>NC_056728.1:943805668-944133620 GCF_019279795.1 Protopterus annectens
CTTTTAAATCTATGTTTGAAAAGAATGACACACCTTTCCTATTGTCTTCACATGCTATTTTCAATGATGCTGCAGGGATGTTTTCTTGCGGTAAATGTGTTGCTTGTGAATACATTTTGTTAGGAGACTCTTTCACTTTTTCACATTGTGATGTAAAAGTGCATTTTAAGAAAAGTTATTATTGTCACAGCTCTATGGTGGTATATGCAGCCATCTGCACATGTTGTTCTTGTTTTTATATTGGGAAAACCACAAGGAAATTAAGCGATAGAATAAAGGAACATAACGCAGCCATAAGATTTAAAGACAGATCCAATGCATTGGGAAAACACAGTATGACATGCCATTCCTTTCTCAAGTTCAAATTCATAGTGCTGGAGCAGGTACAAAACTTTTTTGGTGATGCTGATGGACTTTTACAGGTGTTAGAACTAAAGTGGCAGTTACATTTGGAGGCTGATTGCCATCCTGGACTAAATGAAACTTTAAATTTGAAATGTGCATTAAAATGGATGCAATGAACACAGTTTACCTCCAGCACTCCAGCTCATGTTTTATACATCCATCAACTCTTGTCATTGGTCAAATGTTACAGTTGTTTACATTTGTATGACTGTTCCTTAGTTGAATGCTCATTGGTTAGAAACACAGTTTATTTAGCAAGTGGAAAGCTTTTTTGTTTATTCTGAAGAAGTTCCTACACAATAAAGGACGAAAGCTAAATCAATTCTGAGGGTTTCTTTAGTTTTTTTTTTCGAATTAGAAGTTATATATATATAGATATATATGTGTGTGTATATATATATGTATGTATATATATATGTATGTATATATATATATATATATACACGTATATGTATGTATATATATGTATATATATATATATATATATATACACTTATGTGTATATATATATATACGTATATACATGTATATATACGTGTATATATACTATATGTATATATATATGTGTGTATAAATATACACACATATATATGTATATATATATGTATGTATACACACACATATATATATATGTGTATGTATATGTGTATATATATGTATATATATATATAATGTATATATACATATATATTATATATATGTTATATATATATACATATATGTATGTATGTGTATATATATATAGATATGTGTATATATATATATATGTGTGTATATATATATATATGTGTATATATATATATGTGTGTGTATATATATATATATATGTGTGTATATATATATATGTGTATATATATATATGTGTGTATATATATAGATGTGTGTGTATATATGTATGTATATATATGTATGTGTATATATATATGTATGTGTATATATATATATATATATGTATATATATATATGTATGTGTATATATATAGATATGTATATATATGTATGTATATATATATATATATAGATATGTGTGTATATATATATGTATGTGTATATATATATATATGTATGTGTATACATGTGTGTGTGTGTATATATATATATATACATACATATATATATATATATATATACATATATATATACACACACACACACTATATGTAATATATACTTTATATACTATATAATATGCAGTCTAATGACTGGATGCACTCGATCAACCTCCAGGATGCATACTATCATATCAAGATGGACAGGCGCTCTCGTAGGTTCCTCTGCTTTCGGTTAGGAGTCAATCATTATCAGTTCAGATACGTTCCCTTTGGTCACACCACAGCCCCCAGGGTGTTCACCAAGGTGATGGCAGTAGTAGCGGCTCACTTGACGCTTTAGGCTATTCAGGTTTTCCCTTATCTGGATGATTGGCTCCTCGCTGTCCCCTTCCGTGCATCAACTTTGCCAAGCCAGGGATTACTTTCTTTTCCTAGCACAGAGGTTGGGTATCACCATCAATCTCAGCAAGTTATCGCTGATCCCAGTCTAGACCTTAGATTTCACTGGGGCTCAATTAGACACTCTTCAAACAAAAGTTTTCCTTACTCCAGACAGAATACACAGCCTGAAGCTGCATGTTCGTTACGTCCTACAAGCTCATTCTATGACAACAGAAGCAGGGCTGCGGGCGTTGGGGTCTATGGAGGCCACTATCTATCTGCTACTCTTAGAGCACCTTCATCTGCAAATTCTTCAGTGTACTCTGGCAGTTCAATGGTTCTTACTAGATCTGGCATTATCTCATCCTATTTGAATCTCCCGTGTCTGCATTAAGAATCTTCTACGGTGAATTCATTCCTCGGACCTAATCGGGGACGTCTCTTTCTCACTTCATTCTCTAAGGCCACGGTGACTACAGCTGCCTCCCTGCTAGGGTGTGGGGGAGACACTGCTCGGGAAGGACAGTCCAAGTCACATGGCCCCATCTGAGACCAGTTTGCATATCAGTGTCCTGGAGATTAGGGTGGTGCTTCTTGCATTGCAGGTTATTCATGCCCCATCTTCCCCTAGGGATAGTTGCTATCCAGACAGACGTCAGTGGTCTGGTACATCAACAAACAGGGGGGAATCAGATTTTACCCCCCTTTGTCGTGAAGCCATGAGTGTGCGGGAATGGACAATCTTTACTGACCGTTTTCTGCTGGCAACGCACATTCCAGGACAGGCCAACATTCTAGCGGACAGGCTCAGCAGATCTATCCTCTTGCCTTACGAGTGGTTTCTGAATCCTTCAGTGGCGGAACAGATCTTTTAAAAGTGTTGTCAGCCTTGCTGCGATCTATTCACATCTCCATCCAACGCGAAATGTAGGAAGTTCTTCACTCTGAATCCCCCTCAGGGGGAAGCTCTGATTCATGCTTGGCCTCCCGGTCTTTTGTATGCTTATCCTCCTCTACACTTGTTACCAACATTTCTTCAGAAAGCCCACAGGCTGGGAAGCTTCATGATCCTCATTGCTCCATTCTGGCCTTGCCAAGTCAGGTTTCCCTGTCTGTGGTCTCATCTAGCAGCTCCACCATGGACCTTGGATCCAGTTCCGGGTCTCATTTTTCATTTTTCAGGTATTTTCCACCCAGACCTGGACAGACTGAAGCTGACAGCTTAGCTGCTCCAGTTCCCATGATTATTAGGACTCCTGGGTTATCTTCTCCCATTAAAGGCTTTCTAGTGGCGGCTCATAAGTCTTCTACCAGGAGGTTATACCATAGCAAGTGGAAACGTTTCTCTCTGGGCTTTGCAGCATGCATTGGATCCCTTTTCTGCTCCAGTTTCTGTGGTGTTGGAATTCTTGTTGGGGATTTTACAAGGCGCCAGTTCATCTACAGTTGAAGTCCAGCTGGCTGCAATTTCTTTCATGTCCGGGAAAATATGACTTTGTTGGCATCTTCTAAACTTTGCAAGACCTTCCTTACGGGTTACCTTCTTCTAAGACCCCCTGTGAAGGATCCTACGCCTCTGTGGGACCTTACATTAGTACTTCAGGCCTTAGTCTCACCCCCTTTTGAATCTGCAGCTTTGGTAGATTTGCAGTTTCTGTCTTGGAAGACTGCATTTTTGTCACCATTACTTCCCCCAGAAGTGTGTCATAACTTCAGGCACTATCAATCAAGGCTCCTTATATGATTTTTCATAAGGATAGGGTGTTTTTGCATACTAGCCCATCCTTTCTTCCCAAGGTAGCATCAGAAGCCAATATTAATCAAACAATAAATCTCCCAGTCTTCTTTCCAAATTATTAAAATAAGGGAGAATACAAATTACACTTGCTTGGATGTACATAGACAATTACTATTTTATTTGGACAGGACAAAAGCCTTTCGTAAATCTGACCAACTTTTCGTTTCTTACTCAAAACCCTTTTTAGGGAAACCAGTCTCCAAAGTTACTAGTGCTGAATTTCCCAATGTATTATTTGGGCTTATTCCATCAGGGAAATTTCCATGTCAGGTCAGATAAAAGCACATTCTACCAGATCTATGGCTACTTTAGCGGCCTTTTGATCCTGAGGGTCGTTGGATGATATCTGTTGTACAGCTACTTGATCCTCATCTCGTACCTTCATTTCACATTATAAATTGGACATCGTATCCAGGAACAGGCCATCCCTTGTCTCCGATGTGCTTTGGAATATCCTTCCATGAGGTCCTCCCAGGTGTATAGCAATTGGGGACTCTGTCCCACAGTAATAGAAGGTTCTTTTTGGCGTCAGGTGTAATAGGTTGGACAGCAAACTCTATCTGGAGGGTGGAAGAAGACAGGGGCATTGTGGGTAAGGGGAGGAACTTGGACCTCGGATCAGATGCTGGTTATGTGGCCGAGTCGGATCCGTAACCCACAGGTTTAAGATAAGTGAAGTACAACTACTCAGATGGAACATTATGGTGAGTACACAACTTCTTTATACTAAATAATGACCAAAGTTTGAGTTTTAGACTTCATGTCTAGCAATATATGCATGCTACTGCAATACCTGTTCAGATAACTCCATAAGTATATAAGTGTAGTATGTTCACACAGTTATATATAAACATACACATACATCTACTTAATGTGTGGACGACAATAGAGAATTATGGACTGCATAGTGTTAAAGCAGTAGCATAGTTTGACAGCTGCCTGCTACTGCCATAAAATTCTAAACCTCATCACAAAAAGTATTTTATAAAAGGTCACATCAGACAAAACCCCAGAAAATAAATTAAAAAAAAAAAAAATCACCGACACTAATCAATCCTTTACCTGAAATGCTAACACAAAAAATTTCTAAAACCAAGTTGAATTTTGCCTTATAGATTTGTCCCTCAAAATGTTTGATTTTCTGGTAAATCATTGAGGATTATAGTCGGTCATTAATGTCTGATATTAGTGCTTCATACTACTTTTCATTCAGAAATGCAAATCCTGTTGTTCTATTAAACAAAATGTCCCTGATTATGCCTCATATTTTTGCGCTTTTCCCTCTTAACTCATTCTTTCTAATCATTTGGGAAATGTATGTTGATGCAAAATGCGTTCTATTAATTTTTAATGTCTGTGATATTGACTTTTAGTTTTGTCCCATTCCTCATGAAATTTTTGATTTATGGGTAAATCAGTACTGACCGTCATTATACTCTTATACTTCTTCATACTTAATGCAGAGAAAATGCATGTTGATTCAGTCAGAGGAGTAGGTTTTGCAGCGGGGTCAGTTGACTTCAGGAATTTCTTTTCAATCTTTACATTCTGCTTCTGAGGAAACTATAGCTTCATTAGTCCCTTTTGAATATTTATTTTTACCTGACACTTTAAGATGTAGAAAATTTATAAGTGGGAGCAGAATTAAATTCCTGTGACACAGAAAATGTGTTTTGATTTATTCCAGTTTGATGTGCCTAATTCTGCAGTTGTTCCTCCTGTGTTGTCTGCTTTAGAGAATGTTTTATCACTGCTTCTGTTTTACCTTATCAACTGGCTACCCTTAAGTCTGACAAATTAGAAATGTTAATTCAAACTCAACATTTTCTAAATGTAAACCAGACCCAGCAATGCTTTATCTAAAACTCCTTTTGCTAAACAGATTACTGTTGCAAACGCCAATCACCCATTCCCTCTGATAAGAATGGGAAAGCATTAGATAAGTTGGGAAAGAAAATGTATTCTTCTAGTAATTTAGCATTCAGGGTTTTCAGCTGTTAAGCTCATGTGCTGAAGTTTTTAATTTTGTCTTTTGAGAACATGTACAAGTTATTGTCTAACCTTCCTTTTTTTTGAGGTAAAAAAAATGGAATTCTTCTGTAGCATCTGCTTCTAATGTTCATAGTTACATACTAGGCTAATGACCACCAGGGCCTTTATAAGCCTAGCCATGCAATCCATCTCAATTGTGTTCTTATATCATGGGTGTTTATTGGAGGGGGTGTGTTACTTAAGTTTATAGAGGTTATGTTAATTTGGGCATTACATCTGCTTCTATCAGATGCACTGTAGTGCCTTTTGTTAAAACTGCCACTCAGATTAATTACTCCATTAGTAAGACACCCCCAGGACCCTGGAAGTTAGAATTGGGGAATCCATCTCTACAAAGAGGCCAGTCACAAGTGCAGTCCCTCAGGGATCAGTCCTTGGACCTCTCCTGTTTGCTATTTACTTCTCTGAAGTCAAGGCCAATGTCAGTGGTCTCTGGCTGACTAAATTTGAAATTGTTTGCAAATTAAGAGCGGTCACTGAATCCCACACTGACAAGTGTTCTCCAGGAGGGGCAGACAGACAGACACCTGGTGCCAGAGCCACAGACTAAAATGAAATGCATAATAGTATCCTTCGGGAAGTCATCCACCCCTGGTAACTATCATATTGACAACACAACCTTTAGAGTTGACCCAGTAGTGAAGGACTTGCCGTTGACCATCACGTTTACAGTAATGAGGAAATAATTCGATGTTGCACAACTTATAAAGTATGGCATCTTAAGTCCAAGGAAGTCATTGTTCTACTTTATTCGGCATTCATAAGACCTATCATTGAGGACAGTGCCCCATTTGGTATGTAACTAACCAGGCATATCTATTGGAACATTCACAGAAGTTCCTTACTAAAAGAATACAGGGCATAAGTAAAAGGTCCTATACAGACCACCTCAAGGACCTATATCTTCCTGTATTCTGTCACCTACAGGCATTTGAAAGGAGATCTGTGTCTGGCATACAGGGCACTGTCAGACCCCAGTCTGATGGATCATCATATCCACAAAACAAACAGCACCAAAATTACCCATTCTGAAGACTTAAATCTTGTCTGTGATATAAATAGGACCTCCTGGAGAGAGAGTTATGCATCACATAGACTACCCTGTCTATGGAATAGGCTCCCCTTCCATGTGAAGCAGAGTTCCTCCCTAACCCAATTCAAGTGCAACTTGGACAACTGGATGGGGAACAGCAAATTCATCCCTGGTTTGACACCTGTGCCACTAATGGTCACAGGCAACCTGTAAATGGTTCATCTCCTAGGCCCCTGATTGTAAATGCTTCATCTGGCAAGCCCTTGCTTACATTTAAATGTATCGGAGCTGGTCAGAGATTTGGGATGCATGCCTAGGCTTAAAATGGCCCTTGTGGTTGTTAGCCTAGTAAACAACTAAGAACCTACAAGAATTGACCACCTATCAGAGAAAAGGGGCCAGACCCAGGATAATTTTCCAATTTCCCATTCATTGCTCAAGGATATACTTCAATAGGATTAGGATGGACTCTGCTTTACATGCATGGGAGCCTGTTCAAGAGCATGGGGAATCTCCGAGACACATCTGTCTTATCAAGTAGTCTTATTTATGTCACAAACAAAACTTAAATCCTTGGCGCTAGTGGTTCTGATGCTGTCCATTTTGTGGATGTGCAAAAGGGCCATCAGAACTGGATCCAAAGATGCCTTGTATACCAGGAATAGATCACCTCCCAGTAGGAGCTTTTAGGCAATCTATACAGGACAATGTGGTATGGTACTTTCCCAATAGATAATTTGAAATGAAGTAGTTCAAGAGAGGCACATTGTTTGACCAGTCTCAAAGTGTATTTGCTTCTAATGAAGATGGATACACCTCCACCTTTGGTTCCTTCATGATCATTTTGAGGTCTGAATATATGGAAGGTATTGTAGCCTTGCACGGTCAAAGTGCTCTCAGTGGCCTTGAACCATGTCTCGGTAGCTGCACAGATGTCAGCATCTTCTAAGGTGAGGAGTGCTTCCAGGGAGTGCAGATTCATTCGTCAGTGCTCCGTTAGACAGATCATCCTATCTGGTCCCAAGATAAAAGACACACTGGCCAGATTTGGGAATGACAGGAAGACTCATTCTGCCATAGGCGTACGTTTCTCCATGCCTCAATGGCCCTACTTTAGGAACCAGAGAAGTGGGAGACTATGGTTTAAGAAGTCCCAAGGTCCTTTCCAGGACTCACATGGCAAAAACTTTCCCCGGGAAAGAGGTGGAAGCAATGGAAGATGTCATCCTACAGGCAGAAGTGGCCTGCAGAAAATACAGTTTTGTACCTACCATAAATGTAGATGTTCAAGTGTATACACTGCTGCAGTCATTACACTTGGGTTATCCTGCCGTCAGGCGGTTCCCCGGTTGGCCTGAGTTCCAAAGTCTTGGTCCGGCGTCAGTTGCTGTTGCCTCCTCCCTGACATCAGTGTGACAGGGGTATATAAGATGCAGCTGACGCCATTTTCTTCAGTTTTTCTTGCCCCAGATGTCAGGTGCCCCCAAATAGGTAGGCAATTCAAATTGCTAATAAAACATACATAAGAAAAGCAAACAACAACTTTCAGTTACCAGCAAATACTCCCCCCATAGGTAGTAAAGGGTAGAAGACATAGGTACGTACCAGCAAGTAAGAGGGGAAGGAGGGAGGGTAACCTGGACTGCAGCAGTGTATACACTCGAACATCTACATTTATGGTAGGTACAAAACTGTACTATGTTCATCGTGTTACACTGGTGCAGTCATTACACTTGGGTAGAATCCCAAAGCTGAGGTAGGGTGGTTGGTTCTATAAGGCATTAGGGGTGGCTATAAGGCCCTGCAGAACTGCAGTGGCGAAGCCAGCTCTGGATTTAGAGTATAGAGGTAGATGGTAATCCTTGGTGAAGGTATGTACAGAACTCCAAGTTGCTGCTTCCAAAATATCCTTGGTAGGCAGTTGAAGTGGCTGTTGCCCTGGTGGAGTGAGATCTAATGCTGCTAGGTACAGATTTCCCATGGTGTGTATAGCAGAAACGTATACAATGTCCTATCCATTTTGAAATAGCTTTTCCCTGTGCTCCTGCAGCATATGCCACCAATAATTGTTCAGATTTTCTGAAAGCTTTGGTTTTGTCCAAGTAGAAGCGTAACTGCCTGTGAATGTCCAAAGAATGCAGTAGTCTCTCCCCTTTATTCTGTGGTTTTGGATAAAAAGTTGGCAAGTGAATAGTTTGGTTTAGAGCCACACTGGATATTACCTTTGGCATAAATGTAGGGTTAGTTCTTAAAGACACCCTGTCCTGATGGAAAATGAGGAAAGGTTCCACTGCCATTAGTGCCTCTAATTCTGAAACTCTTCGTGCTGATGTTATTGCCAGGAGCAGAGCAGTTTTCCAAGAGACATATTTTAATTCTGCTGTGTTAGCTGGCTCAAAAGGAGGTAAAGTTAATTTTTCCAAAACAAAGTTGAGATCCCAAGTTGGAGTAGGTGCTCTACGGGGTGGTCTTATGTTTTTTGCCCCTCTGAGGTACTGTTTTAGCAAAGGATTAGAGAAAATTGGTGGATCCGTGTTGTAATGAGCAGAGATGGCAAAGGCGTGGATCTTGATGGATGAGAAGGAGAGGCCTTTGTCCAGTACCTCAGTTAAATATTGTAGTAGCTGAGGAATGTTTGGGACAAGAGGGTCAGGGCTGTGAGCCTTGTTCCAGGCACATAATCTCTTCCATTTATCCGAATAGGCTTTCCTGGTACTAGGCCTTCTGGCCTCCAGAATGACATCCATAACAGCTTTGGAGAGAGGCATTGCTTGCTTGACTAAGGAATCTTCCATGCAGCTAGGTTTAAGGTCTTTAGCTGGCTGTGAAGTATCTGATTGCTGTGCTGAGTCAGCAGATGTGGGATTTGAGGCAAAATCCAGAGTGGTCCTTGTGCTAAGTTCTTTAAGATTGGGTGCCAGTACTGACGTGGCCAGTCTGGTGCAATCAGGATCATTTTTGGCTCTTTTTGCCTGGCTTTTATGAGTACCTTTGGAAGGAGAGGCAGTGGTGGGAAAGCGTATACTTGTAGGTTTTTCCAGCTGAATGAAAGGGCATCCACTTTCCATGCTTGTGGATGGTAACTCCTTGTGCAGAATTTCTGTAGCTGGCAGTTCATTGGGGATGCAAACAGATCTACGTCTGGGCTCCACCATTTCTGTGTTATTCTGAATATTTGTGGATTCAATTCCCATTCATGGGGATTCATGATGTTTCTGCTTAAGTCGTCTGCCAGTGTGTTTTTCTCTCCAGGCAGGAATTGTGCTTGCAGATGAACTTGATAGTTTAGAGCTGTGTTCCACAAGGTCATGGCTTGTCTGCAGAGGGGGTAGGAGTGAGTGCCCCCTTGCTTGTTTATGTACCACATAACTGTGTTGTTGCCTGTCTTTAGTAGTAGTTGTCCTAGATGCAGCAGGTCCTTGAAAGCTATAAGGGCATTTTGTATAGCTAGCATCTCTTTGATTGATGTGAAGATGCCTTTGTTCTGCGGGCCACTTGCCCTGAATACATTTGCCTGCCATGTGTGCTCCCCAGGCGTAATCTGATGCATCTGTTGTCAGTGTTTGCCTGGCTGTGGGTTGAGTAAAAGGCTGTCCCTTATTGAGGTGACGAGCTTGAGACCACCATTGAGACTCCTGTTGAAGGCAAGGAATTAGTGGTATAACTGTTTCCAAACTTTAACAGTGTTGAGACCATACACTCTTTAGGTACCATTGTAGTTTCCTCATATGCAGTCTGGCATATGAAATTAGTAGTATTCAAGCAGCCATGTAACCAAAGGCCTGCAGAATTTTTCTTGCAGGGAGTTGGGTCTTTGTTGCCATCAATTGAAAGTATTAAGTCAGTTGTCCTTGCTTGTCTGGGGTGAGATAAGCTATCTGGGCCGTTGTGTTCAAGCTGGCACCCAGGAATATTATCTCTTGTGAGGGCACTAGTTTTGATTTCTTTTCGTTTACTGTGTACCCCAAACAACTTAACTTTTTTACAAACGCCAGATGCTTTAGAAGAAAGTCCTTGCTCTCTGCTTGAATCAGGTAGTCGTCCAGGTACGGAAAAATTTGAATTCCTTTCTGTCTGCAAAATGCAATTACTGGTGCCAGGCACTTTGTGAAGACCCTGGGCGCAGTAGATAAGCCAAAGGGCAGTGCAGAGAATTGGTAGTACATTGAACCAGCTATGAATCTGAGGTATCTTCTGCAGTTTTGTCTGATAGGGACATGCAGGTATGCCTCCTTGAGGTCCAAGGTCACGAGCCAAGCTTTCTTGTCCAGCATGGGAAGAGGCTTATGTAGTGTCAACATTTTGAATTTTGGAACATCCAGGTAAGTGTTTAGAGAAGAAAGATCCAGAATGGGCCTCCAGGCTTAGTCCTTTCTGGGAACCAGAAAGAGTCTGGAGTAAAATCCTTGTCCTTCCAACTGTGGTGGTACCTTTTGAATAGCTCTCATACCCATGAGTGCTGTAATTTGTTTTTGAGCCTCTGTCCATTGATTTGGTGGCAGATTTGGCATTCCTTTTAACCTTGGCAGAGTGTGAAAGTGGAACCTGTAACCTTGAGATACAATGTTGAGAACCCATTTGTCTTTGGTGATCAAATGCCAATTGTGATAGAAAAGTGTCAGTTTTCCTCCCAAGGGGGCTGCCAAGAGACAGCTGTTTGGCAGCTGTAGTGGGAAGTCACTGGGGCTGCTTTTTATATGGTTGGGGCCTGTCTTCCCCTTCTTTCTGGCCTGATGCACCCCATTGTCGAGGCCTGTAAGGACCTTGTGGTTGACCTCTACCTCTTGGACGTCTGTATCTGCCCCTTTGTGGTCTGAATGTAACTGGAAAGGACCAGTTCTTAGTTGGCCAATTTCTGCTAAATCGAGGAGGCTGAACCTGTAAGAAATCCTTCACCGTTTGCATAGATTTTGCCTTATCCTCCATTTTCTTTAATACCTCTTCTGCCTTAACTCCAAATAACACATCCTGCTGCAAAGGTGCATCCAATAATTTTGCTTTAACATGATCTGGTAACATATGTTCTTTTAGCCAAGCATGTCTTCTAATGACAGAGCCTGTAACTGCTGCTCTACAGGAGGCCTCTAAAGAATCAAACCACATTCCAAAGTATGGTTTCCCACTTGTTCAGTTGCATGCAATAAATGGAAGCATTTTTTGTTTCAACTGAGACATCAAAAATTGCTGATATTTTAGCATGTGAAACTGGCAATTTAAGGCTCTCATTGCGAAAGTAGCAGACGTATATACTTTCTTTCCCCATCTGTCTAATGCTCAGGAATCTCTGTCAGAGGGAACTGGATTCTTGGCTGATGAGGCCTTAACCCCTTTGGGTCCCTGAGAAATGGTTTCAGGGTCAGCAACAGGGCTTTTATACAGAAATTTGTGTGAGTCAGGGACTCTGTAGTATCTGTCAGGTTTAACTGGGGCTGGAGGTAAGGAATCAGGATTTAAGCTGGATTCAGTATACACATCATCCACAATATCTAACACTGGCAGAAGAGCAAGGGGTCTGTGTTGAGGTAATAAAAGGAAGTCTCCGAGCCTTTTCTTGGATTCCAAGTAATCCTGGCCTTCCCAATGGAAATGCTCCCTCATGGTATGTAAGGTTTCCTCAAAGGAGTAGTCCCTCAAGCAGAGAGGCTGATGGAATTGATTCCTCAGCATCAGAATCCTCATAAGTGGGTAAAGAATATCCTAGGTCTGAGGATGAATCTGAAGAGATGGACACCTGGTCGGATGAATCATAGTCTGCATCCTGTCTAGGCCTTTTATCAGGAGGAGGATGGGACCCCCAGATCAGAGTGATTAGGTCTTCGGCCATTTTGAACATTTGTTTCTTAGGCAGGGAGGCCTGTCCTGGAGAATGCTGTATTTGTTTCTTTGTTTTTAAAGGAGGCTTAGACTTAGCAGAGGGTTTAATGCTTAACTGAGTAGGTCTGAAAACACCCTCTGAAGCTGCGGGTTGCTCAGCTACTCCGGATCCCTCTGAAGGGTTAGTTTCGGAAGGCTGAAAAACTTGTGCGTCTGAAGGCCCAGCCATCTTCATGTGGGAGTCGGAGGCGGCCTGTAGTTCTGCAGAAGTGGTCGTCAGGGGCTGCGAAGGCACCTCGCTGAAAACCGGAGAACCGTCGACTGGCCTAGAGGAGGCTTCGTCGTCAGTTTTGGGCCTCGGATGCCTATCCTTGTCTTTGCACTTTTTATGTATTCTGGTCGTCGGAAGTTCCGACGGCATGGTGTAATTGAATTTTTCTGCCAAAATAATGGGCAAAATCAAACAGATGTTTAACAGTGTGCTTGTTAAACCTAGCACAAAACCGACAACCAGTGACGTCGTGGTCTGGGCCTAGGCATGGGATACAATAGGAATGGAAATCCTTATGAGGTATTTGCTTCCTGCAAGAAATACAGTTATTAACTTTTACTGACATCGATCTGAGGCAAGAAAAAGTTTCCCCAACGGGGTACTTAGCTTTGTAGAAGACTTCGGTTCTGGATTCGGAATGAAAATCTCAGGAGTCGGCCGACCGGCACTCTCAAACTACTTTTGCTTTGGGCATCGCGTGGCAAGAATGACTGAAGAAAATGGCGTCGGCTACATCTTATATACCCCTGTCGCACTGACGTCAGGGAGAAGGCGACAGCAACTGACGCCGGACCAAGACTTTGGAACTCAGGCCGACTGGGGAACCACCTGACGGCAGGATAACCCAAGTATAATGACTGCAGCAGTGTAACACGATGAATATCCAGGGATCCTTTCTCTGCTACTTCCTATCAGTACTCCTGCATGGACGCCCGATTGCCTTCCTCTGGAGGCAGTTGGGGATGGTTATCCTTGCACCAACCCATTTGCCAACTGAAAACTTCGGACAAATGGGGGCAGGGAATGATATCCAGAGGTTATAATATTTCATTTTATACAAGTCCAAGACTCCCGGATGTTCCACCCAGTCACAGGGAAGGAGCAGTAGTAGAAATTCAAAAACTGCTCAACAAAACAGCCATCCAGAAAGTCCCACCAGACCAAATAGGATCTGGGTTTTATTCAAGGTTCTTTTTAGTGCCCAAAAAAAACAGGACTGGAGACCCATTTTGGATCACAGCTAGTTAAACAAGGCAGTTCAACAAACCAAATTTCAGATGGTCTCGGTACAGTCTATACTTCCATTCATGGAAAAAGATGATTGGATGTGTTCTACAGCCCCCTAGGACACATGCTGCCACATAAAAATGGACAAATGCTCCAGGAGGTTCCTGCACTTCAAGCTGGGAGCCAGTCATTTCCAATTCAGAGCACTACTCTCTGGACTCACCTCAGCCCCCAGGGTGTTTACCAAATGCATGGCGGTAGTAGAAGCTTATCTCAGACTGCAAGGATTTCATGTTTTTCCATACCTCAATGACTGGCTCCTCACCGCTACCACCAGGCATCAGTACAGGCAAGAGATTACACTTTGCATCTCTAGGCATCACAATAAATTACAAAAAGTCAAATTTACAACCCTCACAACAACTAGAATTCACTGAAGCCCTGTTGGACACAGTTCTGCAGGAATTGCTTCATTCCCACTGGAAAGGCTACAAAGGATCAGATCTCAGGTCAGCCTAATTATCCAGCGCAAAAGTGCTCCAGACAGATTAGTCCTACAAGCATTAGGCTTGATGACAGCCTCTGTCACTAGATTTCCCTTAGCAAGATATCACATGCAAATCTTACAATGGTTGCTAGCCTCCCAGTGGTCTGACAGATCAGCCAATGTCTCATCACATTTTGATTACCAATCACTGCAAACAGGAACTTTCATGGTGGCTGCACTCCAATGAAATTCTTTCATCCTTCTGCAACCCCAAGCCATAGTGACCACGGATGCTTTCCAGATAGGGTGGGGGACATTACCTAGGAAGGACAGTCCAAGGCACATGGTCCCAACTAGCACATCAATATTTTAGATATGAAGGCAGTGCTATTAGCATTGCAAGCATTTCAGGATGCCCTTCCTCTAAGAAAAGTAGCAATATGTTGGTAGTCTGGTACATCAACAGACAAGGGGGAGCCAAATCTTACCCATTATGTTGAGAAGTCCTCAGAGTTTGGCAATTGCTTCCAACTTTCTCCCAGCAAAGTACATTCTGGAGAACGACAATGTGATAGCAGACAAACTGAACAGAACCATTCCCATCCCTCAACAAGTGGTCTCTCAATCCTGTGGTGGCAAAAGATTTTCCGTCACGGGGCCAACCTTGCTGTGATCTTTTTTGTGTCCCCCCCAAACAACAAGGGCAGCAGTTACTTTGCCCTAATCCCCCCTCCTGGGGAGTCACCCAGAGATGCTCTTCTCCACAACTGGCCCTCCCATTTTCTCTATGCCTTCCCCCCAAATACTTTGATATCCCAGTTTCTAAAGAAAGCCAAGAGGTCGGAGAACTCGGTAATCCTCATTCCCCCCTTTTGGCCTCAACAGGTTTTGTTTTCCTTCCTTTGGCCTCATCTTCTTCAGAAAGCATGGATGCTGGACCAGCTCCAGATCTGTTGTCTCAGCCGAAGGGCATGGTTCATCTGAACCTTCATCTCAAGCTCACAGAGTGGTTTCTCTAATTCCCATGATTGCCAGGCATTGTTCCCTTTCCTCTCCTGTCCACCAAATCACTGTGGCCCATCACAAACCTTCAACTAGGAAACTGTATCAAAGTGGGAAAAATTTGCAAGTTGGGCCCATATGAATGAACTTGATTCTTATACAATCCCTATTCATAAAGTTTTGGACTTTTCAGCTAATCTCTATCAATCTCCATCTCAACAATTAAAGTCCATCTAGCTGCAATCTCTAACTTCTATATGGGGTTTGATGGGTCATCCCTTATTTCACACAAACTCTGTAAAGCCTTTTTAAAGGGAGCCCTAATGTTAAGACCTCCATTTAAAGAACCCATTCCTACCTGGGATCTAACACTAGTTCTTCATTCCCTTACTTTGTCTTCTTTTGAACCATCAGCATGTAACTTAAAGTTTCTGACTTGGAAAACTTTACTCTTAGTGGCTATTACATCCACTGTTAGAGTATCTGAACTTCAGGCCTTGTCCTGCAAACCACCTTACATAATATTTCACAAAGACAGGGTCTCCCTTTGGACTAATCCATCCTTTTTACCGAGGATAGTCTTAGAATCTAATATCAATCAGCCACTTCAACTACTGGTCTTTTTTTCCCATAAAGGGGAGTATTCCCTTCATTTATTACATGTCCACAGACAGCTATAATTTGTCTTCACATAGCAAAAGATTTCAGAAAATTTGACCAACTGGTTATTGCCTTTTCCTCAATTTCTTTAGCTAACCCAGTCTCAAAGGTTACCCTGGTGAAATGGCTCAAAGATTGTATTACATTTATCTGTCAGTCTAAAGGGCTCTGCCTTTTACACCCAGTAAAAGCCCACTCAACTAGAGCAGGGGCAACTTCTGCAGTTTTCATGCCAGAGCGTCTTTAGATGACATTTGTGCACAGCCACTTGGTCTTCTCATACCTTTATCACTCATTACAAATTGGATCGTGTCTCTACGGGATGGGCATAATTTGGTTTGATGGTGCTTATGAATATTCGTCTAGGAGACCTCCCAAGTTTCAGGTAGCTAAGGACTCAATCAAGGATTACATGAAGAATGTCACCATCAAATAAAGAAGTTATGTCTTACCATAACGTTCCATCTGTCTTGTTGGTAATCACTTATCCCTGAAATTCCCTCCCTCCTTTCCCCAGTCTGAGACTCTTACTGGATCAAATTTTTCCAGAACTTGTTTCATATCAGGGACACATATCTGGTCTCTCATTCTTATTTGCTATTTGTCTGCTACTATTTTAGGCAAACTCGATCTGAGGTAATTTAGAGAGGAGCATTATGGGTAAAGCCTAGCTCAAGAGTTTGGAAGGAGTGAGCTGAAATAAATGGCTGAGTGGGTTTCGAGGCTCAGAACAAAGTCCACAGCCAAGGATTAGTGAAGATCAGCAACACAGATGGAACATTATGGCAAGATGTACCTTTTTTTAGACACAGTGGCTAAAGACTTTTATACCTCTAATCATATCTAGTATACCCTGAACAATGTGGTTTTATCCCCACCATAAAAAGTTAAAATAGTTTGTCCTCAACAGTCTCTCTCAATTTAAATTACTATGAATAATACTAAATAAGAAATAATGTTTCTCCCAAGAAAAAATTCTAATGATAGTAGACACATTAGATATTAATTTATTGCTGTTAGGTGCCATCAAGTTGACTTCAACTCCTGGAGACTCTAGAGACAGTTTAAAAAAAATTAAATAAAAAAAAAATGTTTCTGGTCTTGACAGAGCCTGGTAAGGGTTAACAATGGCATGTTCATGTTTGCTGCCACTGTGTCAAGCCAATGTACTGCAGTTCTTCCCCTATTACACTAGCTACTTACCATACCAATTATGGTTTTCTCCAGTGATTCTTTCCTTCCCATGGTGTGTCCAAAATACAATATCTTGAGCCTTGACATTTGAGCTTCCAAACAGAACTTGGTTTGGATCTCGGCAATAACTGATTGATTTGTTCTATGAGCAGTCTACAGGATTTGTAGTAGTTTACACCAACGCCACAAATCAAAGGCACTGACCTATCTTTCTTCTTTACTGTCCAGCTTTCACAACCATAGGATACTGTCGAGAAAACAATGGCTTAAACTAATTGGATCTTTGTGTGAAGACAAATTTCAACACCTTTTCTAAACTCTGCATAACTTCTCAGTCTATACATGGACACCACTGAATTTCTGTGCTACTTGTTTACTTCATAGTAATAACTGACCCAAAAAGATTGAACTTATTGACAACTTCAATGTCTTCTCCATCAAGACTGAAGTTGGTTATGCTGCCAGTTCGATCTTCATGTTTTTCATATTAAGGAGCAGAACCATCTTGAGATTTTGCTCCTTGACGGTAAATGTCATTTTCAGCCTCTGTTAAGATTTTTGTGTCGTCATAACTAAGATCTTCTGCCACCAACTTTCACTCCACAATCACTTTCGTACATCTCTGATTCTTTGAAGATTTGCTTTACATACAAATTAAACAGGAAAGGAGACATCCTTGGCATACAACTTAGTAGTTTAAAATTCTATGCATAATCACAACAAATTATTGTAACAGGCTCAAAGTACTGAGACAAAACAGTTTTAAGTATAATTTAGAGATTTTATTCAACATTTAATTTAGTAATATTTACAAGTGGCTAACACCTATAGAATATTTTAATAGGAATTGTTAATATCTGGTAATAGTGCAGGTGCTTTCTAGTTTTGTCAGTCCAAAACCTGCTGCTTTAAATGTAAAAATGAAACTCCATTCACAATATCATTAACACTGTCACTTTGAAAAGAAAAGAAAAATCCTAGCAATTAACTGCAAAAGTAGTAGTGCATACAAAAATAACATACATGTTTTTAAGTTCACCAGTTGATTTGGTTGGAATCCCTCCTCGGTGGTCTGCAGTTTGATTACCTTTCCCACTCAGTTTGACTGGTGTTACTTGATGCCTGTTCAACTCTAAGGTTTCGTGTTTTGTACTAGAACACTATGCCTAGCCCCTAAGGCAATCAGTGAGCACATTCCAGCAAAGAAATATGATGAATATATGGCACCAACAAAGTAAGATAGATAAGGAACTCCCACAGTATGCAGCAAACAGAATTGCTGCTCAGCTGGAGGGAAACACTGGGATGATATTCAAGACTCGGTGAGAAAATCTCACAGAATGACTGATCTAGTTAGAACATATCAATGACATTTGACTTTCAGGACCTCCTCTTTGGATCTACTTTTGGGAAGAATCTCAAGTCAAGAATTGGGACCTGGACAACAGACAGGAGGCAAAGGCTCAGAAGACCAAGCCCTAAAACACTAACATATCAAAGGACTTTGACTCCTAAAAATCACACACATGCAATAATGTTTGGTATGAACAAATGACCAACTAGCCACAACATAAATCTTCCTAATGGAAACTTTCCCCAAACAACTGATGAAAAAAGGCAACCCTCTGAAGAGGTGGCATTTAACTGCAGCACTTTCTAATGAGGGGTTTGTGCTGCCTGATGGCAGAAAATTAAAATATAATTAGAAATGCACCAGGACATGTTTTGTTTAGCATTTACTAATCAATCCTTCTGCCTCTAGAGTGAGGTGAACAGCTTTTTCATGCACTAATTTTATGTAAATGCAATGTGGACTGAGCAGTCATGGTGTGAATATTTTTTTTTCCATGGTCTCTGCCTCTGACAAGAAGACACAGGTATAAATGAGCTACTTTAATGACAACTCTGACCACCATTAATGGGACAAAACAAGGGTTAAGGACACAAGATCCTTCCAAGAAAGTAACTACAGTTGCCACTGAGAGCTTGAAATTGCATCCTTCATGGATAACAAAAGTAAATGAGGATAAACTTTAGACTCTCTTTTTTGCAGTCTGAAATGACCATAGAATCAAGGGAAATTAGAAGTTATGTACTCACCATAACGTTCCATCTGAGTAGGTGTATTCATTTGTCTGCAACCTGTGGGTTATGGATCCGATATCGGATCCGAACCGGCATGGTTTACCAGCTATGGATCCAAGCTCTCAGCTCCTCCCCTCACCCATAATGCCCTGCTCTACCCTCATGACCTCAGATCGAGTTTGCCAACAGCAAGAACACCCTGAAAAGGGTAACACATAATATGCAGGAAACTGAAAGGCCAGGGGGACAGGAGGGCGGGATGGTTGCAGACAAATGAATACACCTACTCAGATGGAACGTTATGGTGAGTACATAACTTCTAAATCTGAAGTAGGAGATTCATTTGTCTGCAACCTGTGGGACAGAGTCCCCAGCTACCTGAATCTTGGGCAGCCATCATGGAAGGATATTCCGGAGCCAAAGGATGCTCTACCCCTAGATGCAAGATCCAACTTATAGTGGGAAATAAAAGTATGAGATGAAGCCCACGTGGCTGCTGCACAAATATCATCTAGAGGAATCCTAGCCTTAAAGGCTGCCAAGGTAGATACTGACCGGGTTGAATGGGCGTGTACACCCTCCGGTGCGGGCCTTCCTGAAGCTTGATAAGCCAATAAGATACACTGTGAAATCCAGCGAGACAGAGAGACTTTAGAAATTGGCTTGCCCAAATTAAATTTAGCAAAGGAAATAAACAACTGGTCGGATTGCCTATGACCAGCCGTTCTGTTTAGATAAAATCTAAGTTGCCTGTGAACATCTAAGGAGTGAAGCTTGTATTCACCTTTGTTTTCATATTTGGGAAAGAAAACAGGGAGGTTAATGGATTGATTAATGTTTGCTTCAGAAGCTACTTTAGGAAGAAAGGACGGGTTGGTCCTGAGGTAAACACGGTCCGGATGAAATACCAAGTAAGGAGGTTTAGCTGATAATGCTTGGAGCTCTGAAACTCTCTTGGCCGATGTAATGGCTGCCAAAAAGGCTGTCTTGAAAGACAAGAATTTGAGATCCACCATAGCCGCTGGTTCGAAGGGAGGGGCGGTCAAGGCCTGGAGAACTAAGGAGAGGTCCCAAAGAGGAACCGCTTGTTTCACAGGGGGCCTGAGAAGGAAAGTACCTTTAAGGAAAATTTTACACAACTTGGCTGACATGAGCAGACTAGAATCATGACCAATGTGATAATGAGAGATTGCCGCCAGTTGTACTTTGACTGTGGAACTGCTGGCACCATCGTTAAAAAGAGTGGTTAGAAAGTCAAGCACTAAAGGGAGAGGAACCGTGAAGGGATTCAGGCCTTGCCGCTCCGCCAACAAAGAAAACCGTTTCCACTTGCTGCGGTAGACTTTCCTAGTGGACGGTTTATGAGCTGCCACCAGGATAGCCTTAACAGGTGACGAAATACCGGGAGTCCTGATCAAGAGTGGAACTGGAGCAGCCAAGCGGTCAGCTTCAGGTTGTCCAGGTTCGGAGGAGACATGCAGGATGGGTGGGATATGAGATCCAGAATGGGATCTAGAATCCAAGGAGGATTCACCGAGTGAGACCTTAGAAAGGGGAACCAGATCTGTCGAGGCCAAAACGGAGCAATGAGAATCATTCTGCAACCCACCGAGAGGCTTTCTGAAGAACTTGGAGCATCAGAGGCAAGGGTGGATAAGCGTACAGAAGACCGGGTGGCCAAGCATGCACCAGAGCGTCTCTTGGAGAACCTCCTGGAGGGGGTATCAGAGCGAAAAAACTGTCGCACTTGGTGTTTGAGGGAGAGGCAAAAAGATCGCATGAAGGAGTTCCCCACCGTGCGAATATGCATTCCGCTACTTGAAAATTGAGAGACCACTCGTAAGGGGTCAGAATGCTGCGACTGAGCTTGTCCGCCAGGATGTTGGACCGACCCGGAATGTGCGTTGCTATTAGAAAGCGGTTGGTGGAGATTGCCCATTCCCAAACTCTCATGGCTTCTCGACAAAGAGGGTAAGACCTTGTCCCCCCTTGCTTGTTGATGTACCAGACAACAGACATGTTGTCCGATTGAATCGCAATTGTTCCCAAGGGAAGAAAGTCCTGAAGTGCTAGCAACGCTAAGAGCACTGCTCTCATCTCTAGAACGTTGATATGCAGTAAGGTCTCTGAATCGTTCCACGTGCCTTGGACGGTCCGGCCCGCAAAATGCCCCCCTCACCCGAGGCGGTAGGCGTCCGTGGTCACTGGCGAGAGGGGGAGAAGCACAAAATGGGCGGCCTCCGTGGAGATCTGGGGAGTGAAGCCACCACAGGAGGGACCGCTTGCAAGCCTTGCTGATCGCAATGGGATGATGCATAGGGAGAGCAAGGTAAGACCATTGTACTAAGAGAGTCCACTGGAGGATGTGCATATTGAGCCTGGCAAGAGGGAGAAGTGCTATAGCAGACGCCATGGACCCTAGAGCCCTCAGGACCAACTCCGCCGGAACAAAACTTGAGTGGAGAATGGCCCGCACCTGGAGCTGCAGATTTTGAACTCTGTCCGCAGTGAGGAAGGCTTTTAAACTCCTTGTGTCTAACCTGGCCCCTATAAAATCTAAGAGCTGTGTGGGCGCCAGGTTGGATTTCTTTGTATTTATTGTAATGCCCAGAAAGGGAGCAAGATGGAGAAAGGAGTCTCGCGCCAATAGTAGTAGATGCCTTGTTGGGGCGTTAAGAAGCCAGTCGTCCAGGTAGGGAAAGACCTGCATCCCCTGAAGCCTCAGGTGGGCCGCTACCACTGCTAATACTTTGGTGAACACCCTGGGGGCTGTGGTGAGACCAAAGGGAAGGACCCGGAACTGGTAGTGACTGGCTCCCAGCCGGAAGCGGAGGAACCTCCTGGAGCGCCTGTCCATCGGAATGTGATAGTACGCGTCTTTGAGGTCTATAGAACACATCCAGTGATTTTCTCCCAGAAGGGGGAGAATAGATTGCCGAGTGACCATTCGGAATTTTTCCTTGGGGACTGCCAGGTTTCAAGAGAGAAAGGTCTAAAATTGGTCTTAGTTCCCCCGTCTTTTTTGGCACTAAAAAGAACCTGGAGTAGAACCCTGATCCGATCTGGTCTGGGGGGACGGGCTGGATGGCCAATTTCTGCCAAAGCAGCCTCCCGTTGACCGGGTGGAACATCTGGGAGGGACTTCAACTTTGGTAAGTGACGAAAAGGGATGCGGTATCCTCTGGATATGATCTGGAGAACCCAGCGGTCTGATGTTATGGACTCCCATGCCGCTAGGTGCCCCGAAAAACGTCCCCCGACTGCCTCCAGAGTGGAGCAGCCGGGCAACCCCTCAGGGTTGCTGCGCGGGCCGTTCAGAGAAAGGTTCTCTGGACCCGAAGTTCCTGGGAGCCCCTCTGCCTCTAGGGCGGCGTCCTCCCTGTCCTCCTCTGCCTCGGAAGGACTGGTTGTCCAGAGCAGGCTGGGATTGCTGCAACTTCCGGAACCACATCTTCTTCTGACCCTTTTGGTTCCTAGAGTAGGGCCTCTGGGGTGCAGAGAAGCGGATTCCGACGGCAGACAGCGTCTTCCCGTCCTACTCGCTCTGGGTCAAAGTGTCGTGAACGGTTTTGCCAAAGAGGGCAGAACCATCAAAGGGGGCGTTCGCAAATGACGCTTTGAAGGGCTCAGAAAAATCGCAGTGACGGAGCCAGGCCTGACGTCTAGTGACTAGACCTGCCCCTGCGGCTCTAGCGGCGCCTTCCGTAGCATGGGAGAGTAGCCGCATAGAGGTATTAGTAACTGATCTAAGAGTGGCCATGCGGGTGGAGTGCAGCACTTTGTCCTCTTCCGACATGGACTCTGGGGGAGATGCAGTGTATTCTTTAATAAGATCTCGCTGCATCCTAATGACGTGTGCCAGGTAGTTCAGCGCCCTTACCGAGAAGGTCGCTGAACTAAACATCCGCTTCCCCAAGCGGTCCATCATCCGAGACTCCTTGCTCGGGGGATGGACTGAGGACTCTCCTGAGCAAGTTCCTCTTGGTGGCCGCCGTCAACATGGCATCTACCGGAGGCCCCTTACTCCAATGGGCACGGTCGGACGGTGGGCTGAGGATCCTATCGGGCCTCTTAGGGATTGGCTCCACGGTGTCCGGTTCCTTCCACGCCCTGGTGGTAATGAGGTCCACCAGTGGGTCGGCAGGAGGGGACACCCAAGAGGTAGACGGGCCCGCTTCAAATGCCTCCAAGAACACGGACTCGTCCGAGGAAGACTTGGGGGCAGACCCCCCCCTTATACGGAGCATTTCCATGATGTCTCCAAATGAGACATCCTCGGGGTGACCGTGGGGAGCCTTCCCTTCCTCCAAGTCCGTGTCTTCCGTGAGAGACTCGGGGAGTCAATGTGCCTCCTTTTGCACGAATGCTTGCGAGGAACATCCTCTGGGGGCTGTCAGAGGACTCGCAAGCACCAACCTGTTCCAGGGGAGCAGCTTGGGGCACAGAAGCGGGCTGTCCCAAGGGCCGGATGGTGGAAGCCTGACCCAGTGCAGAGGGAGCGGGACGGAGCGAAACAAGTGCCGGGGTCCGGAGACCCTCAACAGGGCCCTCTCCACTACATCAAATGCCGAAGGGAGCCGACCTCGACCAAAGGATCCGACAATCGGCTCCCCTCGATCCGAAGAGTGGATCGAGCCGGCGCCGGCCGGATCCGAAGGGACAGTGCGCCCGACACAGACGGCGCCGGCGAGCACTGATCCCCGGATCCAGGCTCCGAGAGGTCGGATTCGATGCACTCGAGGGCAGGGTCGGATCCGAAGTACCAAGTACTATCGGCGCCGACCCACCCGCCCGCTGCTCGGCTCCAACTGCTCCGAACCCGGGTAGCGGGTCGGAGAACGAGCAATCTGTTTGAAAAAGGGGGTTGAGCTCCCCCCCAGAGGGGGGGAGGCAAGAGCACTCCCATCTGCATCTGGGCCTGGATGAACCTTCTCATCATCCGTCTCAGATCAGCATCCGAAAGGCTATACGTAGATCTCGACGAGGCTACCGAGGTAGGCCTAGAGTGCCTCCTCGATAGCCTCGACGGAGATCGGGTCTCCTCCTCGGGTCCCGGTGAAAAACACACTGGAGACCGGAGCCGAGGAGGAGGAGACAGAGCCGACAATGGAGCCGGGGGAGAAGCCTGCTTGGCTGGCGGGGCCGAAACAGAGGTCTCGGCCCGCCGCTTATGGTGCTTCTCCCTCCGGTCCCTTTTCTTAGCATCCCTCTCCTCCGAACCAGAAACGGGAGGTTGAGTCCCAGGAGGAGGAGGGGGAGCTGCAGAAGGAATAACCGTGGGTACGGTTACTCCCGAAGGAGCGGAGGTCGGAGCCGAGTCCGGCGGTAAAAGGCCCGCCAAAACAAGCTTGGACCTCCGCTCCTTCAGTGCCCTGGGGTTGAACCCTGCAAAAATGGAACATCCAGATGTGAGGTGTTCAACCCCCAGGCAATTTAACACACCGAGTGTGGCCATCAGCTGGGGAAAGCTTATGGCCACACTCGGAGCATTTAGAAAAAAAAGACTTGGGTTGCTCAGACATCCCAATCTACAACAGTAGTTACTATAACTAAAGAAAACACAAAAATCACTCACAGGCCCAACACACACACTACGCTAACAGCGAGGGGAGGGATATAACTTTGATTAAACACTAAAAAAAGTAAATATACCAAAGGGGAAACCTACACTTTCACACAAATAACCAAAAAAATCTTTAGATTTTACAATTTAAATACTTAAACTAGCACTTAGCTGGAGAGCTGGAAAAACAATCTGGTCACCATGCGCGGCAAACGAGATCTGAGGTCATGAGGGTAGAGCAGGGCATTATGGGTGAGGGGAGGAGCTGAGAGCTTGGATCCATATCTGGTAAACCATGCCGGTTCGGATCCGATATCGGATCCATAACCCACAGGTTGCAGACAAATGAATCTCCTACTTCAGATAGAATATTATTCCACACCATGGGTGAGACACTGCCATCTTTAAATTCCACCTTGTCCTGTTGCACTAAGCAGAAAAGAAAGAGAATTCCATTCTATGGAGTGCCTCACTTCCAGTAAACCTTGATCAGTCAAC
This sequence comes from Protopterus annectens, assembly GCF_019279795.1. Classification (NCBI taxonomy): domain Eukaryota; kingdom Metazoa; phylum Chordata; order Ceratodontiformes; family Protopteridae; genus Protopterus; species Protopterus annectens. The sequence continues at coordinate 943,830,972 of NC_056728.1, forward strand.
AATCCTGAATGCTCAGCTTTAACAAATGACTCAGAGTCTGCTGCCACAGAACATGAAATGCAGAAAGGATGATGCCCTGGTCTATGGCTCTCTGCCAGTGGTGTAGGATATGATGCTACAATGCTTGTTTAGCACTACACAACATAATGGGGTCCTGGTTCTCCAGAATCAGAATAGAATGGAATGGAGATTCCAAATAAACTATATACATACATATTAATATGCACAATGAGATTTATAGCCAGGATTATGCCCCTCCCAACAAAAATACAGAAGGGTCAAAGCCTCAACTCTCCTTTATTTCCATGCAGCCAAAGACATGGCCTCCTAACCACTTTCCATGTGCAGGACCATCCACTGTCATGGTCTGAAGGCAATCCTCTAAGATGGAACAAGAGAGAACTACTAGTACTTAATGCAGACCTCCTCCATAGTGGAAATGCCTTTATGAACACAGTCTCCCAATGTGAACAACGGCAGCCATCTGTCTACAGAGAGAAACATATATCAAGTTTATTCTTCTGCAAAACCTCCACCATAGCAGCAAATAACTCTGTAAACATTCTAGGCACATACTACGGACATAGAAACAAGTTAGCCTCCTGTGAGGAAGTTCCAAAAGGGATGAATCAACCAATACTCAATTTTACTATTCTGGTTGTGGTATGACCCCTGGAGTGTTCTCATTTGGAACCTACTATAGCACTTAAGTTGCTGTGTTATATGATAGGGTGTAGGTCTTTCATCCTCTATGAAGCACAAACCTTGACCATTTTCTGAAGAAGGAAGACATCTACAGTCCTTTGAGAAGTACAGCCCAGTAGTGCACAGCAGTTCTGCTGTGATGCCGTGGTCTGACTGCAGCTCAAGAGCCATACAGGATCATTTGAAGAATCCAATAATCTCTTAACAGCCCTCCAACCTATGGCATACTCGCAAAATACAATCCCCCACCCCCACATCTATGAACAAAAGTAACTGTTGCTGGGTTAAGGGTTTTGCTTTCCCCATGTAATACAGCTAGCATTCCTAGGAAATATGTTTGGAATCCTCCTTTTTGGGAGCTGATGGCTTGGCCTACAAGAAAATGGAGAAAAGAGGGCTCCTCGCAAAAAGTTTTTCTTGTGTGATCCAGCTGGACAGATGAAACATAGTTCAGGGATCTAAGCCCTAGTAAGGCAAAACAGAGAACACCCTCCTGATCACACTGTCAAAAGCTTTGGCCTCAATGTCACATGGCAAGATGCTGTAGTTTCCAGGCCATGAGTTACGTCCAGGATATAATACAGCTTTCTACACTACAATATCAAGTCAAATAATCATCAGAGCATGAGCACGACACCTCCTTTCTTGAAAGTCAAAGTAGCAGTAGCCAGGTACATCTGGGATGTGTACATGTGAATCTTAATGATATGCTCCATGGGAGAATAACCCAAGGTGACGCCTTCTGTAGATTCTCTTTAGGCATTAGGGGTGGGGTGGGGGAAGGAACAGGAGTCACAGACTACACTATGATAGACTTCATAAGCCCAAGTTTTTTCTTTTAAGGAGCTCTGGTTGTAGTGGGGGGTCTGTCCTCCTTACCTGTTTCACAGATAATGGCCTATGGAGCTGATGAATTTGCCCAGGACACAGATATAAAAGGATGGCCCCACCTTCTCTCAGCTCAAGACTGAAACTACTCATATATAAGTGATGTACATAGGATACAGACTGTATATATGTGTATGTGTGTGTGTGTGTGTGTGTGTGTGTATATATATATATATATATATATACACACATATACACAAAGTGTCAAATGAAACAGTACTATCATAAGCTGACACCCATACTGGTGGCCTCTATGGGTGTGATCACACATACATGAAGACAGGTGCCATCAGTCATCAACCATTTGCAGACACTGAGGACCTGAATCATGGATACTGACATGGAAAGACCAGGTGATTCCCCCCTTAATCCTATGGAAGGACTGAGAAGCCGCCTCACTTCAGATTAGTGCTAACAAATTCTGTCTTGTGACTGCAGAGACCAGTCCCTAGAAGCAGGCAGTTTACAAACATGCTTCTGCTACTTGACTGAGGAATGGATGGTGCTTACACTCTACGATGTACACCCAAGGAGTCCTGCAGCAGCACACCTTTCACCACTCCTCCCATCAACTATGAAACAGGACAATGGACACACACCTTAAACCTCATTAGCTGAGAGTGAGGATATGATGGGCACCAAAACAGACTTGCCACCAGAAGGGTGTGGCCACTGTATGTCCTCCATTTTCCTGTACTTTTCATGCTGCAGCAATGCCCAGCGCTTTGTGAAGGACCCTTCCCTGATTTCCCTGTTTCCCATTCAAGGTATTCTCAACTACAGCCCTTCTCAGAGAAGCAAAAAGGCCAAATGTTTTGTTCTTCTGCAGCTTTGTATGCTGGGTTAAGTCAGTGGCAGCTGTGGCACAACACCACATCATGCTTCTTCTCCAAGCAATGGAAGACAGTGCAGACGTGGGTCTTGGTACAAAAACACTTTGGCTTACAAGTGGTTTGGACATCAAATATGTCATCTTAGCTGATGCTCTCCTCTTCCCTCTCTCACTTCCAAGCTACCTTTTAAATTAAAAATAATTATTTTGCTCCTGACTTAATTTAACCTAATTATTACTACTTCCATTTCAAATCCTACCCCCATATATATATATATATATATATATATATATATATATGTAGCTTTTTATAGTCTTTGGCTCATTTTCTATTAGTTACTTCATCTTCCCTTATTTCTAAATATATGAAATTCAACATTTCCTGTGTATTACATGCAACAACTGATTTGGCACCTAACTTTTTTTTTTTTATTTAATGCTGACACCACACTGTTTACATATGCTTAACTGTGACCTCGTTATTTGCAGATGCATTTTTTATTTTGCACCTTTCCAATTGCTACCGTTACATAGGGTGACATACAAGAGTGGAGGAAGATGCACACAGGTGGATTATATCTTATGTAGGAGGGCCAGTTTGAAGGAGATTGGAGACTGTAAAGTGGTGACCAGAGAAAGTGTAGTTAGGTAGCATAGTATGGGGGTTTGTTGGTGATCAAGAAGAGGAGGAGTGTGAGGGCAGCAGCAAGGATCAAATGGTGGAAATTGAAAAGGGTAATTGTGAGGTGGCATTCAGGGATGAGTTAAGACAGGCACTGGGTGGCAGTGAAGAGTTACCAAATAGCTGGGTAACTACAGCAGAGCTAGTAAGGGAGACGGCTAGAAAGGTGCTTGGTATCACATCAGGACAGAGGAAGGATGAAAAAAAAGAGAAAGATGACAAGGTGGAATGAGGAAGTACAGAAGAGTATACAGGCAAAGAGGTTGGCAAAGAAGAAGTGGGATTGTCAGAGAGATGAAGAAAGTAGACAGGAGTATAAAGAGATGAGGTGCATGGCAGAGAGAGAGGTGGCTAAGGATAAGGCATATGAAGAGTTGTAGGAAAGGTTGGACACTAAGGAGGGAGAAAAGGACCTTTACCAATTGGCTAGACAGAGGGACCAAGCTAGGAAAGATGTGCAGCAGGTAAAGGTGATAAAGGATAATGAGGGAAACATACTCACATGAGAGGAAAGTGTGTTGAGCAGATGGAAAGTGTACTTTGAGGGGTTGATGAATGAAGAGAATGAGAGGGAGGGAAGGTTGGATGATGCAGTGATAGTGAAACATGAAGTACAATGGATTAGCAGGGAGGAAGTAAGGATAGCTATGAAGAAAATGAAGAATGGAAAGGCTGTTGGCCCAAATGACATACCTGTGGAAGCATGGAGGTGTTTAGGTGAAATGGCACTGGAGTTTTTAACCAGATTGTTTAATGAAATCTTAGAAAGTGAGAGGATGCCTGAGGAATGGAGAAAAAGTGTTTTGGTACCGATTTTTTTAAGAATAAGGGTGATGTGCAGAGCTGTAGTAACTACAGAGGGATTAAACTGATAAGTCACAGCATGAAGTTATGGGAAAGAGTAATGGAAGCTAGGTTAAGAAGGGACATGATGATTAGTGAACAGCAGTATGGTTTCATGCCGGGAAAGAACACTACAGATGCGATGTTTGCTCTGATAATGTTTATGGAGAAGTACAGAGAATGTCAGAAAGAGTTGCATTGTGTTTTTGTAGACTTAGAGAAAGCATATGACAGGGTGCCTAGAGAGGAGTTGTGGTATTGTATGAGGAAGTCAGGAGTGTCAGAGAAGTATGTAATAGTGGTACAGGATATGTACGAGGGTAGTGTGACAGCGGTGAGCGTGACAGATGCGTTTAAGGTGGGGTTACATCAAGGATCAGCTCTGAGCTCTTTCTTATTTGCAATGGGGATGGACAGGTTGACAGACGAGTCCTCATGGACTATGATGTTTGCAGATGACACTGTGATCTGTAGTGAGAGTAGGGAACAGGTGGAGGAGACCCTGGAGAGATGGAGATGTGCTCTAGAGAGAAGAGGAATGAAGGTCAGCAGGACTAAGACAGAATATATGTGTGTGAATGACAGCGAGGATAGAGGAATGGTGAGGATGCAAGGAGTAGAAGTGGCGAAGGTGGATGAGTTTAAATACTTGGGGTCAATAGTTCAGAGTAACGGTGAGTGTGGAAGAGAGAACAGGCAGGATGGAGTGGGTGGAGAAGAGTGTCAGGAGTGATTTGTGACAGATGAGTACCTGTAAGAGTGAAAGGGAAGGTCTACAAGACGGTAGTGAGACTGGCTATGTTATATGGGTTGGAGACAGTGGCATTGACAAAAAGGCAGGAGTTTGAGCTGGATGTGGCAGAGTTAAAGATGTTAAGATTTGCACTGGGTGTGACCAGGGTGGACAGGATTACGAATAAGTATATTAGAGGGTCAGCCCAGGTTGGAAGGTTTGGAGACAAAGCCAGAGAGGCAATATTACATTGTTCTGGACATGTGCTGAGGAGGGATGCGGAGTATATTGGGAAAAAGATGCTAAGGATGAAGCTACCAGGTAACAGGAAAAGAGGAAGGCCTAAGATAAATTTTATGGATGTGGTGAGACCGGACATTCAGGTGGTTGGTGTGACAGAGCAAGATGCAGAGGACAGGAAGAAATGGAAAGAGGTGATCTGCTGTGGCGACCCCTAACGAGAACAGCCAAAAGAAGATGACGATGATTAAACATGTTTGTTATATGTAGCCTCTGCTTGGACTGTAATTGACAATGGATGAAGGCCAACACAATTATCCAGTTACTAAAGAAAAAAAAATATACACATACACACACAACTTTTTCATGCTGAATATCCAGAATAAGGTCTGAAATGTGTGAGAGGACAGAAGCAAACTGATGCACACGGGAGGTGGGCATACTTTCCTAGTGTGACGTATGACTTTATAGAATATGCTTGCAGAAGGTATGCGTGCTCCTGGGTGAGGCAGCTACAGAAAAAAATAACCAGAGGGGGAAGGATATCTTTATCTCAGATCATGCCAAAGAGGTTTCCTGAGCTTAGTTCACAGCAATACACCAGTCCATTAGGACAACATCTGCATTACCACATTGCAACTATTATGACCACCAAAAACTGACAGAAAAGCTAACATCAAGAGATTGTATATAATGCCAGTGCTTGGCTGGAATAAACAGAATTTCTCCAGGTTTCAAAATGCATTCTTGATAACTGGCCGTCTTGAATTTTGGGAATTTTTCAAAATCTGGTTTCTCCACATCTACCTGAAAAACAAAAAGGTGAATACACCTTAGCTGTGTATTGGGTAACACACATTAAGCCAGTACTAAGAAAGTACAGTTTTGTACCTACCATAAATGTAGATGTCCGAGAGGTATGCATCTGCAGTCCTAACATATGGGTTGTCCTGCCTCAGGCAGCCCTTCGGTCGGCCGGATTCCAAAGTCTGGGTCTGGCCTCGGCTGATGTCGCACTTCACCCGACGTCATAGCTGCTGTGAATTGGGTATAAAGGCATCAGCCGACGCCATTTTCCTCAGTGTTTCTTGCCCCAGATGCCAGGTGCCCTCTAGGAAGGCTAAATATGGATAAATGCAAATGATTCCAAACAGTAGAGAGCAAACAAAAATAAACATGTATATACATATATACAAACAAATACACCATAATAGATTCCCCCAGCTAGCTACAAGATGGGCAAATACCCTAGGAGTACCACAGAGGGGAAGGAGGGTGGGTAATCCTGACTGCAGATGCATACCTCTTGGACATCTACATTTATGGTAGGTACAAAACTGTACTATGTCCTTCAAGGATGCATCTGCAGTCCTAACATATGGGTAGAATACCATAGCCAAACTGGGGGAGGAGGCACTAAGATGATTATGGTGTAGTTAAGATCCCTTGCAAAACCTGCTCGGGATCTGGAGTATAAAGGTAAATTATAATGCTTGGCAAATGTATGCACGGAGCTCCAAGTAGCAGCCTCTAAAATGTCTTTGGTAGCCACTCCTCGTAAGAAAGCTGTAGTAGTGGCTGTAGCTCTTGTGGAGTGAGGTCTGATGTTTTCTGGAGTTGTCTTTCCATGAAAAGAGTAACAAAATCTAATGCAATTTCCTATCCATTTTGAGATTGTCCGTTTTGAAATTGCTTTTCCTTCCATTCCTGTTGCATATGCTACCAGAAGCTGGTCAGTTTTTCTATTGTTCTTGGTTCTGTCCAGATAGTAGCGCAATTGCCTGTGCACATCCAAGGAATGTAGTAGTCTTTCCCCCCTGTTCTGTGGGTTGGGGAAGAATGTTGGTAGGTGGATTGCTTGGTTCAATGATACCCTGGAGACCACCTTTGGCATGAAAGTAGGGTTAGTTCTCAAGGACACTCTATCCTGATGGAAGATAAGGAAGGGCTGTACTGCCATTAATGCCTGTAATTCAGAAACCCTTCTTGCTGAAGTGATTGCAAGCAGGAAAGCAGTTTTCCAAGGTAAGAACTGTAATTCTGCTGTTGCTGCTGGCTCGAAAGGGGGAAGTGTTAACTTTTCCAGCACAAAGTTAAGGTCCCATGTAGGCAAAGGTGGCTTCCTTGGAGGCTTTACATTTTTAATTCCTCTCAGAAACTGCCCGAGTAGAGGATGAGAGAAGACTGGAGGATCCATGTTGTATTCTGCTGAAATTGCTGATGCATGAATCTTAATGGAGGAGTAAGACAGGCCATTGTGGAAAAGTTCTGCTAAATATTCCAGGATGTTAGCTATGTTTGCTAATGATACATTTTCTCCTTTTGCTGCACTCCAAATGAGGTCTCTTTTCCATTTGGCTGAATAAGTCTTCCTTGTGGAGGGTCTGCGAGCCTCCAGGATAATGTCTTTAACCCTCTGGGATAAATCTGGGCTATTTTGTTTTATGTAATATTCCAAGCAGCTAGCTGCAGTGTTTTCAAGTTTGGATGTAGGATCTTGAAGTTGTTGTGTTAGCAGTAAAGGAAGTAGAGGTAGAGGCCATGCATGTGTCCGAGACATACTCCTCAGTAGCGGGTACCAATGTTGCCTCGGCCAGTCTGGAGCTATCAGGATGATCCTTGGGCGATCTTCTTTGATCTTCAGTAGCACTTTGTGTATCAAAGGAAGAGGTGGGAATGCATATGCTGTCAGGTTTTCCCAACTGAAGGAGAGGGAGTCCACCTTCCAAGCAAGTGGGTGGTATGCCCTTGTGCAGAATTTCCACAATTGGTGGTTGTGTGGGGATGCGAACAGGTCTATTTCTGGTAGTCCCCATTTCTTTGTAATGGATTTGAAGATGTCTGGATGCAGCATCCATTTGTGGGCATCCGTGGTAGTTCTGCTTAAGGTGTCTGCTAGTATATTTTCTTTTCCTGACACAAATATGGCCTGGAGCTGAATGTTGAGGTTCAGGGCCACATTCCACAGGTCCATTGCCATCCGGCATAGAGGATATGAGTGTGTGCCTCCTTGTTTGTTGATATACCACATGACTGTGGTGTTGTCCGTCCTTATCAGCAAATGACCCTGTTGAAGAAACGGTCTGAATTGCCTGTTTCACTGCCAGCATCTCTTTTTGATTTATGTGTAGGTTCAGCTGGTCTTGTGTCCATAGGCCTTGTATACACTTGTCCACCATGTGTGCCCCCCAGCCTAGGTCTGAGGCGTCCGTGGTGATAGTCTGGCTTGGGTGAGGTTTGTGGAAAGGCAGTCCTCTGTTCAACTGACAGGCCTGAGCCCACCAGAGGAATTCTTGCTTCAGGCATGGGATTATTGGAATTTGGGCTTCTAGGCTGTGCTTGTGTTGAGACCATATATTCCTTAGGTACCATTGCAACTTCCTCATATGCAGCCTGGCATGTGGAATCAATCTTATGCAGGATGCCATGTAACCCAGGGCTTGCAGGACTTTCCTTGCTGTAAGCTGGTTCTGTGTTGTTAATGCCATGAAATAGAGTGGTAGTTGCTTTTGCTTTTCTGCTGTGAGAAATGCCATCTGATTTGAAGTGTCCAGTTCTGCACCCAAGAATGTTATCCTTTGGGAAGGTACCAGCCTTGACTTTTTCATGTTGACTGTGTATCCCAGGGCTTGCAGTAGTTGTATAACCTATTCCAAATCTTGTGTTAATTTGGTCTTGTTGTCCGCTTGTATTAGGCAGTCGTCCAGGTATGGATAAATCTGAATTCCCTGAATCCTGCAATGAGCAATTACTGATGCCAGGCATTTCGTGAATACTCTGGGCGCAGTAGATAAGCCAAAGGGCAACGCTGAGAATTGATAATGCTCTGATCCTGCAAGAAATCTGAGGTATCTTCTGCAATCTGGTCGTATAGGGACGTGCAGGTATGCCTCCTTGAGATCTAGAGTCACCAGCCAAGACTCCTTGCCCAGCATGGGAAGAAGTTGCTGTAGGGTCAGCATTTTGAATTTTGGAACAATGAGATATGTGTTCAGAGCGGACAGGTCCAGAATAGGCCTCCATTGGTTTTCTTTTCTTGGTACCAGGAAAAGTCTGGAGTAAAATCCTTGTCCTTGTTCCATAGGTGGTACCTTTTCTATAGCTCTCATCCTTAGTAAGTGGTTGTATTTGTCCTAGAGCGTTTGTTTTTTGGTTTGGTGGAAGGTTTGGCATTCCTCTCTTTTTTGGTAGAGTGTGGAAGTGAAACCTCTAGCCTTTGTCTATTGTCTGTAAAATCCATTTGTCTCCTGTAATGTAATGCCAGTTTATGGAAAATAAGGCTAGCTTTCCGCCTAAGGGTGCTTCCAGTTGTTCCCTGGTAGGCGGTATCAGAGCCAAATCCTTGTGTCTGTCCTGTGGAAGTGGTAGTAGCTGGATCTGTGGCAGTACTTCTCTGGTTGTTAGGCTGCCACTGACGTCCCCTGTAGGCACCTCTGGATTGACCTCTGCCACTTGGGCGCCTATTTCTGCGCCTCTGTGCTCTGGAGGTGTCTGGAAAGGACCAAGTCTTCGAAGGCCAATTTCTACTAAACCTCGGAGGTTGGACCTGTAAGAAATCCTTGACTGTCTGGACAGATTTTGCTTTTTCTTCCACCTTCTTCAGCACTTGCTGTGCAGGGGAGCCAAACAAACTTTGTTTCTCCATGGGAGCATCTAGGAGCTTTGACTTTACATGGTCTGGTAAGGATTGCTCTTTTAACCATGCATGCCTTCTGATCACTGTTCCCGTCATAGCTGATCTAAAGGAAGCCTCCAGTGCATCATAGCCACATTTTAAGGAATGATTACTGACCTGCTGAGTGTTATGTACCAAATCCTGAAGGGACTTACGGTCTATAGGTTCAGGAGAGGACAGTTTTTTATTTAGCTGGTCTAACAAAAATTCCTGATACTGAATCATGTGGAATTGACAGTTTAAGGCCCTAGCCGAAAGAGTAGCAGAAGTATAAACTTTTTTACCCCATCTCTCTAATGCTCTAGATTCTCTTTCAGAGGGAGGGGGGGTTTTGGCAGAGGCAGCTGCTACAGCTTTGGGGCCCTGTGAAATGGTTTCAGGATCTGCAATAGGAGCCTTATACAAGTGAAAGTGTGTGTCCGGGACCCTGTAATATCTGTCAGGTTTAGCAGGGGCCGGGGGAAGAGAGTCAGGAGCAGTACAGGCATCATTAAATGCATCATCCACAACTGTTAGTACTGGAGGAATAGCTAAAGGCCTATGCTGTGGTAAATGTAAAAAGGTCCTTAGCCTTTTCCTTGAATCTGAAAAATCCTGGCCCTTCCATTGAAATTGCTCTCTCATAGCATGTAAGGTTTCCCCAAAAGAAATTTCCTCAGGAGGAGAGGCAGAAGGAATGGAGTCTTCTGCATCAGAATCCTCATATGGAGAATAAGGGCCTTCTGGAGGATTTGAGTTTTCTGACTCATCCGAGGAATAGTCAGTAGAAACTGGATCGGGGGGCTCTGCTCTAGGCCTCTTCTCTGGAGGGTTGAGAGGCCCTGTCTGGGTGAGGTTGGGGATCCCCTGATCAAAGAAATGAGATCCTCAGCTAGGCTGAACATTTGGGAACTAGGGGTAGGCCTGGGTGGGGTTTTAGCAGGCAAGGCCTTAGAAGATTTAGCTGCTTTAGCCCTAGAAAAAGCCTTGATAGACATAGATGCAGGGGGCCTAGCAGCTCCACGTGCAGGAGTAGATATGTCTAAAGGAATAGTATCTGATAAATCCTGGGTGCCTGCTACAGCAGGAGAAATTTCAGTAGCAGATTCAGCCATGCTGTGTGAGGCCTCAGCTGTCGGAGGTATGCTTTCGGCCGAAGGAAGAACCGTGGACTCAGTTTCAGCCGAAACCGAGACACTCGCGGTTGGCTTAACCGTGGTTTTGGCCGAAACCCGGACAGCGAGTGTCGGTCCTTTTCCTTGTGCTTTTTAGCTAATTGTGAAGTCGGAGTCTCCGACGGCATTTTGTAAGCAAAAGCGGGACCAAAAAACTCCTCCGCAAACTCCGACTGACGTCTAAGGGTCCGTCGGTTGAAGGAAGCACAGGCTAGGCAAGCTGATACGTCGTGGTCTGGGCCTAAGCAAGGAAGGCAGTAAGATCCTTATGAGGTATTTGTTTCCCACAAGTGAAACAATTATTTACTTTTTCTGACATCGGCTGAGGCAAGAAAGAGTCCCCAACGGGGTACTTAGCTTTTTAGAAGTCTTCGGTAGTAGAAATCTCTGGATCTGACCGACCGGCACTTGCGAACAGCTTCTGCCTCGGGCACCGCGCGGCAAGAAAGACTGAGGAAAATGGTGTCGGCTGATTCCTTTATACCCAATTCACAGCAGCTATGACGTCGGGTGAAGTGCGACATCAGCCGAGGCCAGACCCAGACTTTGGAATCCGGCCGACCGAAGGGCTGCCTGAGGCAGGACAACCCATATGTTAGGACTGCAGATGCATCCTTGAAGGACATCTAAAGAAAAATGCCTTGATAGTTTGGTCTTCACCATCTACATTTCTTCCTAGCAAGGCCATCCCTTGGGCATTACATTACCCAGAAGTACTAAACAAGATTACTCAACTTAAAAGCTTTTATTTTCTTTCCAAGCCCAAGTTAAATCACCTGAAACTCAAGCTACAAAGGCATTTCTCATATCAAGATTCTTGCATATAAAAATTCAGCAACTCCATTAAAGGCAACAAAAAGCAACAGAATGTTCAATAACGATCATTTTAATGGTTTTTTTTTTTTTTTTTTTTTTTTTTAGTAAAAACATGCTGCTCATGTAAAAGCTAATGGCACAGTTACCAGAAATGCACTGAGGAAACATTTTTCCTTTTTAATGAAGAATATGATTATTCAGAACTTTGTTTGCAGCCATCTTCAACCATTACCTGCGCAGTTATTTTTCTGCTTTTTCTTACATTGTTTTTAATTTGAATTCTTCTGAAGCAAGTTTTGAATGAATTTGCTTTTTTATTTTGAAAGCGTTTCTCTTTCTGTGTATATGCAAGTCTTCAGGCATGTGTCTGGCTGAAGGTGGCATACACTCTCATTGACTTAAGCAGCAGAAGGCTGTCTGCTTTGCATTTCCCCCATGAAAGACAATACACAAGAACCAAGTCCCAGCCACCGGTAAAGGTAACTGCCAAATAAGCACCAAAAATCAAAGGCATAAAAATGGCAGGAACACCACAGCTTCACACAGTAAAAATATTTATTTGTAAAAATGGACCAGATAAGCACTTTCATGTTGTAAAACCAATGCTTCTTCAGATCATAAAAACACAAAATCACAGCTCAGTTTAAAAACAGTTAAATGTTAACTCATCACTTCATTAAACCAATTTCCTCCCTTTCAATACAAGTTTTAAAGGGACACAAGCATTAGTACCAGGTTGTTTATCAGCCTGTAGCCTCAAGATCCATTTAAGTTCTACTGTTTCAGTATAGTTAGTGAGATCACCCCCCCCCCCCCCTCGGTGACCCATGTGCACTATTTACTAGTACTCTAAAAACAAACTCATGTCCAGCATTTTCTTTAATATGTTTAGCTAGTGCATTGTTCATAGTGCAAGTCCTAATCGTGTAAGAATGACTAAAAATCTTTTAATCTCTTGTTGGTCTTACCAACATAGAATCCTGTTCAGGACTTTAATGTGGCTAAATAAATCACATTTGCTGTACTACAATCTGGGACTAAAAATATATTTCATCCGTGGATGTTTAAACACTTGTTCATGTGAAATACATGTACAGGCACTGCAATGTCTGCAACTGTATGTACCAAGTCTGGCAGATAGCAAGTTACTTGACCTAGTGTTACAATTCCCTGTGCACAGTAGTATTTTCAAGCTTAAAGAATTTTTATACATAAAAGAGGGATTGTTCACAACTATTTCAGCTGTCTTGTTGTCACTTATAAGTATTCCCCATTTTTTTCTTATAATATTAAGTACAGAGTATACATCATTTTTGCACTTCAAACCAAATCTATAAAGCTCCTATCCTTATGTGCATTAGAAGCACATCTAGGGAAATATGGGGCAGCAGTGTTTTTTCCTGTCCTTGCCCACCCTTTCTTTGTGCTGTATCAGAAGGTCCTTCTTATAGCCCCTTTTCAAAAAATGTTGACTCAATGCATCAATATTTTCATGAAATGCTTCCTCTTGTGTGCATAGCCTAGAGGCTCTCACATAATGCTCTCTTACTACATTAGGATATGTATGCCTGGGGTGCATACTATCAAAAGACAAGTAACTATTTTTCCAACATCCCTTTCGAATAAATTGGTATCTGTCCAACCCATTTGGTTAACCAGTAATCATACGTCCAAAAAATCTCTCTTTCTGTGACATGGATATAGGAAACCTCAAAATTTAGTGGTATGGTTAATGTAGTGAAGAAAAACATATAATTCTTCTTGCCACCCTCCCCACAAGATAAAAACATAGTCTACAAAATGACGGTAAAATCTAATGTGTGGTCTGTATACATTGTTGTCAAGCACAAATTGTTCCTCCCATGAGCTCATTACTGCATTTGCATATGAATTTGCACAGGGGTGCCCATGGTCACCCCCATTTTTGTGCATATAAGCAGTCACCATACAAAAAAACATTATTGTTTAAAACCAAGGCCAACAAGCAGCAAACCATATCAACCTGACTGTTGTCAAAATTCCCTCTGTGTGTCAACACTTCTCTAATGGTGTCAAGGCCATGCTCATTCAGGATGCACGTAAATGAATTCACTACATCAAGGGTCACAAGAAAAAACCCTGTTATATCACCATAACTCTCCAAAAATATGAAGAGGTTAGTTAAAAATTGCTCAGTGTCCCAGAGTACAACAGAGACCAAAGCCAACCTCGTCTTAAGCTTACTTTCCACATATAAAGAACATGTTTGTGTGACCCATCCTTCCCCTGACACAATCAAATGTAGGGGTGGTTTAGTAAAAGATTTATGATCCTTGGGAAGGCCCTTTATCAATGATATCTTAGGTTGAGTCACATACAAAAAAAATCAAACAAGTCACGGGCAATGGGATTTTCCATAAATAATTCATATAAGGCTCTATGTACATAATTTATGGAAACTTCCACTGCCCGTGACTTGTTTCATTTTATAATAAATATTTTTACTGTGTGAAGCTGTGGTGCTGCGGTAGCGTTGTTGCCTCACAGTAAGACATTGTCCTGTTCGATTCTCAGCTAGAGCGTCTTGTATGTGGAGACATTCGTGAATGGGTGTACCTTCGTTGAAGGTTGTGCATCAGGGCTGGCAACTCGGCACGTAAAAATCTACTGCCTATCATTAGCGGACCGAAGTTCCGCTGTGGCGACCCCTAACCGGGAAAAGCCAAAAGACACAACAACTGTGTGAAGCTGTGGTGTTCCTGCCATTTTTATGCTTTGGATTTCCATGCAAGACAATGAGGAGATAATTCCCATCACAACCGTCAAAGAAAAAGCAATGCATACAGATTCATCCTATAAGAATTAACAGACTCAAGCCCAGAGTAACCAAATACATTTCTGACCATCTTCCCATATCAGTTTTCTCTAGTTTTGGGAGATAAAAAAAGTCAATCACTACACACTACATTCTGATCAGATGTGGCCCAGTCCTTGAAACTGCATTACCAGCAATTCATGAGTAATCTAGTTCTCCCATCATTCGACATCTATTCCCAAAGTAGAAGACAATACTCAGCAGTTGAGACCAAGCACTCAGTACCACAGCTGTGAATGGACTACGTGAAATTTAAATCAATGCATACTTTGATTCTCCTCTTCCATATATAGTGGGAAATAGTTCCTGAACTACAGCAAACATTGGTCCTTCTTTTAGCTCTCTATACCAAGGCCAGAGCTCCACAGAATTTACAGTGGAAGCTTCTAGGAACTAAGTATTAACATCTAGAAGTATCTTCTTACTCCTAAAATTTCCCCTCCCTTATAAAGAATAAGATGCAGATTGAATAATGCTTTTTTGAAAAAGAACAAAGATAGATAACTGCAGTAGCAGTGAAAATGGCTTTTTCTGACAGGAGTACCGCAGTCAAACAGCATACATTGTTATGGCCACTAAAACAGGTGGTGGGGTCCACTGGGCAAGCTTCTGATTGGATGAAAGCTATGGCATGTAGTTGGTGGAGTTAGCTATACAGTAAACTGTCAGTTAACTGGCAGCCATGGGGATTGGTAGATGCCATATAACTGTAGTTTCTGGTTACTTGAGAGTTACTAAAACAGGCCTAATACTGTACCCTATATTATTTATTGGGTTTGACTTGTTCTCAGGTTGGGGAGAGAGGGGATTTATTCCTATCTTCCTTTTTAGAACTCAAACTCTAAAAATGGAAGGTATGTTTCTGCGGAGAAACAAAGTGCAACACATGAAAATTGTACTGCATTTCTTTAATATTGTTTCCGCTTGTCTGAGTTCCAGTTAACTGACAGTTTACTGTACTCTATTTGAATAAGCTTCTGATGAAATTAAAAATCTTGCATGGTAATTGGTGGAGATGGTTTTATGCTGTTTGAATACTGCAGATATGTGACCAATTAGGTTCTAAGACTTGCCATTTGGAATCAGACCCTGTCTTACACAGGGAACAGTTTTTAAATATATCCAAATGGTTTAACAAAATATTTAAACAAAGGGTTACCATTGTATAAAAGTTTTCTCATGATGGGCTTCCTCAGATCCACCTTTAACAAAGTACATACAGTAGTAAAATCAGGTTTATAAGAATGATCAATACAAAAGGTTTAAAAATGGGTGAATCATTAGGTAGAAGTAATTTATGACACAAGTGCCTGCTTTTTTAATACTTGGAATAACTTAACAGTAGTAGTCTGGTACAATTCATTAATGCTTTAACTCAATTTGACATCAGTGAGTACTCATGCTAGTAACCCACCTTCATGGGGCATGTGGAGGCCTGGTCTTACACATGTCCAGATTCTAGTATAGTAATTATTATTAGTACAATAGGAGAATTTTAAAGCAAGTTTTGTACTCGCTAAACATTCCAAATAGTGGTTGATTACCTAGGACTCAAAATGGCCTAAAAACATGACCAAAAAAACACATATACGATAGCTTTAACTGTTGCTTTTGTGATTAAGTTTTTTTAATGGAACACATGGTGTTTAGTCCTGCCATTTTGAAAGCATTAAACTGAAACTGCCAAGCAAGTTCTCTTTTTCAATAAAGCATTTAGATTGGCGTGGAAGGGTTCTTGTTCCTTCGTTTCCAGCTCATGAAGTGTAAAATGCTTGTGGTTATGGAGATCAAGGCTGTGTCTGTCTAACCAGTTCGTAAGAACTTAATGTCAGATGGTGTGTCATTCAGATTTTAAGGCAGTTGATTGTAAAAGTTTCTATGTAGGGAGAACTAAGTGTACATTGTGCCCTGTAAATGACCACTTCAGTATTGCACTCACTTCTCAAAGAGCTGTAATTTTACTTGTTAGTGTTAGGACAGTCAAAGGAACATTTATTACTTATTAGCTTGCAATATCTGCAGTACAGTAGTCCACATTTCAAAACCTCTCTCTCTCTGTTGTTGGATTGTTTCTTCCCTTCCAGGCAGTCATGAATGCTTTTCTCCTGAATTAAAGGCAAATTTAGGTGTTGACCCATGGAGTCTTTCTAGCTGCTTGTTGTCAGTGATAATTGCTCCCCCCCCCCCCTTTATAGTACACATAGTGTGAGTGAGTACAATGATATATTTCCTTTCTTCTTCTTCCTGCGAAACTCTGTAATGCCCACTCAATTCCTTGTCTGCAGCATCAAAGTGGGAAAGGTTATTGCTGAGTTTCATAGTCTTGACAGGGTCGAAGATTTTGTCAAGAAGTTTCTTGCAATAGCCCTATACTAAAAAATCTTTTTCTAGGGTGATCAGGTTTAGTGTAAAGTCCGAGATGTGATCACATTCTAAGGGGTCTATTAGGGTTCTAAGGGGAATGACCACAGTCACTCTAAGGGGATCCAGTAATTGTCTGCTTGGGATGACATGGTCGACAGATCACGATGTTTTGCCACAGATGGCCTGCACTTGTTGTCCCTGGGATTCCGGATACTGGCTAAGGCTCTTGCTGCCCCTATAGTGCCTTTTTTAGGCAAGGTACAAATAACAAATTCACCACCGTAACAGGAACAGGCAAGCAAAAACTGAAGGTAATGCTACTCAATGCTAGAAGTCTAAATCTCAAAAGGCACTCACTCGAGGCACTCCTTAAAATGGAGAACACAGATATCTGTGCAGTGACTGAGACCTGGTTCAAGGCTCCAGAGAGCACCCCTGCACTACCAGGCTATAACTCATACCACACTTTTCGGCCATGTAACCTGGACTGAAACAACAAAGGCGGAGGTGTGTCCATATTCATTAAGGATATCCACACCTCCAGGCTAATTGCTCAGCATAATGCATCCGAAGTTATTCAAGTGCAACTAACTCTGGGCAAAACTGCAATCCAAACTATAGAACAAGAAACTGTAACTGGTCAGTCCAACAATTGAACAATACACAACCCCCGTAAGGGCAAAATACTGTCCCAGTAAAAAAGTCACGCACTGGCACGATATATAATAATAAATTCCTCCTTTATTAATTACACGATACAGATATGGCAAAACAGGTTGAGCGCTTTCATCTACTCCTGTAGATTTCATCAGAACCTCTGATTCCTCGGGTTCTGATGAAATCTACAGGAGTAGATGAAAGCGCCCAACCTGTTTTGCCATATCTGTATCGTGTAATTAATAAAGGAGGAATTTATTATTATATATCGTGCCAGTGCGTGACTTTTTTACTGGGACAGTATTTTGCCCTTACGGGGGTTGTGTATTGTACAATCCAAACTATAGCTTGCTACAGATTCCCCCACCATGCCCCAGGATTCCCACTCATCTTTTCTTGATGTACTGGAAAATATTAGGGTTCAACCAAACACCCTAATAATGGGCGACTTCAACTACCCCACCATTAACTGGGAAAACTACTCATGTACCAACTCCTTACCTCAACGCTTTCTGGAATTCATAAACTCCAGTGCCCTAGATCAACTTATCCACACCCCCAACAGGGGCAACAATATCCTAGACCTAGTCATTACCAACATGAGTGACCGGTGTTCCACACATGGTCAACCCCTCATTGGTCCAATCCGACCATAAGCTAATCACCCTTGATATCCACATCCCGCCCCCACCCCCCATTAAGGAAACTACGGTAAAAATTTTCTCCAAAGCCAACTTCATGCTTCTTAAGACAGAAGTGGCAAACTTCATGACACCCATGCAGATGGACAATACAGTTACAACTTATTAATCCTACACAAATGCACTCTATAAGCACTTACACGAGTGCATGGATTGTGCTATCCCAAACAGAACCAAGACGCTATACTCCAAAAAAAAAAAGGAAGCCAATCTGGTGGCCCCCTGCCATAAACAAACTGTACAACAGAAGTAAGAAACTGTTGCAAAAGAGAGTAAAATTCCATGAGTGGAGGAGCTCCCTGGTCAGCCTTAGTAAGAAGCTGAGATCCCTTATAAGATCCTCCAAAGCTAGCTACGAAAACAAAATTGCCACTAATTCTAAGGACAACCACAAAGCATTCTATAGCTATGTCAAGAATCTCGATGGCAGCACCCAGATCTGCTCTGAGTTACAGCACAACGGCACGAAAATTACAGAACCAACGGATATTGCCAACATCCTGGCAGATAGGTTCAGTGCTAACTTTACCCTCCCTCACCCCCTAAAGGGCCCATATCTATACAGGAAGAATGCAGAGTCCCTGTAATCACAACTACGCAGGTAAAAGCTGCACTCTCTAAAGCCAAAAACACAGCATCCATGGGACCGGACAACATCCCAGGCTGGGTTTGACACGAACTTCAGAATGAACTGGCTCCCCACTTAAGCACCATGTTCAATAATAGCCTCGCATCAGGCTTTGTGCCCACTGAATGGTGCATAGCAACAGTTATCCCACTCCACAAAGGGGGAGCCACCACTGATTCCGGGAACTATCAACCTATTAACCTGACGAGCCTGGTCTGCAAGGCCATGGAACATATCATCATGGAACTCACAAAGACACTGATAACCTCCAAACTCTGGATCCCACCCAGTTCGGGTTTGTGAAAGGCAGATCATGCCTCCTGAACCTGATCGATTTGAGACAGTCACCAAAGCCATAGATGAGGGTAAGGTGGTTCACACAGCCTATCTTGACCTTGCCAAGGCTTTCGACACCATCCCCCATTCTGGAATTATAGCTAAACTCACTAAACTAGCTATAAATCCCTACGTCACAAGATGGGTTGCCAACTGGCTCACTGACAGAACCCACAGTGTAAAAGTTGCAAACTCCAAATCTGACCTCAAAGCAGAGACAAGAGGAGTACCACAGGGTTCCGTCCTGGGACCTCTCCTGTTTGGTATCTACTTATCTGAAGTACAGGCTAACACAGAAGGCCTCTGGCTAACGAAGTTTGCAGATAACTGCAAACTAAGAGCCAGAGTCAAGTCCCCAAATGATGCAGACATCCTACAGAAGTGCCTCGCTGAGGCAGATGCCTGGTGTCAAAGCCATGGCCTCAAGCTCAATGCCAAAAAGTGCAGTGTCATCCCCTTTGGTAAAATCTCTCTACCCATGAACTACCAGATAGGAGGCAATCTACTTAACACCGAACGTGTGATAAGAGACCTTGGGACCCAGGTGGACAGTAGTCTCTCCTTTGACAGTCACATCGCCACAGTAGTCACGAAGTCCTTCTACATGGCACACCTCATCACAAAAGAGTTCTCATCCAGGAAAAAAAAGAGGTCATTGTTCCCTTCTACTCGACACTCATTAGACCCATTATAGAGTACAACGCCCCTTTTGGAATGTACCTCACAAGACATCTGCAGCAGCTGGAAAGGCCACAGAAGTCCCTCACAAAGAGGATTACTGGTCTCAAACAAATGCCCTACACTGACCACTTCAAAAAACTCTAGCTTTACTCCGTAGCATATCGCCTACTCCGAGGTGATCTCTGCCTAACATATAAAGCTATGTCAAACCCAGAGCTGTTGGACATGCTACACCTAAAGAAATCCCAATCCCTCTGAGCTACACGCTCTAAGAACCTAAACCTTGTCACCACAATAAACAGGACATGCTGGCGGGATAAGATTCCTGTTCGAGACTTCCCATACTCTGGAATAGGCTACCCATCTATGTCAAACAAAGTTCTTCATTAGCACTCTTCAAGAAAAATCTTGATGAGTGGATGGGAAATAGGAAATACACCCCGGGGATCACTTCTGTGTCGCTGCTTGACAGTGGCACAGGAAAATAACTTTCTTGGGAGGTGTAAGCCAGGGAACCTTGTTGGCTAGGCGTACGTAGGCCCTTGGGCCAATAGCCTAGTACCTACCTATGAATATTTTCTCTTGGCAATGTGTGGGGGTATGCTCGTGCAATGAAGTACTTGTTTTACCATAGTGGGTTTCCTGTACAGATTCTTCCACTGTATTGCGGATGAGAGATCCTTGGTAATAGTCATGTCTAAGAAGATTACAGAGTCACGGCTGTGGTTAGTTATAAGTCTTAGAAAGGTGGTGGAGTTGTTAATGACTGTAGAATTCTAAAAGCTCCTTTTCTTCACCATCACATACATAAATATAGCAAAAAACATCAGGTAGCATTTCGTATGTCTGTAGAATCTGGAACTGTACACACAGTCTTCCTCCACTTTCCTAGTGCAGTATTAGCTAGGCTGGGGGACATGGCTGCCCCAATGCTTTCCTGTGAGACTGCCTGTAGTACTTGCTACTGAATAAAAAATAATTATTGTTGAGGAGACTGTCTAGAATATTTACCAAAACTTTCAGATCTTCAGGGAGTGCAGCTCTGTCTTTTGAATAGGCTTTTATCACTGTTTGGATGCAGTGCTGATACAGAGGGCCTCAACAATTATAGTGGTGAGTACTGTATCATGACAGACCACAATATCTTTTAATTTCCCAAGAACAGCTTAAGGTGTCCAATATGAATGAACTGTTGCTTTCTGCCAGGGTTTAATTTCAACTTTAAGATTGAAATTAGATCTATAGTTGAGGCATTGCTCACAATAACTGACCTGTAGAGTGGGTCCAGTATATTTTTTGTGGTTTTTGGGATCCTGAAAAATTCTGGTATTCTGGGGTGAGGTACTTTAAAGAATTCAGTTTGGATTGTTACGCATTCTCTTCATGGTGTTCTTCTAACTGATGAATGATTCGGTAGACTTCCTTCACATGTGCAAGACTGGTTTTGTCCCAGACCTGTTGACTTTCCAGCAAAAACTTGATTTTGCAGTTACAACTGTCCATATCAGTAATTAAAGGAAAACTCCGGGCTTACACACATTTAAGCTCAACTGCGAGTCATGATCTATCCCCCTGTGAACTAATTACAGCCATCTACAGCTACGACAATGCACAAACACATTATTACTTCTACATATCTACCTTTCCGTAGCACAGGGCAGGAAAGCCCATCCCCCATTTGTCAGTATCGCATACTTTCATTTCCAATTTGTCTTCCCCTTCGTGACATACCTTCGACACAGTCAAATCAGTAGTTCCCCTCTAGTGCAAATCCTCCCAGACTGTGACGTAGACTTTTATGCCGGCCAGCCCATTATCAGGTACTATAAACTGCTGCATAACTTGTTGAGGAACTTTGTTTCCCACCAGAATAAAAACTTGACTGGAGCAAGTTAGTCCTTGTGTGCAGCTGCAGGCAATATTCCTGGACGGTGAACTCAGTACCAACTATTTTTCGGTAAGTTTGCTCAGTTCTTCATCCTGCCCATATAGAATAATACACTCATTTGTTTGTTTTTTTTCTGCTCTTTCTGTACTAACTCATTGTCCGTGCCTTTTTCGCATTTACCGTGCTGTGTATGGTTGTTTCTGACTGCACATGTGTGAGTGAATGCGTGTCTGAATGTAGTAAGTATGAAAGTGCTGATTGCAAAGTTGAGAGTGAATGAGCCATGCAAGTGTGTGTGTGTGTGTGTGTGTGCGAATGCTTAACAGACTGTTTGCATGTGTGATCGTGTGGGCATGCATATCTAGTAATCGGGGAAACCCATGCAGTCAATATTTTTCCCGCCATAAAACAGAAACACATCCAAGTAAATGGAGTGCATTGTTAATGTGTGTGCTGCTGTCTGTGTGTGAGTGAATGCTGCGTGTGTGAAGGCAGATGAGTCTGTTGGTTTGTGTGGTTGCCTGTGTGTGCCAGAGAGGAGAGATGCAAGTCGGCAATTCATGATGCTTAAATTTCTGCAGTACTTCTGAAAGGAAAATGTGCTGTGCAGTAGCTTTGGAAAAGAGGTCAGCTTTTAAGTATTTATTAATATTATAGGGCTTCTTAGACAGACCACTTGGTTGGTGTACAGCTATCTCGACATGCCTGCAAAATTTGGATTGTAATTTACTTTTAACTGCGTGATTTATACTCGCATTTCTAAGACAGTTTCAGAGTTTCATTTGGCAATGGGAGCTTGGGCGAACAGGCAAAATGCTGGAGTAGAAGAGTTGGATATTCCTTCTAATTCGGTTTACAGATATCCTCATAAATCCGGTAAATCCAGCTTCTCTTTTTCCTCGCATCTGTAATGGATGCATTGAAGCTCTGACTAGATAGTTATTAACAACACTGCTATGAAATGAGTGAATCTGTTATTATTACAGTAATGTGGAAAGTTTTTACACTGCAAATTAAGTGAAGGCTCGACTAGAAATGGTTGTGTGTTTCTGTGCACGTTAAATGTATAACGCTGTAACTTTAAGAATGCCCAGCTGAACATCATCTGTACTCTGTTTTTGCTTATGTGTTGTAACTATTGGACTGTGCCTAACCAAACCAAAGAGCTGGTGAAGGTTCCTGACCGGTAGGTCTGAAACTTAAGATGGCAGCTTTTCACATGTTCTGTGACAATGTAAAACATCGGTGTCCTGGGAATCCTGGTGCACATCTGCAGTGGAAATGGGACGTTTCATACGTTTTGAGTGTCTGAGGGTAGTTTGGCTGGGCACTTAGTTTCTAAATATATGTTACTACAGTAGTCAAAGCCTCTATGAGTCTTGTCATTTCGTAGGTTTGTTTAGTTCTTTGTTAAGCTGTTATAACTATCTTTTTATTCTTGTCTCTGTAGAGAGTGAAGTATATATAGAATTGATGGCAAGGATAATTGCAACTCCACTACTGTTCTTGAAGTAGAGATTTTTTTTAGCTGTATTTTTGTAACAGGCTGGCTCAGCATCTGGAGAATATGGCAATTTCTTAGGTTGTTTTTGGCTGGT
Source organism: Protopterus annectens (assembly GCF_019279795.1). Lineage (NCBI taxonomy): Eukaryota > Metazoa > Chordata > Ceratodontiformes > Protopteridae > Protopterus > Protopterus annectens. Next base: position 943,854,247 of record NC_056728.1, read on the forward strand.
CTGTTGGGTATGGTGTCCTTTATACTGGATTAGTTATGTATGTGGGTGTAGTTATAGTATGGTGTAATCAGGAGACTAGCTTCCTTTTATGATTCAGATGGTGCATGCATTGTTTGTGGATATTGTTGCATATTTCTGTAAGCAATTGTTAAAGAATACTGTACAGAGAAATAAGTTGTTTAGTAAGAGCATCAGTCAGTGTTTTTGTACATGTAAGTTTGGGTAGTGATTAATACTATACTTGTGATTTACAATGACAAAATCTAAGAAAATTGTAGTATGGGCTTACCTTTGCTAGAGGATTATTACATACAGAAGTAAAAAAAAAAAAAAAGAAAAAATCTTAATTATATTAAAAGTAGATAGAACTTCAGCCACACAGTTATTTTTCACCAAAGGTAATAGATGTATCATTCTTTTTAATTGCATTAATTTCCAGATATATAATGAGGGGGTGCTTTTTTGTACGTGGTGTGTGTGTGTCTCCGTGTGTACATATGCAGCATGGTTATTCTCCGCGATCATTTCATATGTCACTATGCGAAAGGCTTTGCAGATAATTATTGATGTTCTGAGCTGTATGCTATAAAGTGAATCTGTGCTTTCAAATATAAATGAAAACTTACTGCCGCAAAACTTGCCACCCCTGCATCTTGGATCACTGAAAATAACTTTTGTAATGGATTAGCAAGTAGTCAGGTTGTAACATACTTCTGTATTTCCCGATTTTTTTTTTATCTTAACACTAGCCTGGAAACTGACAAGTCATCCTCTCTCTTAGGGTTATAATTCATGCTAGCCTTGAGTGACTGTCAGTCACCCGATGTTTAGTGTAAAGTTGCAAAGTTGAGGTACTTTGACTTTGGAAGTCTTGTGCAAACTGAACTGGAAAAACTTTAATGTTTTAATAATGTCACCAAAAGACTGTTGCCTTAAACTTGAAAACATTTGTACATCATTTTACTATACAACACTTATACTTATGGGTTTCTCCAAACTTTGAGCAATAAGATTCTTTATAATGGCTATACACTAAACCAAAATATCACTAAGATAAAAACATAACAGCATATGTGAGGACATTGCATCATTTAGGGAGTTCAAAACAAAATATTTGCTGAAAAGTGGTTAGTAGGGCTGGAACGGCCATAGGCCTGAATGCCATGATTTATGTCATGCAGCTTGTTTTTTCTGTTATCTGTAATGTCACTTTTTTAAAATCTTACTAATGCAGCTGCTATGTCATAGGTTCTGTTTTTCATAGTATTTATGACTTTTTAGTTTGGAGCTTTTGTCACAGGGCCTTCTCTGAAAAGGGGGGTGGCAAGAGCTTTGGCCAGTATTTGAAAGCCTGAGGGTGATAGGTGCAAGCCGTCTCTAGTGAAGCAGCGTGGCTTGTCGAGCATGCCATCCCAGGCGGACAGACACTGGATCCCCTTTGAATGACACCAGAAACTTAGCCAATTGTTGAAATCGAGAATTTTTTCTTTATACCATGGTATTATTGGTGAGGGCAGGATGCTACTCAGGGTCAGGGTCATACCAGCCTGGGCTAAGTGATCAGAGAGCTCTTCCATATCTCTTCATGTAGTCCAGGGAGGTATGGCTCAGGTCATTCACACCTACATGGACAATGACAGAGTCATATTTGTACTTGCTCTGGTGTGACCTGAGTGCTTGTGTTATGTGGCGGATCCTGGCACCCAACAGGCAGCTAACAGTAACCTTTACCTTATTCAGCCTAGTCCATGGGACATTAGTGTGCCTGATGATAGAGTCGCCTATTACTAGTATGTTGGGTATGTTATTTTGCCTTAAGGGCTGTGATTGCATGGCACACTGGTTTTGTGAAGTATGTGCTTCATGATTTGTGTTGGGTGGCGGAGGTTGCTTGGATGTTTGCTTTGGAGGTCTCTGTTGCTTTTGCAGATTTTTATTTAGAGCCTCCGAGTATGTTTTCATGTATTTGTGTGTTTTTTGCCGGTGCTGGTTTAAAATGGGGCTGTGTGAAGCAAGTATTTCCCTTCTCTTGACTGTCTGATCCAGTCTTGGGTTGAGAGAGCTTAGCCTCCAGTTTGACTGTATAATTGCATCTCTCGCATGTATTAGTGTTTGGTGTTAGGAGGACAGGGTTGTCTGTGTAAATGAGGCAGTTGTAACATTGACTCAAAATGCCCAGATTCATCAGTTGGACTGGAGAGTACACCTGAAACTGCCCTTTGGACATGCCTGGATAGGTATAGTGAACTGTTTTACTGGATGGCTGGTAAGGTCGAATAGAGAGCCTTGTCCTTCTGTACCGTACAGGAGGGTCTAGTGCTAGGGTTTCTAAGTGCTTGCTATGAGGCTTTCGAATACTGGCCAAGGCTCTTGCCACCCGCATAGTGCCTTTTTTAGGCAAGGCTCAAAAGACAAACCCACCTCCGTAAATAGCACAAGTAACAAAAAACTGAGGGTAATGCTACTCAATGCCAGAAGTCTAAACCACAAGTCATATTCGTGTCTCATTAGCCAAACATAAATTATGGAAAAATTGGAGCGACAGCCCATGTGATTCCACACAGTGTCACAACACAACATTGAGTCAAACCAACAAAATTCAATCTTATGTAAATATTAAAATGTCAGTAATGCTATGCAAATATTGAATGTAACTGTTTATTTATATACTCCTTATCACTTTCTACAATGACATGTCTTTGTTACAGCGATGTCATCTTAGTCTGGTAAGCCTTTTTACATATGATCATAGGTGGTTACTAGGCTAATAGCCCCAGGGACCGTACAAGTCTAGCCCAGTTAAACCTGTGTTCCCAAGGGTGTCTGGTTCAAGTGGACACTAAAATCAGCATCTGTTGCCCCTGTCAAAGAGCGACACAGGTGGAACCCTGAGGGTGAATTTCCAGTTAGCGTTCCATTTGTCTAAATTAAGCTTAAATAGGACCAACAAGGTGTTTTAACATGAATAGGAGGCTTGTTCCAAAAGTGGGGTAACCTCTGTGAGACCTAGCTGTCTCCCCAGCAAGTTATGCTGATGTCGCATACCAGGTTAAGATCCTTTGAGCGATTGACCAGTGTGTCATTTCACTTGCAAATGTGCAGCATTTCCATTAATCCTGGGTCAGACATTGCTCTATATGCAAGGCACAGGTTGCCTCTGAGCAGTCTGTACAATACAGAGTAAAGTGGCAATTATTTCTGTCTGTCTGCATAAGACAGATCTTGAAGACTCTAAATTTCCTTTGTAAGGAGCGGTTTTGGTCGCTCCAATTGCTGCAGATGTTTGGAAAGGAACATACCCAAGGGAGCATTGTACTCTTATTATTGGCCTAATTAGGGAAGAGTAAAAGGGGGTTATAATTAGAAGTTATGTACTTACCATAACGTTCCATCTGAGTAGGTGGATTCATTTGTCTGCAACCTGTGGGTTATGGATCCGATATCGGATCCGAACCGGCATGGTTTATCCAGCTATGGATCCGAGCTCTTAGCTCCTCCCCTCACCCATAATGCCCTGCTCTCCCTACATGACCTCAGATCGAGTTTGCCCTGAATCAGAATACCCTAGAAAAGGGTAACACATAATATGCAGGAAACTGACCAGGCCAGGGGGATAGGAGGGCGGGATGGTTGCAGACAAATGAATCCACCTACTCAGATGGAACGTTATGGTAAGTACATAACTTCTAAATCTGAAGTAGGAGATTCATTTGTCTGCAACCTGTGGGACAGAGTCCCCAGCTACCTGAATCTTGGGCGGCCGTCATGGAAGGATATTCCGGAGCACCGCAGAGCCAAAGGATGCTCTACCTCTAGATGTGATATCCAGCTTGTAATGAGAAATAAAGATATGAGATGAAGCCCAAGTGGCTGCTGAACAAATGTCATCCAGAGGAATCCTAGCTTTAAAGGCCGCTGAGGCAGAAACTGACCGGGTCGAATGGGCATGGACTCCCTCCGGTGCGGGCCTCCCAGAAGCTTGGTAAGCTAAAAGGATACACTGCGAAATCCATCGTGACAAGGAGACTTTGGAAATTGGCTTACCCAGATTGAATTTGGCAAAGGAAATGAACAACTGGTCGGATTGCCTATGACCAGCTGTCCTGTTAAAATAAAAACGAAGCTGCCTGTGAACATCCAAGGAATGCAGCTTGTATTCACTCTTGTTCTGATATTTAGGAAAGAAAACAGGGAGGTTAATGGACTGGTTAATGTTTGCTTCTGAAGCTACCTTAGGCAGAAAGGAGGGATTGGTCCTGAGGTATACGCGGTCCAGATGGAAGACCAAGTAAGGAGGCTTCATGGATAAGGCTTGAAGTTCCGAAACTCTTTTGGCCGAAGTAATGGCTACTAAAAAAGCAGTCTTGAGGGACAAGAATTTAAGATCTACTGTGGCCGCAGGTTCGAAGGGGGGAGCGGTCAAGGCCTGAAGAACCAAAGAAAGATCCCATGGTGGAACCGCCTGCTTGACAGGGGGTCTAAGGAGAAAGGTGCCTTTTAGGAAGATTTTACATAATTTGGCAGACATAAGCGGTCCAGAGTCATGACCAACATGATAGTGAGAAATGGCTGCAAGCTGCACTTTGACCGTGGAACTACTGGCACCATCATTAAAAAGAGTGGTTAGGAAGTCTAGCACCAGAGGAAGGGGAACCGTGAAGGGATCTAGACCCTGCCGCTCCGCCCAAATGGAGAATCGTTTCCATTTACTGCGGTAAACTTTCCTGGTAGATAGTTTATGAGCCGCTACCAGGAAGGCCTTAACGGGGGACGAGATACCGGGAGTCCTAATTAGGAGTGGAACTGGAGCAGCCAAGCAGTTAGCTTCAGGTTGTCCAGATTCGGAGTTGGTAGGTTCGATGGGTGTGATATCAGATCCGGAATGGGATCTAGAATCCAAGGTGGATTCACCAAGTGAGACCTTAGGTAAGGGAACCAGATCTGTCGAGGCCAAAATGGGGCAATGAGGATCATTCTGCACCCCCAACCGAGAGGCTTTCTGAAGAACCTGGAGCATCAGAGGCAAAGGGGAGTAAGAGTAAAGAAGACCGGGAGGCCAAGCATGCACCAGAGCGTCTCTCGGGGAATCCCCTGGAGGAGGGATTAGAGCGAAAAAACTGTCGCACTTGGTGTTTAAGGGAGACGCAAAGAGATTGCAACAAGGAGTTCCCCACTGTGCGAAGATACATTTCGCTACTTGAGCATTGAGAGACCACTCGTACGGGGAGAGAATGGTGCGACTGAGCTTGTCCGCAAGGATGTTGGACCGACCCGGAATATGCGTTGCAATGAGAAAGCGGTTGGAGGAGATCGCCCATTCCCACACTCTCATGGCTTCTCGACATAAAGGATAAGACCTGGTTCCCCCCTGTTTGTTGATGTACCAGACCACCGACATGTTGTCTGACTGAATTGCAATTGTTCCCAGGGGAAGAAAGGCCTGAAGTGCTCGCAACGCCAAGAGCACTGCTCTCATCTCTAGGACATTGATATGCAGGGAGGTCTCCGAGTCGTTCCACGTGCCTTGGACCGTCCGGCCTGCAAAATGCCCCCCCCCCCACCCAAGGCGGGAGGCGTCCGTGGTCACCGTGGCGAGAGGGGGAGAAGCACAAAAGGGGCGGCCTCTGTGGAGATCCTGAGAATGGAGCCACCACAAGAGAGACCGCTTGCAAGCCTTGCTGATCGCAATGGGATGATGCAGAGGTAGAGCAAGGTAAGACCACTGAACTTGAAGTGTCCACTGAAGGACCCGCATGTTGAACCTGGCGAGTGGAAGAAGAGATATCACTGCCGCCATGGACCCTAGAGCCCTCAGGACCAATTCCGCCGGAACCGAGCTGGAGTGGAGGATGGCCCGCACCTGGAGTCGCAGATTCCGAACTCTGTCGGCTGTGAGAAGGGCTCTTAACTCCCTCGTGTCTAACCTGGCACCTATAAAATCTATCAACTGAGTAGGGGCCAGGTTGGATTTTGCTACGTTTATCGTGATGCCCAGGCGGGGAGCTAGATGAAGAAAGGAGTCTCGCGCCAAGGATAGTAGATGCCTTGTTGGGGCAGTAAGAAGCCAGTCGTCCAGGTACGGAAAGACCTGCACCCCCTGAAGCCTCAGGTGGGCCGCAACCACTGCTAATACTTTGGTGAACACCCTGGGGGCTGTGGTGAGATCAAAGGGAAGGACCCTGAACTTGGTAGTAACTGGCTCCCAGCCGGAAGCGAAGAAACCTCCTGGAACACCTGTCCATTAGTATGTGGTAGTACGCATCCTTGAGGTCTATAGAGCACATCCAGTGATTCTCTCCCAGAAGGGGGAGGATGGATTGCAAAGTGACCATCCGGAACTTCTCCTTGGGAACTGCCAGGTTTAACAGGAACAAGTCTAAAATTGGTCTTTGGTCCCCCGTCTTTTTTGGCACTAAAAAGAACCTGGAGTAGAACCCTGATCCGATCTGGTCTGGGGGGATGGGCTGGATGGCTCTTTTCCCCAGCAGATGGCCAATTTCTGCTGAAGCGGCCTCCCACTGACCGGGTGGAACGTCGGGGAGGGATTTTAATTTTGGGATGTGATGAAAGGGGATCTTGTATCCTCTGGATATAATGCGGATGACCCAGCGGTCTGATGTTATGGACTCCCATGCCGCTAGGTGCTCCGAAAAACGTCCCCCGACTGCCTCCAGAGTGGAGCAGTCGGGCAACCCCTCAGGGCTGCTGCACGGGCCGTTCAGAGAAAGGTTCTCTGGACCCGAAATTCCTGGGAGCCCCTCTGCCCCTGGGGCGGCATCCTCCCTGTCTTCCTCTGCCACGGAAGGACTGGTTGTCCGGAGCGGGTTGGGATTGCTGTGACTTCCGAAACCACATCTTCTTCTGGCCCTTTTGGTTCCTAGAGTAGGACCTCTGGGGCACAGAGAAGCGGATTCCGACGGCAGACAGCGTCTTCCCGTCCTTTTCGCTCTGGGTCAAGGTGTCACGAACCGTTTTGCCAAAAAGGGCAGAACCATCAAAGGGGGCGTTCGCGAAGGACGCCTTGAAGGGCTCCATGAAATCGCAATGACGGAGCCAGGCCTGGCATCTAGTGACTAGGCCTACTCCTGCAGCTCTAGCGGCTCCCTCAGTAGCATGGGACAGCAACCGCATAGAGGTATTCGTCACGGATCGAAGAGTGGCCATACGGGTAGAGTGCAAAAGTTTGTCCTCCTCAGACATGGACTCTGGGGGGGATGCAGCGTATTCTTTAATAAGATCGCGCTGCATCCTGATAACATGTGCCAGATAGTTGAGCGCCCTCACCGAGAAGGTCGCTGAACTAAACATTCGCTTCCCCAAGCGGTCCATCATCCGAGACTCCTTGCTTGGAGGATGGACTGAGGGACTCTCCTGGGCGAGTTCCCTCTTGGTGGCTGCTGCCGTCAACATGGCATCTACCGGAGGCCCCTTACTCCAGTGGGCACGGTCTGCAGGGGGACTAAGGATTCTGTCTGGCCTTTTGGTGATTGGCTCCACGGTGTCCGGTTCCTTCCACGCCCTGGTGGTAATAAGGTCCACCAGGGGGTCGGCAGGAGGGGACACCCAAGAGGTAGACGGGCCCACCTCGAATGCCTCCAAGAACACGGACTCGTCCGAGGAAGACTTGGAGGCAGACCACCCACCCCTTACGCGAAGCATTTCCATGATGTCTCCAAAGGAGACATCCTCGGGGGGTGATCTTGGGAAGCCTTCCCCTTCCTCCAAATCCGTGTCTTCTGTTAAAGACTCGGGGGAGTCTATGTACCTCCTTTTACACGTATGCTTACGAGGTGCTTCCTCGGGGGGGGGGCTGTCCGAGGAGCCCTCGCAAGCAGTGTCTTGTTCCAATGGAACAGCTTGGGGCATTGAAGTGGGCTGTCCCAGTGGCCGGATGGTGGAAGCCTGACCCAGTGCAGATGGAGCGCGGGAAGGAGCCGAAGCAAGTGCCGGGGGTCCGGAAGCCCTCAACAGAGCCCTCTCCACTACATCAAAAGACAAAGGGGAGCCAGCCTCGACCAAAGGATCCGAAAGTCGGCTCCCCCCTCGGATCCGAAGAGTGGATCGGAGCCGGCCCCGAGACACTCGGATCCGAGGGACCAGTGCGCTCCGACACAGACGGTGCCGAAGGCACACTAAGTCCCCCGGATCCGAAGCTCGGATCCGAAACACTCGAGGGCAGGGTCGGATCCAAAACACTCGAAGGCAGGGTCGGATCCGAAGTACCTAGTACTATCGGCGCCGACCCACCCCCGGCTCCGAACGCTCCGAACCCGGGTAGCGGGTCGGAGGAGCTATGGGCTTGAAAAATGGGGTCGAGCTCCCCCCCAGGGGGGGGGGGGGGAGGCAGGAGCACTCCCATCTGCATCTGGGCCTGGATGAACCTTCTCATCATCCGGTCCAGATCGGCGTCAGAAAGGCTATATGTAGACCTCAAAGAGGCTACCGAGGTAGGCCTTGAGTGCCTCCTCGATAGCCTCGACGGAGATCGGGTCTCCTCCTCCTCAGGCCCCGGTGAAAAGCAGACCGGAGCCGAGGGGGGGGGGGGAGCCAGCAGCCAAGGAGGCCGGAGGAGAAGCCCGCTTAGCTGGCGGGGCCGAAACGGAGGTCTCGGCCCGCCGCTTGTGGTGCTTCTCTCTCCGGTCCTTTTTTCTTGCCTCCCTGTCCTCCAACCCAGCAGCGGGAGGTTGAGTCCCAGGTGGAGGAGGGGGAGCAGGCGAGGAGAGGACTGTAGCAACAGTACCCACCACAGGAGTGGAGGCCGAAGCAGAGTCCGGGGGCAGAAGTCCCGCCAGGACCAGCTTCGAACTCCGTTCCTTCAATGCCCTGGGGTTGAACCCTGCACAAATGGAACATCCAGAAGTGAGGTGTTCAACCCCAAGGCATCGAACGCACCGAGTGTGGCCATCAGCAGGGGAAAGCTTATGGCCACACTCGGAGCACTTCGAAAAAATTGCCTTAGGGGCTTCTGACATAACTAAAGTCTTTTTTTTTTTTTTTTTTACCAAAGAAAAAAAGACAAACAACTAGTGCTAAACTAGCACACACACAAGGCCCCAAACACACTCAACAAAACTCTGAACCAGCGAGTAGAGGGAATTAAAATAAAATTTTAAATGTAAAATTTAAACCCAAAACTATCAAAAGATTAAAGGAAACCTAACACAATCACACAAATTTAACTACAAAAAAGGAATTTAAAGCTTTATAAGAGTTTTATAAACACTTAGCTGAAGAGCGCAGACGATCCAACTGGTTACCAGCGTGGCAAACTAGATCTGAGGTCATGTAGGGAGAGCAGGGCATTATGGGTGAGGGGAGGAGCTAAGAGCTCGGATCCATAGTTGGATAAACCATGCCGGTTCGGATCCGATATCGGATCCATAACCCACAGGTTGCAGACAAATGAATCTCCTACTTCAGATCATCTTTTTTTCCTGGAGGCAATGCCCTTACTTATGAGATGAGCAATATAAAATGCTCTTCTTACCACTGTTGAGGCATGGAGGTTGATGCTGACCTTTGTGCCCAGATCTCTAACCACTGACTGTGTGCTTACTGTATTGTTATTGATGTGGTAGTTTGCAGGAACATCAACCTTGCCGAAGGTGGTGGTGACGCATTTACTTGCATTAAGTTTAAGACCATGACTTTGGCACCAGTCATTTAGTCTGCGCAAGACTTTCTCGAAGGATGTTGACAATTGCTAGCAGTTTCTGTGATCACTTCCAGATTCAAAAATGACCTTCTCTATGAAGAACTTACTCCCTAACTCGCTAAATTTCATAGTCCAGGCTACTCCATTGTATACCATAATGATTGGAAATTAAGATAGTGTGATTTATTCCATTGCTATGAGAATATTTCCACATACCACCCTGAAATATATGTTATGAGTGCACATTAATGGCACATGATTTTCCATGTAATAATTATGCCCTCTCAGCACAGAACCTGTTTTCTTGGAATCCTGATAGGTTGGAGGCCCCAGACAGCCAGTCAGCATTTCTAGGCATAGAAAGCCCACTTTATAGCTTGGCGCTGTCTCTCGATAGCAGAATATTTCCTCACTGCATTACTCAGTTTTGCTCTGATGTAGAACATCGAATGCTCTCCACCTTGAATGCACTGCCCCAGATCTCCCTTTGAAGTGTTAAACTCTTCTGTAACAGTTTCTAAATAAAGGATCTTTTTAATTCATTAAAGACCCGCACTGCCCCAGATCTCCCCTTGAAGTGTTAAACTCTTCTGTAACATAGTTTCTAAACAAAAGATCTTTTTAATTCATTAAAGACCCTATCTGCCGAATGAGTCCATTGCACACTGAATGGAGCTTTTCCCTTGAGATCTGTAGTTCCAGAAATTAGGATCAAACATTCAGTGGTGCTCAGCTGGTGTAAGTAAAACATACACCTTTCTTTTGGTAGAGCATTGAGGCAAGATTTTTATGAGCTCTTTTATAGTTATGCTGTTTAGACCCCCTCTTCCTTTAAGGTGCTCTAAGCAGTTACCTTTCACTATACCAAGTTTGCCTTTCTTACTATTTACAGTCAAGCCTACCTGTTTTATGTATACAAACACAACCTGCACTAGAGGCAAAACATATTCCCAGTCTTCTGAGTAAAACTTGTATCTTGAACTTCTTTCAGTTTCTCAGTTTTTGTATTTTCTTTTATTTAGTCTCTTCTCAGATATCCTTAGCTGCCACAATACAATCCTTTTTAATTCATACTTCTAGATACTTCACTTTATCATGTCCCCATAAATATAGGTATTGCTGAACCAATGTATGTGTGGGTATGTAGTTAATAGCTATAGCCCTTGTTTTATCTTCATTAATTTTATACCCCCCCCCAAAAAAAAAAAATACACAACTGTCTCAGAATGTTCCACAGTACTGAGATGTCCCTTTCTGGTTCTATCGGGTACAAAACAATAAGTCAACATTTCTTGAATACCATGCCAATTATATCCTTGAATTTCTGAGTCCCTTATTTTCTTTACCAATTATTCAAAATTTAACTAATATAGGGGAAATAAAATAAACACTTTAGCAACCCACTAGTCAAGGAATGATCGCAGATAAATAAAAGTCCAAAACTCTTTAATGTTGATATCTAGTAATTGACGAAAGCGCTAAACCACTTTCAGAAAGAAACGGTTCTAATCAGTAGGCACAATAAGCCTGTGACCAGAAATTCCCAGCTTAAAAGGGCAGAATTCAGCCTCTCCTCCCACAAGAGTGCAGACCCTCAAACCTTCTTAATGTAGAATAACTGACCTGAAGCCCAAGTGCTTAAACCAGAATACACTTTTTGAATAGCAGACACTGAGCTTTCATTCAGCAAGTCCCAGCTTAGAAGGATGTAAGCTACCTGTCCTGCCACAACAGTGCAGACCACAAACCTTATTAATGTAAAACAACCGGTATAAAGCCAAAGTGGTTAAACCAAAGGACTTAGAATAACAGTTACAATTTAATCAGGCCACTACCAAGCAGCAATACGTGCAGCAGAATAAATAAAATTGAGTACTTTTAAGAAGAGGCAAAAGCAAAATAAAGTAGGAAGAAACACAAATAGAGTAAAAGTAGACAATTTTTTTTTGTTAGTAAAGTGCAAGGAGAGAGGAAGGAAGAACCTAAGTGGGTTGGCCTTCTCAAATCTCTCTGTATTATGTAGAGTGAACACTAGACTCAGAACCAGACCAGTGTCTGGCATACAAGGCATTCGCTGACCCAGTACTGATGTACTTACTCCACATCACAGAGTCAGATGGCATCATAAATACCCAAAACAAGCAGAGAAAAGATAAACCCAAAGAAGGGTTTAATAATAATCACGAATCAGAAATTCAGACAACTGCTCTGAAAATGCTATTTGTAATGGTGAAAGCGCTTAGTCTAAAATAAAGGATTTGTCTATTGTTATCCAGCCTGGTCCGTGTGCAGTTGTCTGATTCGTGATTATAAATACCCAGTTTACAGATATAAACCTCTTCTGCAATATCAACAGAACGGTTGGTTGGGATCGGTGCAGTGCTTTTTTATTCTTTCATTTTTTTTGTTTTTTGGCTGTTGCTGTGACACCAGTAATTATTAACTAGAAGGGTATAAAGTAATATAATTGAAAATTCAAATAATTTCTTAGAATATATAAAACTTATTCATTTACTGTAGATTCAGCTCATTGATAACTGCCAAATTGGATTACTGGACGGGTACACTTAGCAGATGTATCAGCACATCATAATAATAGCATTATTTTATTTTATTTTATTTACATTTGTTGACCGTGACTGCCAGACTGGACGTAGGTCTATTTTCAGCGGAGGCCCGCAGAGAAAATATCCACAGTTAAAATATACAGAGAATAATTACATTGGATTTACATAGTAATGAACAATCTGATCAACATAGCAATTAACAAGTACAAACATAGCTACAGATGAAGAACAAAGTACATCAGTAAACAACTAGAATCTTTATCTGTGAAGTACTTGGACAATAACAATTGATGTTATGTAATCCTATCTCGCCTACATTCTGTACTGATGGGCTCGGAGCCGATCCTCGGCTCCAACTCGGCACGCTATGCTATAGAGCGAAGCCTCTCATTGGCTGAGCAATTCTCTATCCCAGGATGCACCACCACTAATTCCCCAGATCTTGTTTGCCGCTTACAAGCTAGGACGTGGTCTCAACTTGGCTGAGCTAAGTGCTGTTTTTTTCTAAAGTTTTCCTGTCAGGAAATTCTCTATTCTTACCAAAAAGCTGTTTTAACAGCTATTGTTGTTGTACGCGTGTTTTTTTGGTTTAATTTTGTGGTAAATTTTGTGTGTTTGTTTAGGGATAGGTTTCCCGTTTAAGTTAGAGGGGCCTTCCCCTATTACTTAGCAAGTTTCTCTTTTTTAAGGAGGTCAAGTACCTGTTTAAGTTAGAGGGTTCTTGGCCCTCCTTTTTTTTTGGTGTTGTGATATTTGTATCGTAAAAAAAAAAAAAAAAAAAAAGTATAATAATAAATATATTTCTTTATATTCTTATATTATTGTTTAAAATTTTTTGTTTTGCTGACCAGATGGTGATTTTTCTAAGGTTATAGTGATTTTTTTTAGAGACATTATGTCCAAAGAACATAGACCCTCATGGTTCAAAAAGTGCACGAGGTGCAATTATAAGATGTCTATAACCGATGACCATTCCTCGTGCGTATATTGTATAGGTGCCAAGCACCTCCAGGAGTCCTGTAGCGTGTGTCACGCCTTTTCCTCTAGAGTCCTCCAAGAGAGGAAGAATAAATTAATCTTAAAAGGGCTGATTAAACCCTCCTTCGAGGAAGCCTTATCTTCCTCATCCTCTCCAACTAAGAAAAAGAAAGCGTCGGCTCCGACCAGCCCGTCGGAACAGACTACTAAGAAATCCAGGCAGGCTTCTCCATCGGCTCCACGGACTTCGGAGCCGAGGGCGGAACGGTCTGCCTTGATGCCCCCACTCTCGACTCCTCTGATTTCGGTGCCGATGACTGGGCCTTCGAGAGGCGGGTCACCTTCATCGGCTCCACTGATTTTGGAGCCGATGAGGGTTGCCGGCTCAGACTCTTCCACTTCGGCGCCGAAGCCCTCCTCGGCACCGAGGGAAATTGTTTTGGGATCTCCCTCGGCACCGATACTGGTTGAGTCCATTCGGAGCCGGTCCCCCAGTCCTTTGGAGCCGATGGAGAAGTCGGTTCGGACCCGATCGGTTTCCTCTAGATCTTCCAAGATGTCTGATTCGGACATCGACAGGGTGCTCCTAAGACTGTTTCAGTCTCCTGTGTTCCAGAAATTAGTTTCGGCTCCAGCTCATTCGGCTTCGGAGCCGATGGCCCACCCTGTAGTTCTGGTTCCTCCTCCAACAGCTTCGGCACCGTTGGAGCCGGTGCTGGTGGAGCCGATGGAGGTGTTCGGGTCGGCCCCGACCCTTACTCCAACCCCAGCTCTCGAGTCGGAGTTCGGTACATGGACCTCCTCTGTCGGCCCCGGGGGGACACTTCGGGACTGATGTTTTCAGTACCGAGCCTTCCTCTCGGTGCGTCGGCTGCGGGGGTACAGTCTACCGTTGTGGCCACAGGGGTTGGACCTTCCCAGGATTCTGGTGGTCCAGCCTTCAGGGCCATGAGGAGTGCGTTAGCCAAATCTTCTTTGGCTACCTCCACGGTCTCACCAACACCTTCCCTACATACGGAGACTGGGTCTTTGGCAGTCCCCCTGTCATTAAACAGCAGAGCCCCGGGGCCTGAGGTCACCCCCCCCACTGGGGGTTCCCCCCCTCCTGGAGGTCCCTCTGAAGTTTCTTCAGAGGAACCCCCAAGGAAAAGATCGTGCAAGAGGAAGCACATAGACTCCCCCGATGAGTCTCTCACGTCAGACACTGATCTTGATGATGCGGAGGGGTCCCCTAAGTCGTCCTCAGATGATGTCTCCTTTGCAGACATCTTGGAAGCCCTCAAACAACGAGGCGGCTGGCATTCCAAACCCCCTTCTGCTGATGAGTCGGTGTTCCTTAAGGCCTTCGGGGCTCAACCCTCCGCCTCCTGGGTGTCTCCGCCCTTCAACGAGCTCCTAGATTTGATCTGTCGAAGGGAGTGGGAACATCCAGATTCTGTGGAACCGGTGCCTGCTCGCCCAAATAAGTTCCTATCAGCACCCCCAGAGAAGGAGTTTTTGACAAAAGGTGTGGCTGTAGATGCCTTGGTGGTGGCATCTGCTACCAAACAAGATGTAGCAGAGGCTTCGACGTCCGTCCATCCTCCTAATAAGGGGTCTAGGAGCATGGATCGGTACGGGAAGCGCACCCTCAGTTCAGCGGCCTTTACCTTAAGGTCCCTGAACTATTTAACGCACTTCACCAGGTTTCAGAGGGATCTGATCAAGGAGCTTTCAGATACCCTCTCGGGTAACCTACCTGAGCAGCTTGCCCAGACGGTTGGCTCTCAGTTGGCTACGCTGTCATCGATATCAAACTCGTCCATGAGGCTCATTTCATATGCGGCCGAAGGGGCGAGTAGAGCGGCGGGTACGGGTATTGCTCTACGGAGGCAAGCCTGGCTCCGCCTGTGTCATTTTGCGGAAGCCTTTAAGTCTTCCTTTGCCGACGCTCCCTTTGATGGGTCCTCTTTGTTTGGACCCAAGGTAAAGGACACATTGACCCGCTGCGAGCAAGAAGGTAAGACTTTGACTGCCGTAGGGGCATGATTTTCCACTCCCTTTCAGCCTTATCCCAAGGCGAAAAGAGGAGGGAAAATGTGGTTCTGTAGATCCCAGAAGTCTTATCCCTCGCAGCAGGACGATCCCCCTTCTAGAGGCAGAGGAGGGGGAAATTTTTCTGGAAGACACCGTCCCAGAGGCGGCAGAGGCCTCCGCAACACTGGAGACCGCGAGTCCTTTCGTGGCTCTTCAGCCTTCCACAATCCCTGAAGGATTGCCCGACTGTGCAGCTCCGGAGCCAATCGGGGGTCGTTTTTCGAGGCACCTAAAAGACTGGGAAGGTATCACTCAGGACCGATGGGTGCTTCGAATTATCGCCGGAGGTTACGCCATCCCTTTCTCTCACTCCCCACCTCGACCCAAGAAAATCCCGGACCCGCCACCCAGTCAACGGGAAATTGCAGCCTTAGAAGTCTCAAAGCTGCTTCGAAAAGGAGTCATCCAACCGGTCCCCGCAGACCAGATCGGATTAGGGACATACTCAAGATTCTTTTTGGTGCCAAAAAAGACCGGGGACTTGAGGCCCATTTTGGATCTCAGCATTCTAAACCGTTCAGTCAAAAAGTTCAAGTTCCGAATGGTCACCTTACAATCCATTCTCCCACTGCTGGAGAAAGGTGTTTGGATGTGCTCCATAGATCTCAAGGATGCCTATTACCACATTCAGGTAGATCAGGCGTCCAGGAGACATTTGCGCTTCAGCCTAGGAGACAGTCATTTTCAGTTCCGCGCGCTGCCCTTTGGTCTCACCACAGCCCCCAGGGTGTTCACCAAATGTTTGGCGGTCGTGACTGCTCACCTGAGGAGTCTAGGATTCCAGATGTTTCCGTATTTGGACGACTGGT
The DNA here is from genome assembly GCF_019279795.1 of Protopterus annectens. NCBI lineage: Eukaryota > Metazoa > Chordata > Ceratodontiformes > Protopteridae > Protopterus > Protopterus annectens. Next base: position 943,870,332 of record NC_056728.1, read on the forward strand.
TTTGCCACCTCCAGACGTCTACTATTGCAAAACCTACAAGCCACAATATCACTAGGCGCTTCCCTTGGAATCACCTTCAATTGGCCAAAGTCTGTGTTGCTGCCATCTCAACGCATAAGATTCATCGGAGTAGAAATAGACTCAAACCGAATGCGGGTCTATCTTCCTGCAGAAAGGATACAAATCATACAAGCTCAAGTCCGAGCCTTGCTTCTCAGATCCAAAGCTCCAGCCAGGATGGTCTTGCAACTATTGGGATCTATGTCTGCCACGGTTCTTCTAGTCCCCCTAGCAAGGTTGCATATGAGAATTCTCCAGTAGCTTCTTTCGACACAGTGGTCCTTTCAGGATCTCCCGCTCAGTCACCTCATACGGATCACGGAAACCTGCAAACGGGACCTTCGCTGGTGGCTGGTGCCCTCCAATCTGAATCAGGGTCGACCTTTTGTTCCACCTCCTCCTATGGCCACTTTGACCACGGACGCCTCCCAGATGGGGTGGGGGCATTCCCTGGGCAGGTCAGTCCAAGGCAAATGGCATTCAGAAGAGAGTCTTCTTCATATCAACATTTTGGAAATGAGGGCGGTACTTCTATCTCTACAAGCCCTCCACGATTACCTCCCTCAGGGCGTAATTGCCGTTCACTCCGACAACATGTCAGTGGTCTGGTATCTGAACAAGCAGGGAGGAACCAGATCCTACCCTCTTTGCAGAGAGGCCATGAGAGTCTTGGAATGGGCAGTGGCGACCAGACGTTTTCTGATAGCAACTCATATCCCTGGCAAATCCAACGTGATAGCCGACAGACTGAGCAGATCTATCCTCTCTCCTCACCAGTGGTCTCTGAACAATGCAGTGACAACTCAGATCTTCAGCAAATGGGGAATTCCTTGTTGCGACCTCTTCGCAACCCCGCTGAACGCGAAGTGCATAAAGTCCTTCTCCCTCACTCCAGCTCCGGGGGAGAGTCCTATGGACGCACTAGCCCATCCTTGGCCCACCGGCTTGCTATACGCCTTCCCTCCAGTTCCCCTTTTTCCCAGAGGGGTCCAAAAGGCGTCTCTCTTGGGGAGCAAAATGATCTTAGTTGCTCCTTACTGGCCTCGTCAGGTATGGTTCCCCTATCTTCGGAAATATGCACTGGACGGTCCATGGTTCCTGGATCAGATTCCAGACCTATTAATTCATCAGTCGGGACTACTCCACCAGTCCCTTCACACTTTGAAGTTAACAGCTTGGCTCCTCCTCTTCCGACTATAGTCAGGAATCATACCTTGGACCCAGAAGTCATACATATCTTATCTTCGGCCCACAAGTCTGCCACTAAGAAATTGTATACTAGCAAATGGAAGAGATTTGCTATTTGGGCTCAACTCTGGGGTCTGGATCCCATCACTATTCCTGTATCGGAAGTCCTAAAATTTCTAACTTCACTCTTCAATCAAGGTTCTTCAGTCTCTACCATCAAGGTCCAATTGGCAGCTATTTCAAATTTTCATGAATCTATAAACCCACCTTTAATGAGCAACAGATTGTGTAAAACCTTCATGAAAGGTGCTGCGCTTTTACGACCTCCGATTTCTCATCTTGCTCCTCCGTGGGATCTCGATGTGGTGTTACGTGCCTTAACCTCCTCCCCCTTCGAACCGGCAGCAACATGTGATTTGAAATTTCTATCTTGGAAAACTGCTTTTCTGGTCGCAATTACTTCTGCCAGAAGGGTTTCAGAGCTTCAAGCTCTATCTGTAAAACCACCGTACCTGGTTTTTCACAAAGATAGAGTATCTCTCAGGCCTAATCCATCCTTTGTCCCTAAAGTTTGTTCCAGTTTCTGCCTGCAACAGTCATCAGAGCTTCCAGTTTTCTTTCCAAAGTACTCAAACAATGCAGAATACATATTCCACACATTGGATGTCCACAGGCAATTGCGTTTTTATTTAGACAGGACCAAACAAACAAGGAAAACAGATCAATTGTTAGTGTCCTTTGCGGATAATAAATTGGGCAGAGCCGTCACAAAGGTCACTATTGCCAAATGGATCAGGGACTGTATTACTCAAGTTTATTCCTCTTCTAATAAAGAGCTTACGACCTCTGTCAAAGCTCACTCTACAAGAGCTATGGCTACTTCAATAGCATTCCACTCTAAGCTTGCCATTAGTGACATTTGTGCTGCGGCTACGTGGTCTTCCCCGCACACTTTCATTTCCCACTACAAATTGGATGTGGCATCCCAGGGGCGAGCTTCATTTGGTTCCACAGTGCTCAGGAGTGTTTTCCAGTGAGCCACCCAGGATTTAGGTGCTAGGGACGCTGTCCCATCAGTACAGAATGTAGGCAAGATAGGATCACATAACATCTTTTAGTTATGTACTCACCATAACTTTAGATGTTTGGGATCCATCTCGCCTACATTCCCAATAACCCACCCTCCTTCCCCCTTCCTTGGAGATCAGAAGAGATCGGACGGTCCGAATTCTATTATTTCATCTTGAAACATCTGGCAATGTTATATGAACAAGTTATGTGTGTGTGCATGAATGCGGACAAACAAGATCTGGGGAATTAGTGGTGGTGCATCCTGGGATAGAGAATTGCTCAGCCAATGAGAGGCTTCGCTCTATAGCATAGCGTGCCGAGTCGTGGCCGAGGATCGGCTCCGAGCCCATCAGTACAGAATGTAGGCGAGATGGATCCCAAACATCTAAAGTTATGGTGAGTACATAACTAAAAGTTACATTAAGTTCCTGCACTATAATAAGTAGTTAGGCTTATGACCATCCGAGCTTGCAACAATCAAGGTAGTTAGTGGGATGGAAAGTAAGGTAGTGGGTGGTTGGGGTGGGTGATATTAGAGGTGGATTTGCAAGGGCATAGCCAGTATATTTTTAGGTGCACTTTTAGTAAAGTTTTGAAGTGGGTGCATGATGGCACGGAGGTAATTGTGGTTGGCAGGGAGTTCCCTAATTTGGCTATGGCGCAAGGGAATAGTGCTTCTCCAGAAGAATTACTGGCTTTAGTGACCTGTAAGTGATTTTTCTTGCTGGATCTTAGTGTTCTGGTGGTGCAATAGGGTCAGAGTAGATTATGGAGGGATGGGACTTCTAGTGGATAGTTTATTAGTTTGTGGGCGAGTGTGAGCTGATACCATTGAAGGTGGTGAGGGAGTTCAAGCCAGCCCAGTTCAGCAAGTGAGAGACAATGGTGACTACAGTCGAATGGCCCTCTAGCGTATTAGGTGATTTTGTTGTAGCAGGTCTTTAGCTTGCTTGGATCATATTGCCTTAGGTTGGTATATATTGGAGACACATACAGTCGGGTGGAGATAAGGTGAGAATTTACTACTGAAATCTTTGCTGAGAAGTTGCTTATTTCTGTGTAATGCTCCTGTTTTTTTGTGGACTTTTTTTATGGTCATGTATATATATTTTTTTGTTTGTTTTGTCTTTCGGCTTTTTCCCAGTAAAGGATCGCCACAGTGGAACTCTGGTCCGCTAATGATTGGCAGTAGATTTTTACAAAATGCTGTGGTGCCAGCTCGACGCGCAACCTTTAACAAAGGCACGCCCATTTACGCACGCATGTCTTTCGAATGCTACCCCACCGCGGGGAGGACATGCAGACTGAATAGCAAGTGGGTGGTGACATGGCACAGGAATCACAATGTTCAAAATCCTGTGTAGCAGTTATGCCCTCCTAACAGCGTTTATAGTCCAAGCCTTTGTACAGTGTGCTCCCTGTCACCTGTGCTGATGATGGCTGGTAACCTTGACACACTGTAACTGGTGTGAACATGTACTAATGTCTGATGCACAGTGTGAGACAGCGTGACATTATGCAGCAGCCTTTGTACAGTGTGCTCCCTGTCACCTGTGCAAATGATGACAGCTGGTAACCTTGACGCACTGTAACTTGTGTGAACATGCACTAATGTCTGATGCACAGCGAGACAGTGTAACATTATGCAGCAGTCACCAATTTGATGGCAAAAGGGTTTGTGTGATGTGATACATGTATTTTAGGTATCCTTAAGTAATTTGTAGGGCCTACACACATTTACACAAAGGGGAGCGCGCTATGACATGTGCTTTTGGATCTCAGGTGGCAATATTTAGGAGAACTTGGAGTAAGATGTGCAATATTGCCAAAAGGGCACACAGCACTGCCTGGTACAGTGACTTGTAATAACGCAGACAGGAAAATTATGGAGTCAAAATTGTCATTCTGTACTCATGACACTGACAGTAGTATTACTCTGGTGTGCTTACTGCCTGACTTGACAAGTTTAGTTAGTACAACTGCAGATTGGATGCTGCAATCCTTATTTGAGTGAAGGGTGTAAACCCTCCTATGTGGTGTTTTCTGTGAACTGCACGTCTCTTTTGTTGTTTTAAAGAGACCCAAGTCAAATTAGTAATATGTATAACTGTTTGGCTGAGTACTGTCTACTGCCAATTAACAGTTCGATATATGACCAGTGGAGCAGTAAGATTTGAAATATGCACAGAGAAAGGCAGGGAGGGCCTCAAAGTAAATTTACTAATATGGATAAAGGATTGCTAAATAGTTTCAGCTGACTTAGAGAAGATCATATTAAACTCCCAAATGCCTCAGTTATATGCATTATGCAAGTGATACATACATGCGCAAAATAATTAATAGCCCCCCCCCACCAAAAAAATTCACTGCATGAAGTATAGAAAACAGTGAGTTTTCAGTACATAATTTTACTGTGCCAGCATCATAGACACAGGTTTGCTATCTACTGTTTTACAGTGCTTCAAAATGTGTGGAGATGATGAAAATGTCATGTAAAATACAAAAACAACATGTCACTAGGTTAATGTTCCTCAAAGAGATTGTAAAACAAACATAAGTTAACATAATAATGTCTTGTAGAAATAAGGAGGAAATAAAAAAGTGTACATAATGAAATAATGAAAAGTTATCCTCAACTATTGTACGAAATTTAATTTGAAATTTTTTACATAAATCTTTCTGCTGCTGCTGCCTAACAAATGATTCTGCAGGCAGAGGGGAAGACATTTGAAATGGCACTCCCTTCCTTTCTATTGTGAGCTGTCAGTTGCAGTGACAGTTTTCACACCTCTGCAGTAGTGTGGGAGGAGGGGACTGTCAATTCATGCTGGACTACAAAAGAACACCTAGGACAAAGGCATCCAGTTAGCTACAACTCTGTCTGCTGCTAGATAACTTCAAATTATACTGTAAAGCAAGCTCTGGTCTAAACATAAATTAGGGTGATTAGCAACAGAAAAGAAGCAGGCTTAACACAGAAGGAATACAAAATGACAGTGAGTCACACATTTTCCATTGTATGTCAATGGCATGGGAATTCACAGTTACTTCCTTATGTCTGGCATGAGTCACAGAAAGGAGACTTGAAATGCTTTAGGGGAAAGAGAAAGGCTTGAAGGAGAAGTAGATCACGTTGATATAGCAAGCCCCATCGGTAGCCATGTTGTGGTAAACAGGCTAAAATTACAAATAAAGCACTTAAGAGTCAATTTTAGGTGTTAAAATAGGTCTGGAAACAAAGATAGACTGAAAAAAACATATTTCTTTAGTTCTAGTCCGGAGTTTTCCTTTAAGGTACCCCCCCTTATCAACCTTCACAATTTGGGGTGATTTATCATTACTAAGAAGTTTTCGGGCTTGTGTTTCCTAATACAAGTGTTAAAAAAGCAAGCACTTCAATCTTGAAACAAGGTTTGTTCTACCCTACTGTTCATCCATATTATTTTATATTGTTAAAGATGGATCTGAGGAAACATTGAGTGAAAGCACTTTCTTCTACACACTGGTAACCCTTTGTTTAAATATTTTTTTAAAACATCTGGAGTTCCCTCAGTAAGACAGGGTCAGATTCCAAATGGCATGTCTTAGAATCTAACTGGTCACTTATTCGAATAAAGTTAATTCCACCAATTACAAGCCATGTTTTTCACCATTCAGAAGCTCATTCAAATAGAGTATAACCGACACAAACTACATACCATGGCCTTCATCCAATCATAAGCTTAACCAACCTACTTATTGTTTTAGTGGCTATAAAAACTCATGCTATTTGACTGTAGAACACCTACCAGAAAAGCCCTTTTCATGGCTCCTGTGCTTAACCATGCCTGAATAAAGCTTTTTTGAAAAATATCTACCTGCATCTTATTCTTTGGAAAGGAGGGAATGATAAAAATCAAACGTAAAACTGATAATTCAAACTGGAGTACTACAGGCAAGAAACTTCTAGGCGTAAAAACACTTTTGTCCGGCTATATTTAATAAATTCCTAGAAGCTTACAGTTTGCACTGACCCTTAACCCTTAAGGACTACTTGGAATCCTACAGGTCGGCACTTTCACCATTTGTACTATTTCTCGACTTTAGAATTTACAGTGCAATTACAAGAATGGGCAACAGAACCAGAGAGTCAGATTAGTCCAACTACCCCATTAACATACATACAAGATAAGCTTACCACCCCACCCCTTTCTATGAAGGGTATTCTCTATTTTGGAAATCGTGCCCTGTGAAAAAAACATGAAAATGACAAACGTCCCAAGATTTTTATGGCAAAAAGTTTATTCTATGTTTCCACTAATAGTTACATAAAAGACTCATTTTCTATTTGACACATACCTCTCAACTGTCCAGATTTTTCCTCATCAAATTTTGGTTTTCTGGCAAATCACTGGTGACTGAAGTTGGAAAATAATGGCAGACATTTTAGTTTCAAACTTCATACACTTCAGAAACTCCATGTTAATGTAAAACCTGTTTTCTACCAACCTTCCAAGTCTGTAAGAGCAATATTTAAAAATGGTCCCTATTCTTGGGCCTTTGTCCCCCATTATTTATGGCTTTGTCCAGGCTTAGAGCAATGATTTGAAACACTATAATATTATACAAAGCAACTGAAACAACACAAATTATACAAGAGTGAGTTTTTATTTTGGTAAAAAAAAGAAGTGAAGTCCAGTCTTTTGCACTGGTTTCGGGAATGGTTTGTCCTGCAAACTCTCACATTTCCATAAATAATGCCCCACTTTAGACATTTGAAAAGATGGCAACCCTATATATGTATATACTTTTGTGCATACAAAAATGTATAGCTAAATCTGCATGCCTTAAATGTGGATGATAATTAGAAATAGCAGTTTAAAATAGGCTGATTTTTTTTTAAATCTTGGGCACCACAGCAATTGTATCACATGAAATTGTACTGGTTTATTTTTTAAACTGGTCTGTACTGCAGCCTTGCTACTGCAAGGAGGGGTCCAGCTCAATCTGGCCACTCCATGAACAGTGGGAACAGAGGAACAGTTACCTATGAAATGGAAACAATTTGTCTACTCATAACCCGTTTCCAAAAGACTTGCTCTCAGTGTGACGACTTACACTGAGAGCAAGTCTTTCAGAATCAAGGCAGATTTGCACCAAGAGCAACTCTTTAGGCACGTGGCCAAGGGCGCCCGCAGGCAGGTGCAAGGGGGTGCACTTGCACCCCCCTGGAACTGGCTGATTTTATTTTAATTTTAAAAAAAAAGTTCCTCTTTAAGAACACCCTTTGCATCTCGTCCAGTCGCACAGATGCAACAGGCTTTTGCAACCTGTTTTCGTCTTCAGTGCATAGGTGCCACCTGGAACCATAGAACTTTTCAGCAGCAAAGACCTGTTTTAGGACCCAACAGTCATGCGTGCATCACATGAATTTTAAACGCAAACCTGCGCGGGAAGGGAATCTCATCATTGCTGCCAGAGAGTCGCCCACAGTAAGGTAAGGAGTTAGGAGTGTGAAATTTCAGTTTGGTTGACTTTTTCTTGCAGTTTTTACTGCCTTATTGCATCGACAAACCTGTCCTGGCACAGGTCATGGAGACTGAGGTTTCTTGTGCCTGTCTGTATACATTACAGGATGGTTCTTTCCAACACCTTGCAAAACAAACTTGTGAAGCTGATTAGTAATAATCAGAGTCTGTAGGGGGACGTTCATTGTGGATGGAGATCATAATAGTCTGCTTCCAGATATGAGGGATATAGCTAGTTTTCAATACTATTTTTCTAAAGCTTAATAGCTTCTTGTGTTTATGGCATCAGTGGAGTATTACATGCAAAAGGTTTCATTGAGTAAGGGATACAGAGGGTTATATTTGATTGCACAAAAAAGGAGTCCTAGTATCTCATCTAGTCCCATGAGCTAGTGTTTACCTTATTGAGGGCATAGGTAACCATACTGGAAGTAACTTATAAGTTTATTAATAGTTACTGGACATGCAGTCCACAAGACCATTAAAAAGCCCATCTCAAATTTCCCAGTTACCACAAAGCACTTGTCTCGTTAAGTAATTCACTCAAGATCACACAATAAATAAATGAAGGCTGAAAGACTCAAACCCTGTACCACAGGTACAATCTGCTCATTAACAGATTGTTACCTTAACCCTGTGCACCATCTGCAAGATCTTGCTTGAGATCTTGTTGCAGGGGAGAAGAGTGAATGGGGTTCCCCACAGTGGAGTGAAATTTGCTCCAAGCATATAAGCTAGAGTGTTGGCTATATCTGTTGGCTCCATTATGGAAATACTATTTTGTTTCTGCTCCTCATATATTATTATTATTTTTTGCATGTGGTTGCAGATGGGTTTGTTATTGTAGCCTGCCTGTTTGGGAAATTTTACCTCAGATTAAGCTCTGCTTCCTTTAATTGTTTTTGTGAGTTCTTTATGGATATAGTTTACCTTAATGTTGATGCACTGGGTTAAATAAAGTTTGAAGGTTTTCATGCTCTTTTATTTGGTTTATTCATTTGTTGATTTTGTCGCTCCAATGTTTAGGCTTATTGTATAATTTTGTACTGTGTGTGTGCCTATATGTTGTACTGAGCTTCAAAAATGTAACCACAGTGCACTCTGCTGGAAGAAAGCTGATAAGTCGAGCACTGTATGACTGTTTGATCTCAAATTTGGAGCAGTGATGTCTGGACCAGAAAATTATTTCTATTGTTTTGAGACCAGAGTTCATAGGTAGATACTAGGCTATCTGCCCTAGGGCATTTATAAGCCTAGCCAGAGTGTATTTGGCTTCCGCCTCCCTATTAGATTAGCCTACTGTGCCTCTGTAAAGTAGGTCACAGAAGGTACCCTTTTAAGATTAGTTTACTGTGCCTCTGTCTAGCAGGGACACAGGAGAGATCCCAGGGGTGAATTTGCGATTTCCCATCCACGCGTCCAAATTTCGCTTGAAGAGGGTCAGCGAGGGGCTATGTCTAACATGAATTGGGATTCAATTCCAGAGTGAGGGGAGCCTCTGGGAAATGAATCTGTCCCTCCAGCATGTCCTGTTTATTTTTGTGCTGAGGTTTAGGTCCCTGGAGCGTGTAGCTCTAAGGGACTTGGATTTTTTGAGGTGGAGCATGGCCATTAATTCTGGGTTTGACATGGCTTTGTACGTCAGGCATAGACCACCTCTGAGTAGGCGGTAAGTAACTGAGTAGAGCTACTGTTTCTTTAGTCGAGCTGCATAGGACATCTGTTTGTAGCCCATGATCCTCTTGGTGAGGTACTTTTGGGGTCTCTCCAGTTGCTGCAGGTGTCAGGTAAGGTACATCCCAAAAGGGGCATTGTATTCAATTATGGGCCTGATAATTGACGAGTAGAGGGACACAATGACCTCTCTTGATCTAGATGCGAACCCTTTCATGATAAGGTGGAATATATAGAAGGTCTTTCTAACCACTTTGGCAACGTGATTATCAAAGGAGAGATTACTATCTACGCTGGTCCCCAAATCTCTAATTACTTCTTCCGTACTTAATGGATTACCACCTATGTGGTAATTTGTGGGCACCTTGTTTTTCCCAAAGGGGATGACTATGCACTTTTTAGCATTTAGCTTGAGGCCGTGGTTCTGGCACCAAGCATCCGTCTCTGTGAGACCCTTTTGGAGGATGCTTGTGTCAGCTGGAGATTAGATTATGGCCCCCAGTTTGCAGTCATCTGCGAACTTTGTCAGCCACAATCCCCCCGTGTTAGCCTGAACCTCAGAGAAGTATATACCGAACAAGAGAGGTCCCAGAACTGAGCCCTGTGGGACGCCACTTGTAACTGGGTTTGGATTCGGACATGGCACCTGCGATTCTGACCATGTGGGTTCTATCTCTGAGCCAGTTTGCAACCCATCTTGTGATATAGGGGTTGATATTTAAGCTGGTAAGCTTATTTATGATGCCTGAGTGGGGTATTGTGTCGAAGGCTTTTGCGAGGACCAGGTAGGCTGTGTGGACTAGCTTGTCTTCATCTATAGCTTTGGTAACTGTTTCAAAGAAATCAACCAGGTTTAAGAGGCAAGATCTGCCCTTAAAGCCGAATTGGGTAGGGTCCAGTGTCTGGAGGCTCCCACTGTATTTGTTTATGAGTTCCATGATAATACGCTCCATAGCTTTACAGACCAGACTAGTCAAGCTTATGGGGTGATAGTTTCCGGGGTCCGTTGTGGCACCACCTTTGTGGAGTGGGACCACTGTAGCTGTACGCCATTCTTTGGGTACATATCCTGTAGTAAAGCTAAGTTTGAATTGTGACAATGTGAGGGTTCAGTTCTTCTTGGAGCTCGTTTAAGACACAGCCTGGGACACCGTCCGGTCCCATAGATGCTGTGTTTTTTGCTTTGGAGAGGGCAGCTTTCACCTGTGCATCTGTGATGTCAGGGAGGTTACATTCAGTTGGGATAGGCATTTGCTACTTTGGGGGGGAAGGGGGGAGAAGTTTGCGCTGAATCTGTCTGCCAGGATGTTGGCTATGTCTGTAGGTTTGGTATATTTTGTACCATTATGCAACAATTCAGAGCATATCTGGGAAGTTTCCGTCCATGTTTCTGACATAACTAAATAAGGCCTTGTGATTATCTTTAGTGTCTAGGGCAATTTTTCTTTCGAAACTGGCCTTTGATGATTTTATGACAGATCAAAGTTTCTTGCTAATACTGATCAGAGATGCCTTCCCTTTTTGGGATTTTGCTCGGTCATGTAGTAGCTTCCTCCTTCTGTTGTATAGCTTATTTATGGCCGGGATCCACCAGACCGGTCTCCTGTTTTTGGAGGAGTGAGTCTTGGTTTTATTTGGGATAGCACGATCCATGCATTCCTGCAGGTGCTCATAGAATGCATCTGTAAAGGATTCTGCGGATTGGGCTGTATTATCCTCTGGCCCAGGGGCTTTGAAGGATTCCACCTCAGTCTTGAGAAGTGCAAAGTTGGCTTTGGAGAAATTCTTTACAGTGATTTCCTTGGCTGGGGACGGGATATGGATGTCCAGGGAAATTTGTTTATGGTCTGATCTTACCAATGAGGGGTTTACCTCTGGTGTGGAACATAGAGTTCCCATGTTGGTGATGACCAGGTCCAATATGTTGTTCCCTCTTGTGGGAGTGGTGACCAGTTGTTCCATTGCGTTAGAGTTTATAAATTCAAGGAACCGTTAGGTGAGGGTGTTTGGGCTTGAGTAGTTTTCCCAGTCAATGTTTGGGTAGTTGAAGTCACCCAATAACATAGTGTTTGGAGAGACCTTCATATTCTCCAGTGTTCTCAGGAATGCCAAGTGGGGTTCCTGTAATAGGGAGGGTGTTCTGTAGCAGGCTACAAACTGAAAGGCAGTTTTGCCCGCTGTTAGTTGCACATGGATTGTTTCCGATGCTTCGCGCAGTGCCACTAACCTGGAGGTGTAGGTATCTTTGATGAATATAGATACTCCCCCTCCTTTTGTGCTTCGGTCCGAGTTTTGGGGCCAAAACGCATTGTATTCCTTGCCTAGGCCCTGATCACAATGTGCCTGGCTGTCGGTTTTGTGCTAGATTTAACCAACGCACTGTTAAGTGTCGTATATTTTTGCATCAAAGTATTTTGGAAACATATTTAACTACCCAGAAATGTCATCTGATAGCAATCCGACTACCGGAGTGCATAAAAAACGCAAAGAAAAGGACAGAGAAAGGCAGTTGAGATCCAAAACCGATGACGAAGCTTCTCCTAAGCCAGTCGCCGGTACTCAGTGAGATACTTTCGCAGCCCCTGATACTCGCTACCTTCGAAGAACACGCATCTGTCTACATGTATCCGAATGCATTAAAGAAAACAATGTGATCAAAAGTATACCATCAAGGACTGCCATTTACTTATGAAACTTGCTGCCAGAGTCACACTGTAAGCACTGCCATGTATTCATGTTATGAAACTGCTGATGGGCTTGCTCCGTTTACTCACTGTTTAAGCTGCTGGGCTTGCTCTGTTCCCTGTTTAAGCTACTGGTGATAGCATGGGGTGGTCTAGGTACTACATATTCTGTAAGTATAAGTAGTCAAACCTGCTTCAAAAACAGTAGTAGTTGTGTTTACAGTGAACCAAGTTATCGGAAGCACTCTCAAAAACCAGCAGAATTATTAACTTTCAAAGTTTGGCAAGTTCGTTTTTTTATCTCTCCAAGCTATCTGCACTCTTGTTTTTGTGTTTACAGTGACCTAACTTATGACCATAAGCCCAGAGTCATAAGAAAGTCTTTCCATAATGCACAGCTTATAAACAAATTGTGACTAGATCTAGAGATGTTACTGCCCCCCTTTTACAAAGTGCCTTTTATTTTCTTTATGCTGAAACTGCTGGGCTCTGATTACAATTTATGGTATAACTGCTGTGTGGGTCTCTGCTGGGGTCTGTTTACATTTTATGCTGAAACTGCTGGGCTCCATTTACATTAACCTCTGCCTTAAATATAGACTTCAGAATATTGGCTAAGATAGTATAACCGGTGTTAGAGAAATTCATACCCAGGCTAATCCACAGTGGTCAATCTTTGTAAATAGCAGAACATCAGTTGAAAATTAATAAGATGTCATAATATTTATAAAAAAAGTTTTTATGCTGGGCTGTGTACATTTTATGTTGAAAGATGTCATAATATTTTTACAAAAAAAAGTTATATGCCAGGCTGTGTACATTTTATGCTGAAACTGTGTACAATGCCCCAGGTACTTATTCCTGGTACACAGGATTACATAGGCTCAAACCCTGATCCTTATGTACAAGAGCCTGCCTTCTCTAACCACACCGCCACATTTAATTCAAGGAGTTGAACCCATAGCTCTCAGCCGTCTAGATTAATCATTGAGAACAGAATTCACTAAATAATGATAGCGCTTTAAGCTTCAGTCTTCATATCTTGTTTGAATACACATGGTAACACAACACACTATTTCAGCAACTTTCTAAGATTATACAAGCAATATTTAAAATGTGTCCCTGGTTTTGGCCCTTTGCCCCTCCAAATAAATTTTGGCTTTTTCCGGATTTCTTCTGCTGTGAAATTGAGAGATTTAGATGTGTCAAGTAGATGGTGCACTGGTAGTGTTGCTGTCTCACTGCAAGAGGTTCTCTGGTTTAATTCTTGGCTGGGGTGCTTTTTGTGGTGAGTATATATTCTCCCTGTGCTTGTGCGGGTTTCTTTTGGTTGCTCTGGTTTGCTCCCATGTTACAAAAGCATGTATCTGGAGTCTCCCTGGGACTCTGATGAAAATTGGCTTTGCTCCAAGGTGGACTTTCCTGGTAAAAAAAAAAAATTTACAAGGAGCTGAGAGCTTCAGGGAAAGAGAAGTTTAGTGTTGCTTACTCCAAACCTGTTTGCATTGTTAGTAGCACAACAGGTAGTAGCCTTGCTTTTAATGCAGAAGGCTGTGGGTTCTACTCCCATAGTATGCAGATGGATCGCTGATACTGTACTGTGTTGTACTTTAAAGGCAGTGGATGCTGCAGTCCTGTGAATGTCCTCCTTTGGAGGAGTTACCTAGTAACTATGAACCTATTATCAGTTTGCCATCCATTCCCTATCTACTAGCTTACCATTTTTTAATAACATAGGCAATTTATTCTTCAAGGGCAACAGCCGCTTTATTTGTAGATGAAACAATGACATATAAAGTCATCTTCTGCTAGCAACCTCTTCATTAGTTAGAGATCCCTTTAATGTAGAATTATTTAGATGACTGACTTCTGCAGACATTTTGCATATTTACTGATATTGGTGAATTGTAATGACAGAAGTTTCAGTGGCCTTTTATGGTTGAAATTTTCTGAAATGGGTAGTTTTGTCATTATTGTTTCATACATTTTGTTTGCTTACTAGAAAACTGTTCAAAACTACAAATTTAAAATGCAGTCTAGAAGCTGGTGCTGTATTATACAAGGAATATAATTTAATACAATCGGGAAGGTGACTCAAAGAATGCATACATGGCCCTAAAAATGTGTTTGAAAACAGCCCGGAGGAAAGTGTGAAAGGCTCAAAATCATGGGCATATTTTAGTCTTTACTCTTGTTACCAAAGTAACGGATGAAAGTAAAACAGTTTACACCACATTACCTTAACCTGACCAAGCCTTTTGACACAATCCCCTACTCAGGTGTAGTACAAAAGATGAATAATGTAGGAGCAAATACTTGAATCATTTGCTGGACTGCCAACTTGCTCACAGGATGCAGGAGGTCAAAATAGGGGAAGAAACCAGTCACCAATGGAGTCGCCCAGGGTTCGGTGCTGAGAATTTTTTCTGTTTGGCATATACATATCAAAAGTAAAAGGAAATACCAAAGGGCTTTGGCCAGCTAAGTTTGAGATGACTGCAAGCTAGGAGCAGTTATTGAATACCTAAATGACTTAACCATCATGCAGGAAGGTATGTCCCAAATAATTAGTGTCAAAATTATGACAATGCCTCTGAGAACTGACCCAATTGTTTGGCATTTGGGAACTTGTGTGTAGAGTGACCTAACTTTTGACCAACATGTGCCCAGAGTCATAAGAAAACCTTTCTATATTGCACAGCTTGTAAACAAATTGATTGTGACTAGATCTATAGATGTTGTTGTCCCACTTTACAAAGCTCTGATTAGGTCAGTCATTTTGTATAATGCCAGCTTTGGAATATATCTGTCCAGCCCCATGAAACAACTGGAATATCTTCAGAGATACCTTACTAAAAGGATACAAGTCCTAAACAACAGGTCTTGCATGGACCACCTCAAAGATTTATTACTATACTCTGTATCCTACAGAGTGCTTAGAGGTGACATGTCTGGCATACAAGGCATTCTCCAACCTAACGGAGATTGACCTACTGAATTGTCAGCAAGTCAAATGGTATCAGAATTACTCAGTCCAGGTATGTAAACTGAATGTTGGGGTGAGATGGTTATATATCACAGAGGCTACCACTGTTCCAGAACAGACTATCCATAAAAATAAAACAAAGTTCATCTGTCCATATTCAAATGCAACTTGGATCTAAAGATGGGCAATAAAAAATGTACTCCAGGATTGCACCTCATGCCACTTATGGATAGAGGCAGTTCCTAAATGCTGCATCCCTTACATGGGTCTCCTCAAATTATCTATGGTATGATCACAGTTATTCTCAATAGGGCTCAATGGGATAGGTAAGATCAATCAGATATTATTAATTTAAGCACCAAAAGAGAATTGGCTAAGCTTAAAATGTCCTCCAAATGAATCTATGTTGTGGTACTAAACAGTTATAAAATTGCCCTTTTTAGATCACTAAATACCCCTCTGCCCCCCAGTCTTTAACAGCTTCCGGCACTTATGTTTAAAAATGACCTTCCCACCCAGTCGCACATCACGCAAATGCAAAAAACCGATGATTTTACGTCTTCGTCTTCTGCTCCCGGGCAGAATTTGAATTTCAAAAGATGTTTGGACTGCGGACAAAGGTACAAGTGAGAGCTAGGTGTGTGCGTGTGTGTTTAAAAGTGTAAGAGGTATGTGTGTGTGAAATAGGTAGATAGGGGTGTGTGGATGTAAGAAGAGGTAGGTAGGGGTGTGTGGATGTAAGAAGTAGGTAGGTAGGGGTGTATGAATGTAAGAAGTAGGTAGGGGTGTGTTACCTTACTATATTTAAACAATACAGTCAAGAGGCTGACTGTTAATATGCATCTATCTTGTAACGCTGCTAATGCCACTCAGGCTCAAACATTTTATTCACATAAAAGAAAGGGATTCAAAGTAAATCTTAGCAAAACCAGTACAATGATTTTCAATGCCCCAAAACTCAGTGGCCCTGATTGTGGTCTTCTATATACTGCTGAGTTCCCAAAATATCTTGGAGTCTGGCTTGAGCCATCACTTATTTTCAGCACTTATACATGCAGCATGAGGAATAAAATTACATCATTGTAGTAAAATGCAATATTGTTTCCACAATGGTAACTGAACAAGAAAGGTTTGCAGTTGGATATGAGGTACTTCTTACATCTCTGAACAACCCCTTTCCACCAGTGGCTCCATCAATTCTAGAAATGTAGAACAAAAAAAAGCACTTCAGAACAATATCTGCCACTTTACTGTAGCAGCAGGCAAGATGTTTGATCACTTTCAAGCAGTCAGCAGGCAAGACGACTTACAGAGACTCATTTCTATCAAACAGCAGCATTACATGCCTGTCTATAGGCCTAAATATCCATTAATGGGATGTTATTTCCCCATTTTGACTGCAATGGTAAACATAATGAGGCTATTGACATCAGTTCTCTTCTTCTTAATGAGGTACATGATGGTTGCTTATGTTAGGCTGATAAATACATCAGGAACTAAGCATATGAGATTTTGGAATCATAGATTGAAAGGTGAATATTTAATGCAGTAGACTGTGTGTATGTAGGAAGTAGGTAGGTAAAGGTGTGTGTGTTTAAGAGGGAGGGGGAGTGTATAGGGGGTCATACCTCACAATTATCCAGAGTTTTGCCTCATATTTTCAGATTGTTTCTCATAAAATTGTGTTTTTTTTTTTTTGGCAAATCATTAAAGACTGAAGTTGAGTTTTAAACTTCATATCCTCAGAAAATGCATACTAATGCAAATAGTTTGTTCTTATCCACTTTCTAAGGAGATCAGGGGATGTATGTGTGTGTCATACCTCTCAACTGTACAGATTTTCACAGAGGCTGAGGTATGTGTGTGTGTGTGAGAGAGAGTGAAATGCCCTATTTAGAGTTAGCAGGTGGAATTTATTTTCAAGGAACTGTGAGCTTCAAGGGAAGAGAAGTTTACTACTGCTCGTGCTAAGTCTGCTTAAAATGTGAAACTGTTTTGTTTAGCAAATGGTATCACTAGTGTGGTGTAGAATTTCGAAACGGTCTTAGTAGCACAGCAAGTAGCATACTTGCATCTTGATGTAGAGGGCTGTAGGTTCTACTCCCACCGCATGTAGATTTGTATTTTAAGGGGGTGGAGTGCTGCAGTCCTGAGTATGTCCTCCTTTGGATAAGATGCCTAGTAACTATGAACCTGTGTTTCTGCTTGGCACTTATTCCTATTGCAATATACAAACTTAGCATTTTTTTAAAATATAACAGGCAATTTATTGTTTAAGGGTAGTAGGCACTGAATTTGTAGATGAAACACTGAAATATAAAGCTGTTTTCTAGCAACAACTTCTCCATTAGTTTCAGATCTCTTTAATGTGAAATTATTCAGATGACTTTTACTTCTGCAGAGATTGTGCATATTGACTGATATTAGTAGATTGTAATGATAGACGTTTAAGTGGCCTTTCACGGTTGAAATGTTCTGAATTGGGCAATTTGTCATTATTGGTTCATATGTTTTGTTTCATTGCTTACTGGAAAAAAAATGTTCAAAACTATAAAACACACTAAGTGGTGCTGTATTAACAAGGGATATTATTCAATTAGTATATATTATAATTAATACAATCAGGAAGGTGAATCAAAGCAGCTATGCATGGTTCTGAAATGTGTGCAAGGGGCCTATGATTTGGAAACAGTCCAAAGGTAAACTTAACCTGCCACTGGCCAGATGCATTTTCTTTGAATGTGGGTTTCAATGCTGTTTCAGTGCATGTGAGTTTCAAAGGTAGAGAAGTTTTAGTGCTAAGGCTGTTTTCATTGTAAGACTATTGCTTTGTTTAAGTTTAGCAAATGTCTATCAGTGCTTGTGCTATAAAATAGGAGGTTACTAGGCTATTGGCCCAGTGGCCCTAAAATTTGAAATAAAAGTTGTAAATTAAAACTAAGTATCTGTAATCATTGTAGAAGTAATGCATAAAACAGTATGCACACAGAGTTTTGAGTAGTGTTTATGGCAAGTAGGGAGAAATAGCCAAGTAATGGGATACTGGAATGGCTGTGTGTGTGTCCGTGTGTGTGTCCAATGTGTTATAGGTAGGCTGCACACATCACATGCATAACTGTGTGTGTGTGTGTGTGTTTGGGAGGGTTTGAAGGGGTTGGTTGTTGGGGGTGGGGTTGGGGCGGTGCTCCGGGTTTGCACCCCCCTGCAAAAAATCCTGTGGCCTCCCTTGCACGTGGCCCTCGCTGTACAGTGGCCGAAGAGTTAACTCTAAGAAATGCAGATGTACTATCAAGTGGGAACCATATGAAATGTCAGGACCCACTACAGAGATTCCTGAAACAGAGACTGAACAGCTGTAAATACGGACATAGATATAATAAATCTGAGGTGGCCGCTTCTCAAATATTCCCTTTTCTCTGAGATATGGCAGTCTTGGAATTGGTATATATAGCTCTACACAAGTTTGAAGGGGTGCACGAAGGACAATGTTACCTACAGTGAGTCATGGGCCACGTCAAGAGGGAAGACAGAAGCATCCAGCCGGGGGCTGAGAATGTAGAATTACATAAACACACATGTGGGTACATTTAATTTTAAATGAACCCTTTTAGGCACTACTTTTAGCCGAGATAAATAAACCACTTTCTATTCTTAAAGCACAATATAAGCTATTTGCCATTTATGAAAATACCCAAATCCTACAATGGTAGACCTTTGGAAGTGAGCATCTTCTTGCCCCCACATTCAAAGTTCTTAAAAAAATAAATAAAAATCAAGACCATAAAATGAGGCATCAATGAAGTCTCTACGAGAGATGAAAGCGCTTATGGAACATTGTGGTTATTATTAAAGACTGTTTTAACGTGACACTTCTGTTGGATTCAGTTCTTTTTATTTTGTTGTTGTTTTTTGAGTTTAGCCACAGTTATTTCAGTTTTATCAATATTTAGCTAGGGAGGGTATTGACCTGTTGGATACACGTAAGGAGTTCCATGCCTACGCAACATATCATGCCCAGCAGACGTCATACACTTGTGGAGAGAGAGTTGTTTTTGGTCACTGAATCGTAATGTCAGAGTGGCAACATAACTGTGTGGAATTATATTTAGTGCTGGACAAGCAGATGGATGTTGGATAACTTTATAGGTGGTTAGAAGCTGTGGATGTTAGTTGATGATGTAATTCTAACCAATTTTAAGCTTTTTAGTGCCATACAGTGGTGGGCACTGAAAGGGGTATTTGCCGCAAATTTAGCCACTAAATTATTGCATTGTTCAGGTATTGCTTTTTGTGATGCCCGACCATTAGTAAGGATGGGAGCACGATAAGGTAGTAAGGGAAAGAGGCAAGGACAGACGAGTGTAATTTTACTTGCATTGGTAAAGTTTTTGTCTCTGTAAAGCACAGCAGATTTGTGGTCAAATTTAAGATAACCACCCATGATCACTCCTAATAATTTGCTATGAGGAGTGACTTCAATGTGTTTTTTTTTTTTTTTTACCAAATACCTTTACTGAATTATCACGTGTGACACAGGCAAACTTACATTCATATAAAAGTAATAGAGCTATAATTAACATTACATTTTACTTCACATATATTGCTATATATTATATAACCTAAGCAAGATTACATGAATTATTTAATTCCTGCCTTTTTTTATAAACAAGAAACATCTTTATTAAACTATCACTTACCACACAGGTGATCATACACTTCTATAAATGAAAGCAAACTACACTAATACAATCTTAGTTGCAAGCATTTTACATCACATGCCATACTGACAGACTCCCAATTGCACACATTAAACATCACTTATAATATACCCGTTCTTTTTCAGTCAAACATTACACAGCTCATTTCATTTAAGTCCTGTCACCTTTTAAACTTCATCCCTCCCCGTATGTATTGTTCCCAAAATTCCCTTTTTTTTCCTATGTAGTTTGCTCCTATCCTTTTCTAAAAATCTCAATTCCAGTTCTTTTACCTCTGTTACTATATTCACTACTTCTAGTGCAGTTGGTTTAGATTCTGAGCGACTGCAATGGTGGTATTACTAAAGGTGAGAATTTTAAATTCTGTTTTTCATGGGAAAGGGATTTCAGGAAGCATGAGTTATGAGTTACAAAGCCATGTTTTAGTGGCCATTAAAGCTTCCCGAGTAACTTTTTGGATATATGCCAAGTCTGATGTGCATGAGTGTGGATTCATCTGTGTATCGTATTAGGGAGGGTCTGTTGTATGGAAAGCATCAGTGAGAATGTTAAAGAGGAGGGGACCAAAGACCGAGCTTTGTGGTACACCAGTGGTGACGGGGGGGGGGGTATGGAGAGAGGATGCAGTTGCCACTTTACTGATACTTATTGAACAATTGGCTTTTGATCCGCAGAAGGGTGGGCTGAGACAGACCTAGTGAGGACATTTGAAGTAGACCTTTGCTCTTACAAACTGTGTCAAAGGCTTTCGACAAATCGAGAAATAAGGATGAGACTAGTTTGCTGTTATCTCTAGCTTTGTTGACAGTATCTATGCAGGTTAGAAGCACAGTGTTAGTACCATGAGAGGGACAGCAGCCATGTTGTATTGGGGGGGGGGGGGGGGAATAGTTCTTCCTGCAGGAGATAATTTAGCAATTGTTTTTGAAAACATTTTCAAGTATTTTGAAGAGGGTGAGAAGATTGCTATGGGTCTAAGGTTAGTGATGTGGTTGAAATTCCTCCTTTGCGAAGAGGGATAATGTGTGATTTTTTTTCCAGAGAGAAGGAATGCAGGATTCCTTGACTGTCCGTATTTTAAAGAATGAGACAGGATAGGCAATGCTACTGGCTGCTACTTTACAGTACTTGCTTGGAAGGTTATCAGGTGAAGTAGAGCATGGTTTGACTTTAAGAGTAGCTTTATATAGAATGTGAGCACAAGTCTGAAGGTGAAAGTGGATGTGGTGATATGTGGCTGTAGGGCAGGGCTGGGACTCTATACCGGGGAATCATTGGTTAGGGAACACTACACTATCTAATGAAATAGTTGCATTTTATTGCAGTTTCAAATGAGTTATTGGGAGAGGGGGTTAAGGTTGGTCGGGATGCAAAATTTCTTTAATGGCTGGCCACAATTTTTCTGAGTTGTATTAACTATTGTTCAGAAAGGTGTTATAGCTGGCTCAGTGTTATTTTCCGTCTTCTCCATCCTGCATCAGCATTCAGTTTTTTTCCGGATAGCAAAACTGCATTATTTGTTTATAGTCTCTTTCTTCTAGGGCTTGCAACACTATTTAGGAAAGTTGCACTGAATTCATTTACAGCATCATATAAGGCGAGGATTTTTAGGATGTTTCAGTTAATAGATAATAGGGTAGTAATGAATATTTTTGGGTTAAACTTGGACAGGTTGTGTGTTGCTTTATAAACATGATTTTTAAGTGGATGTGTGAAATGTCTGGTTGTATAGACTGGGAGATGGTCACAGAGATTCTGACATTGTACCTGTGCTGGTGAATTCCCTAGGGTCTGATAATAAGCCAGTCTAATAAGGAATTCTATGTCTTACTATAATATGTGGGGCTATTAATTAGCTGTGTGAAAGTGTACAAGTTCATGCTAGATGTGAGGTTATGTCCAACCAATTGATATTGACATCAGTTAGAAGTATTTTTCATGTGGAATTGTTATGGATATCCAATGTAGGATATCCTCCATTGTAGCTGTATTGTTACCAGGAGGGGTGTAAAGGACAGCAATATATATCTGTTTATATTTTTAAACACCTTTATTGAATTATCACTTGTGAAATAGCAAACTTACATTTATATAAAAGTAAATCAAACCGTATTAACAAGTTCAGATTTACAAACATTATACATGTTTATATATCCTATAATCTAAGCAACATTACATAAATTATTGAATTCCTGCCTTCTCTTAAACTTTGTTTCTCCTTCAAAACATTTTTCTGCATGTTTCTATTTCTATGTAATAAGTCCTACCCCTTTCCAAAGATCACACTTCCTGTTTCTTGTAGCTTTGTCACAGTTTTCATCTGTCACAGTATTCACATCATCAAGTATGAATGGTTTAGATTTTGATTTCCATTTTCAAGTAATTGCTTCTTTGGCAACCACCAGAAAGTACAGTTTTGTACCTACCATAAATGTAGATGTCCGATAGGTATGCATCTGCAGTCCTAACATATGGGTTGTCGTGCCTCAGGCAGCCCTTCGGTCGGCCGGATTCCAAAGTCTGGGTCTGGCCTCGGCTGATGTGGCACTTCACCCGACGTCATAGCTGCTGTGGTATAAAGGCATCAGCCGACACCATTTTCCTCAGTGTTTCTTGCCCCAGATGCCAGGTGCCCTCTAGGAAGGCTAAATTTGGATAAATGCAAATAATTCCAAACAGTAGAGAGCAAAAATTATTTACATATATACATATATACAAAACAAATACACCATAATAATTTCCCCCAGCTAGCTAAAAGAGGGGTAGGTACCCTAGGAATACCACAGAGGGGAAGGAGGGTGGGTAATCCTGACTGCAGATGCATACCTATCGGACATCTACATTTATGGTAGGTACAAAACTGTACTATTTCCTTCAAGGATGCATCTGCAGTCCTAACATATGGGTAGAATACCATAGCCAAACTGGGGGAGGAGGCACTAAGATAAAGATGGTGTAGTCAAGATCCCTTGCAACACAGCAGTTGCAAAACCTGCTCGGGATCTGGAGTATAAAGGAAGGTTATAATGCTTGGCAAATGTATGCACGGAGCTCCAAGTAGCAGCTTCTAAAATGTCTTTGGTGGCCACTCCTCGTAGGAAAGCTGTTGTGGTGGCTGTAGCTCTTGTGGAATGAGGTCTGATATTTTCAGGAGTTGTCTTTCCATGAAAAGAGTAGCAAAATCGAATGCAATTTCCTATCCATTTTGAGATTGTCTGTTTTGAAATTGCTTTTCCTTGCATCCCTGTTGCATATGCTACCAGAAGTTGGTCAGTTTTTCTGTTGGTCTTAGTTCTGTCCAGATAGTAGCGTAATTGTCTGTGCACATCCAAGGTATGTAGCAGTCTTTCCCCCCTGTTCTGTGGGTTGGGGAAGAATGTAGGTAAATGAATCGCTTGGTTCAATGATACTCTGGAAACCACTTTTGGCATAAAGGTAGGGTTGGTTCTCAGAGACACTCTATCCTGATGGAAGATAAGGAAGGGCTGTACTGCCATTAATACCTGTAATTCAGATACCCTTCTTGCTGAAGTGATTGCTAGCAGGAAAGCAGTTTTCCAAGACAAGAACTGTAAATCTGCTGTTGCTGCTGGTTCAAAAGGGGGAAGTGTTAACTTTTCCAGCACAAAGTTGAGATCCCATGTAGGTAAAGGTGGTTTCCTTGGAGGTTTTACGTTTTTGATTCCTCTCAAGAACTGTCTGAGTAGAGGATGAGAGAAGACAGGAGGATCCATGTTGTATTCTGCTGAAATTGCTGATGCATGAATCTTAATGGAGGAGTAGGACAGGCCATTGTGGAACAGTTCTGCTAAGTATTCCAGAATGTGTGCTATGTTTGCCAGTGAGACATTTTCTCCCTTTGCTGCACTCCAAATGAGGTATCTTTTCCATTTGGCTGAATAAGTTTTCCTTGTGGAGGGTCTGCGAGCCTCCAGGATAATGTCCTTAACCCTCCGAGATAAATCTGGGTTATTTTGTTTTATGCAATATTCCAAACAGCTAGCTGCAGTGTTTTCAAGTTTGGATGTAGGATCTTGTAGTTGTTCTGTGTTAGAAGTAAGGGACATAGAGGTAGAGGCCATACGTGTGTCCGAGACATGCTTCTCAGTAGCGGGTACCAATGTTGCCTCGGCCAGTATGGAGCTATCAGGATTACCCTTGGCTGATCCTCTTTGATCTTCAGTAGGACTTTGTACATCAAAGGAAGAGGTGGGAATGCATATGCTGTCAGGTTTTTCCATCTGAAGGAAAGGGAGTCCACCCTCCAAGCAAGTGGGTGGTATGCTCTTGTGCAGAATTTCTTCAATTGGTGGTTGTGTGGGGAGGCAATCAGGTCTAGCTCTGGTAGTCCCCATTTCTTTGTTATGGTTTTGAAGATATCTGGATGCAGCATCCATTCGTGAGCATCCGTGGTAGTTCTGCTTAAGGTGTCTGCTAGTGAATTTTCTTTTCCTGGTACAAATCTGGCCTGAAGTTGAATGTTGAGATTCAGGGCCACATTCCACAGGTCCATTGCCATCCAGCATAGAGGATATGAATGTGTACCTCCCTGTTTGTTGATGTACCACATGACTGTGGTATTGTCCGTCCTTATCAGCAGGTGACCTTGTTGAAGGAATGGTCGGAATGCCTGGATTGCATGTTTCACTGCCAGCATCTCCTTTAGATGTGTGTAGATTCAGCTGGTCTTGGGTCCATAGGCCTTGTATGCACTTGTCCACCATGTGTGCCCCCCAGCCTAGGTCTGAGGCGTCCGTGGTGATGGTCTGGATTGGATGAGGTTTGTGGAAAGGCAGTCCTCTGTTCAACTGACAGGCCTGAGCCCACCACTGGAATTCTTGCTTCAGGCATGGAATTATTGGAATCTGGGCTTCTAGACTGTGCTTGTGTTGAGACTATACATTCCTTAGGTACCATTGCAACTTTCTCATATGCAGCCTGGCATGCGGAATCAATATTATGCAGGATGCCATGTAACCCAGGGCTTGCAGGACTTTCCTTGCAGTAAGCTGAGTTTGTGTTGTTAATGTCATGAAATAGACTGGTAGTTGCTTTTGTTTTTCTTCTGTGAGAAAAGCCATCTGAGTTGATGTATCCAGTTCTGCACCCAAGAATGTTATCCTTTGGGATGGTACTAGTCTTGATTTTTGCATGTTGACTGTGTATCCCAAGGCTTGCAACAGTTGTATGACCTTTTCCAAATCTTTTGTTAATTTTGCCTTGTTGTCCGCTTGTATTAGGCCGTCGTCCAGGTATGGGTAAATTTGAATTCCCTGAAGCCTGCAATGAGCAATTACTGATGCCAGGCATTTCGTGAATACTCTGGGCGCAGTAGATAAGCCAAAAGGCAATGCTGAGAATTGATAATGCTCTGATCCTGCAAGAAATCTGAGGTGTCTTCTGCAATTTGGTTGTATAGGGACGTGCAGGTATGCCTCCTTGAGATCTAGAGTCACCAGCCAAGACTCCTTGCCCAGCATGGGAAGAATTTGCTAGAGGGTCAGCATTTTGAATTTTGGAACAATGAGGTATGTGTTCAGAGCGGACAAGTCGAGAATAGGTCTCCATTGATTTTCTTTTCTTGGTACAAGGAAAAGCCTGGAGTAAAATCCTTGGCCTTGTTCCATAGGCGGTACCTTTTCTATAGCTCTCATCCTTAGTAAGTTGTTGATTTGTCTTAGAGCGTCTGTTTTTTGGCTTGGTGGTAGGTTTGGCATTCCTCTCTTTTTTGGTAGAGTGTGGAAGTGAAACCTGTAGCCTTTGTCTATTGTTTGTAAAGTCCATTTGTCTCCTGTAATGTAATGCCAGTTGTGGGAAAATAAGGCTAGTTTTCCGTCCAAGGGTGCTTCCAGTTGTTCCCTGGTAGGCGGAATCAGAGCCAAGTCATTGTGTCTGTCCTGTGGGAGTGGTTGTAGTTGAATCTGTGGCAGTACTTCTCTGGTTGGTAGGTTGCCACTGACGTCCCCTGTAGGCACCCCTGGATTGACCTCTGCCTCTTGGGCATCTATTTCTGCCTCTCTGTGCTCTTGAGGTGTCTGGAAAGGACCAATTCTTCGAAGGCCAATTTCTGCTAAACCTCGGAGGTTGGACCTGTAAGAAATCCTTGACTGTTTGGACAGATTTTGCTTTTTCCTCCACCTTCTTTAGAACCTCCTGTGCAGGGGAGCCAAACAAACTTTGTTTCTCCATAGGAGCATCTAGGAGTTTTGACTTAACATGGTCTGGTAAGGATTGTTCTTTTAACCAGGCATGCCTTCGAATCACTGTTCCAGTCATAGCTGATCTAAAGGAAGCCTCCAGTGCATCATAGCCACATTTTAAGAAATGGTTACTGACCTGCTGAGAGTTATGTACCAAATCCTGAAGAGACTTGCAGTCTATAGATTCAGGAGAGGACAGTTTTTTATTTAGCTGGTCTAACAAAAATTCCTGGTACTGAATCATGTGAAATTGACAGTTTAAGGCCCTGGCCGAAAGAGTAGCAGAAGTATAAACCTTTTTACCCCATCTCTCTAATGCTCTAGATTCCCTTTCAGAGGGGAGAGGATTTTTGGCAGAGGCAGCTGCCACAGCTTTAGGGCCCTGTGAAATGGTTTCAGGATCTGCAACAGGAGCCTTATACAAATGGTAGTGTGTGTCCGGGACCCTGTAATATCTGTCAGGCTTGGCAGGGGCCGGAGGAAGAGAATCAGGGCCAGTACAGGCATCATTATATGCATCATCAACAACTGTTAGTACTGGAGGAATGGCTAAAGGCCTATGCTGTGGTAAGTGTAAGAAAGTCCTTAGCCTTTTCCTTGAATCTGAAAAATCCTGGCCCTGCCATTGAAAGTGTTCCCTCATAGCATGTAAGGTTTCCCCAAAAGAAAATTCTTCAGGAGGAGAGGCAGAAGGAATGGAGTCTTCTGCATCAGAATCCTCATAAGGAGAATATGGGCCTTCCTGAGGGTCTGAGATATCTGAGTCATCCGAGGAATAGTCTGTAGCAACAGGTTACGGGGGTTCAGTCCTAGGCCTCTTATCTGGAGGGGGTTGAGAGGCCCTGTCTGGGTGAGGTTGGGATCCCCTGATCAAAGAAATGAGATCCTCAGCCAGGCTGAGCATTTGAGAACTAGAGGTAGGCCTGTGGGAGGGAGTTTTAGCAGGTAAGGCCTTAGAAGATTTAGCTGCTTTAGCCCTGGAAAAAGCCTTGATAGACATAGATGCAGGGGGTCTAGCAGCCCCACGTGCAGGGGTAGATATGTCTAAAGGAATAGTATCTGACAAATCCTGGGTGCTTGCTTCTGTAGGGGCAATTTCAGTAGCCGATTCAACCATGCTCTGTGAAGCCTCGGCTATCGGAGGCCTGCTTTCGGCCGAAGAACCGAGGACTCTGTTTCAGCCGAAACCGAGACACTCGCGGTTGGCCTAACCGTGGTTTCAGCCAAAACCGCGGACCGCGAGTGTCGGTCCTTTTCCTTGCACTTTTTAGCTAATTGTGTAGTCGGAGTCTCCGACGGCATTTTGTATGCAAAAGCGGGACCAAAAAACTCCTCTGCAAACTCCGACCGATGTCTAAGCGTCCGTCGGTTGAAGGAAGCACAGGCTAAACAAGCTGATACGTCGTGATCCGGGCCTAAACAAGGAAGGCAGTAAGAGTGGAAATCCTTATGAGGTATTTGTTTCCCACAAGTTAAACAATTATTTACTTTGTCTGACATCGGCTGAGGCAAGAAAGAGTCCCCAACGTGGTACTTAGCTTTTTAGAAGTCTTCGGTAGTAGAAATCTCTGGATCTGACCGACCGGCACTTGCGAACAGCTTCTGCTTCGGGCACCGCGCGGCAAGAAAGACTGGGGAAAATGGCGTCGGCTGATGCCTTTATACCACAGCAGCTATGACGTCGGGTGAAGTGCGACATCAGCCAATGCCAGACCCAGACTTTGGAATCCGGCCGACCGAAGGGCTGCCTGAGGCAGGACAACCCATATGTTAGGACTGCAGATGCATCCTTGAAGGACATTTAAATTTAACAAGGCCTTATTATGTCTAGGCAATTCAGATCCTGTATCCCAGCTCAAAACATTTCCTTAGTTAAACTCATTTGCTTGCTCAATACTCCTGAGACAGTACTGTGTACAGAAATTTTAAAGTTTGCCAACTCGTTACACACCTAAAATATACATTACCAGTTACTTCTTCCCTCCCCATCACATCTCCAACATTTGCCATCTACTTGAGGAAAAATTCTTTGAAGTCTGCTTTGGGTATAAAAGTATCTATGCAAACACTGCCAGACAAAAATCCTAAATCTTCTAGACATTGTTGCTTATTTGGAAGCCATAAACATGTCCTCCCATTTCTTTGTGAACTGCATATCTAATCTCTCTTCCCTGTGTTTTATGACCCTTTTCTGACCTCTTCTGATCAATTCCTATAGTTACTGTGCAATATTTTATATGCCCTACTAATTATTCCTTTTAACAGCAGCTTCTGTTTTAGATTCAGTTAAAAACTATACCAGAGCAGGTCTTTGACTTAGTATTCCCACATTAATTTCTCCATGTCTGCACTCTTGATTTCAATCCCTGATAGGAAGGGCATTCACTAGCCTGCAATCGAAATATCTTCCTTCCACTCTATTACTTTTCCTTCTCTATTTGTTCCTAACAGCTGGTTCCAGTGTCAGTTTCCTCCAGTAAATTCCAGCCTCCTCTTGTCTGTTCTCTGTACCCATAATTGTAGTCATCCCTATCAGCAGAAACTCCTTTCTCCATTTTCTTTTTGACTAAGTACTTATATGCATAATGTAAGAGTAAGTACACTAATATACTCTATATTACTGCTGATTTTATCCTTAAAGATGTGTACAAAATCACATTCTTTCCTTATTTTTTGAATTAAACACCCTTCCCTGCTTCATCATTATCCTTTCCCACTTTGAAATGTAGCTTTCCTCTTGTGTTATGTACAAGAGCCTTAACTGCATTGCTGTAAAATCCCTGCCAATCAAGTAATCCTAAACCTCTATGTTCTGTTTGAAGGATCAATTTTTCGCAATCAACTCTTGTCCTCTTCCCCTGCCAAATAAAATCCTTCAACTCTTTAATTACTGTCCATAATTTCTTCTCTGGTTAATAAAAATACGCCTGACCTGTGTATAAAACTAAATGGACTAAACATTTTACTGTTTGTATCCTGCTATCCATATCAATAGGCAAGAGCTTCTAGTTTCTGTATTCTTTTGCTTACTCTCCTCCCACATATCCTTAGCTGCCACAACCAAATCCTTTACAATCCATCACCTTTTACTCCTCTCTTCCAGTCTTAACTTTTATCTGTTGAGCCTCATCTACCTCTAAATTTGGCATATTTAAGTCTTCTATAAATATTTAGATTTGTGCTTTTTCTTGATTTCCCCCACCTCTGCTTTATACAATTGTTTACAAAATTTCCAAAACATCTCTTATACTTCTATGGGATCTCTGGTTATTTTTCTTGTTATAGGCCCTCTAATGTTGGTAACGTTTTTCTGTTACCGAAGTTGTTTTGCCAAAAGCTTTGTGCTCTGGCGTTTACAAAAAACAGTTGCTTAAAAGAAATCTTTCTAAACTCATGCATATTACCCAAGTACCTTATTTTCTTTTTAGCACTTTGCAGTTGTGCTTCCTCTTGTTCTGCGAGATTCGCCTCATTTTGTAATACTTTAACATTTGTCAGACTCTCTAAATAGTTACTTCTTAACCAGATATCTTTTTCTTTTAATTCTGCCCTCTTAAACTTCACTTTCATTTTATCCCACTCACTAGCTACAGTTTCTGGAGTACTTTCTGTCTTCCCTAACAACTCCCAGATAGTTTCCACTACCCATTCCCCAGTTCCTCACTTTTTAACAGGTAGGTAAGGAAGCAAAAGTGTCTCATCTTTACTTCATTACCCTGCATTTATATCTTTGTAATTACTGGTGCATGACCTGAAATAGTTACTGAATGCGTACAAGTTCTCAATTAAATGGACATGTTCCTGTGAAATATAATTTATGTCACGTTTATCCTGGTTACAATACCTTTGAGAATAATATGTAAATAATTCTGAGTTCCTACTACTGAATTCATGTGTTTCATACCAAATATTTGCATACATTTCTTTGGAAATCTGCCCTCTTTTGTTACATTTTCCCTTTTAGGCACCTACATACATCCTCATTGTTGCAAATG
This sequence comes from Protopterus annectens, assembly GCF_019279795.1. NCBI lineage: Eukaryota > Metazoa > Chordata > Ceratodontiformes > Protopteridae > Protopterus > Protopterus annectens. Next base: position 943,900,415 of record NC_056728.1, read on the forward strand.
CTGAATGCCAATTATTTTTCCCATTTTTATAAGCTCCATAAGGGTGGTTTTAGGTGAATATAAATACATACACTTTGGGCAATGTAGTGGTGCAGCACTTAGCGTTGTTGCCTCACAGTAAGTGGTTCTATGGTTTGATTCTCGGGTGTGTCGAGTCTGCACGTCTTCCCTGCATTCACGTGGGTTTCTTCAGAGTGCTCCAATTTCCTCTCACATTCCAAAGACATGCATCAGGAGTGTTTCTCCCTGGACCTCTGCTGAAAATGGTCTCTGTCCCAGTCTGACTTTCCTGGTAAATGTTAAAATAAAAATAAACAAATAAATAAGAATAAAAATGCCAGTATGATCCTCACCCCTTGCCAGTAGCTCCTTACTACTACAAATCTGTTAACATTGTTTTTCCTCTATCACTGCTGGAGCTCCTCTAGCAATTATATCCATCCTGAACTTCTTTTTTTTTTTTAAATCAAATTCACATGGTTATTTCTTTCCCTGTGTGTATCCTGTAGCATTGCTATTTGCACTCTGCATTTCTTAATACAATTACCTATTCTTTCCTTTTTGTCTATACCTGTGAGACCATTCATATTTAAAGATAATATGAAAAATGTCACTATTACGTAAAAATTAATTATTCCCACCTATTATATATGGCAGTTTTTAAATGTCTATTTCCAGCTTTTGCGATACCCACGCATCCATCCATCCATCCTCAACCCCTTTTTCCCCATTTTTCACATGGGGTCAGGGCGTCGCTTCAACAGTGACAATCATCTTGAGCCAAGGTTTACACTGTTCATCCATACCACCCACTTGAACACGCACTCACACCTACGGCCAATCTAGAGTGTCCAATCCACCTACTGCACGTCTTTGGAATGTGGGAGAAAACCCACGTGACTGCAGGGAGGACATGCACACTCCACACAGAAGGCACGCCAGCCAAGAATTGAACCCAAAAACATCTTGCTGTGAGACGACAATGCTAACCGCTGCACCACTGCAGCAACCCTATTGCATGCACCCATTAATGTTTGGTAGGTTAATCCTTTATACAATTATTTATCATCAACACTGACAACTATGTCACATTTTACAAGAATTTATTTTAATAAAAACCATCAAACAAAACAAGCACACCCCTAGAACCTATAATTTTAATACAAACACATAACTATGTACATCTTCAAATAATGAAGTTTAACCCTCCTAACAAGAATATTTGTGCTAGATAATTAGGGCCTGTGTTAGCAGCTGTCTAACTTGAAATTGAGGTTATCCATCCTAAGACGCAGGCTATTGCCTGTGTTTGGTGTTGGTCTTTTTTTTTCTCTCCATTCCCTCTCTTTTACTCACTATTCTCTCCTCTTTCATTCAGGTACCATCCTTCCATACACCGCAGACCATCTGGTCACTGTATTCAACCTAGACATTGCTGAAGCTCTGCCACAAGGTCCAACTCTCAAACTTTTTCACTGAGAATTTGTTTTTGTACAATAGCTTTTGGTCACTATATTTGACCCAGATACTGCCAACGTTCTACCACAAGGACCAATTTAACTTTTTTACTGAGAATTCTGTCTTTGTACAATAGCTTCTGGTCACTATATTCAACACAGATACTGCTGAAGCTCTTCCAAAAGTCCAACTCCCAAACTTTTTCACTGAGAATTTTGTTTTTGTACGATGTAAGTAAATTTAACATGAAGAACCTTGCTGTGTATTAATGTCATCTACTCAACTACATGCCTGCCTGTGCTGGAAATTAGTTTTCAACACCTCCCCCAACAGAGATGACCTTGCATTCTAAGGACCACTTAAGTTGGCCACTGTCCTTCCTCTTGACCAATAGATCGTACTGTACATGCCAGATTTCTGCATTCAGAACATGAAAGAAAACCTGTTCTACGTGGTACCCCTCTGCTAATTGCTTTCTATTGCCTATAAACTGATTAATTTCTCTTATACTTTGACCTGAAGGTGGAACCCAGCATAAACGACTCTGAAATTACACCTCCCAGCTACATCATCATCTGTAATGACTATATAAAGACGAAAGGTGGTGGCATTACTTTAATATTTCCCAACAACTACATTTCCCCAATAAATCAATACCAAAATTAAATTCAGTAGAGCTTCTTATAACTTTCCCGAAATGAAACAACTATAATTATAAACAAGTATTTACTTCTGTTTACATCCCTCCTGCTGATAATACAGGCATTCTGGAAGATATCCTAAACTGGATATCTATAACAATTCCACAAGAAATACTTCTACTAGGTGATGTGAATGTCTATTAGTTGGACAGAAACTCTAACTCCCCTACATCTAGTGTAAACTTATTTGGTTTCACACAACTAAATAATAGCCCCACACATTACAGTATGACATAAACTTTCCTATTAGACTGGATCATAGAAAATACACCATCGCAGATACTATGTCTGACTGTCTCAGCGATCATCTCCCAATCTATACAACCAGACATCTCACACATCCATTAAACAGCATGTTTATAAAACAACACATAACCTTTCCAAGTTTAAACACAAAAATGTTCTTTCTCTATTTACTTGACATTTGTTGACTGGAGTGTCCAAGTGAGCAAAAGGGCCCAGGGAGAAAAGCTCCACAATAACACAAATAACTAATTACAGACAAACAATCTAAAGTACATATAAGTGATTACAATAAGCTAAGTAAAACAGTCCAAGCTTGCTTGCAGCATTAGTCAGACTATGTACACTTCACAAGATGAGTACAGTGAGAAGATGCTGTGATCATGGTATTTTGCGACAAGCTATGTTCACTGAGCAGTTGTTTGAAACGGGATTAGTTATTTACAAGCAGCTACACAACAGAACATCAGTCATTACTAACCTATCATCTATAAACTGGAACTTCTTAAAAATCCTCCCCCTGGATGATGCTGTAAATTAAATTCAATACACCTACTAGAAAGAGCAGACTAAACAAATAATGCAATTTGGCTATCCAAGAAGTAGAGTGCTACTGCAAGATAGACAAAAAGCACTGAAAGAACGACAAAAATATAAAACACCAGTATCTTAAAAACTTCAGAAAGCTTCGCAATCGTACTAAAAACCAAATTAATGAAAACAAAAATGTATGCTCTAACAACTTTCAGAATAACAGTAAACACAACCCTAAAAAATTCTGAACAGCCATTAATGAAATCTTGCATCCCGGCCATAAATTCAACTCTCAACTACTCTCACAATAACTAATTACTTGAATTCCCAATATAATTAAACTTATTTCATATATTGTACAGCATCTGTGACCAAGGATTCCCAACATATAATCCTAAGCCTGCCCAGCAGCCATGTATCACCACATCCACTTTAACCTTCAAAACATGTGCCCACATCCAATATAAAATTACTCAAACCCAAAAACAGTGCTCTACTTCAGCTGATACATAGGTCAGTCCCTGGAATCCCAAGTTCCCGCTGTCTGGAAAAAGTCTCAGATCATCCCTCTGCACAAATGAGGAAATTCAGCAGACATTACTAACTTAACACCTATGGTTACCTTATCCCCCTCTTTAAAATACTTGAAAAATGTATTCACAAATTACTAAACTATCGTCTGCATGAAGAACTCCTGTCCATCACACAACATGGCTTCCATCACACAACATGGCTTCCATCCTTCCCACAGTACTAACACTGAACTCCTAACATATATAGATGCTGTCAATAAAGCTAGAGAACGGCAAACTAGTCTCCTCCTTGTTTCTAGACTTGTCTAAAGCCTTTGATACAGTTTGTCACAGCAAAGTTCTACTTTGAATGTCCTAATTCGGTCTCCATTCAGCCTTCCCCTCTATGGTTCAAAAGCTACCTATCCAGTAGGTGTCAGTCAGTAAAATGGAACTCCACCCTCTCTCCATACCTCCCAGTCACCACCAGTGTACCACAAGGCTCTATCTTTGGTCTCCTCCTCTAACACTCTCCCCAACACCCTACACACATTCACACAACAGGCCTCCCTAACATAGTACGCAGATGACTCTACACTCAATTTGTTCATCTGACAACATGGCACACCTCCAAAAAATTTCTCAAAGCTTTAACAGTGATTGAAACACTTTGCAACTCACAGCTCAGGCTCAATCCTTAAAAAAAAAAATAAAACTACTACTTTTCACCCCAAAACCCACACCTATGAAAAAAATTATAGTTATATATTCACCACAACTTGGCATCTGTGTTGTCCATTTTCACTGTTCCTCGCCAATGGGTTCAGATCTGATCCCCTGATCTGACTCTGCTGCATTCAACAGACTTCAGATCCAGCTCTTGAGCTCCTCCTCCTATTCATAATCCTCTATTCCATCACCAACACCTCAAATCGAGTTTGCTGCCTAATCTCCCCGTTTTATAGCAGCAATAGACAGACAGAAGATAGGGCTTAAACCAGGAGCTGAATAGTTCCAATACAATCTAACGGATACTTTCAGGAGAGACCAGGATGGGGAAAGGGAAAAGAAGGAAGAATGAAAATGGACAACACAGATGCCAAGTTATGGTGACTACATAACCAAAAACTCTGATGATGTCCTTTTCATTCTTCTTCACCAATGGGACAGTCTCCCAAGCTAAGTAACCCTTGGGAGGCCCTCATGGGAGCACTGTCAAACCAAAAAGAAGCAATGCTTCTAGAAATTATGTCCAGTTTGTAATGTGCAACAAAGGTACGAGACTTCAACCAAGTAACTGCAGCACAAATGTCACCAATGTAAGTTCTTGACCAAAAGGCAGATGTGGTAGCCATTCACTGAGCAGAATGGGCTTGAGGAGGTTGTGATACTTTTAGTCCTTTTTGAGAATAAACAAATAAAATGCAATCAGTAATCCACTTGGCTAGAGTAACTCTAGATACTGCTTGACCAAGCGATTTGGGGAGAAGGATACAATGAGTGGATCAGACTTACTGAACTGTTTTGTTCTATGAAGTTAAAACATAGTTGTCTGTGCACATCAAGGTGGTGAAGCATGTATTCCCCCTTATTCGTAAAACTCTGAAAAAAGACTGGTAATTGTATGTAGTGCTTGATGTTATGTTCAGCTGCCACCTTAGGAAGAAATGAAGGGTTAGTGCAGAGAGAGACTCTGCCTTTATGGAAAATAACTTGATAACGATTCGCTGATGGGGCCTGGAGCTTAGAAATTCTTTTTGCTGAAGTAATAGCTACTAAGATCGTTTATCCCATAAAGGTACTTCAGATCACATTTGTCTGACGGTTCAAAGGGTTTTTGAGCTAAACTGGAATATATAATGAATGTAAAATGTATAATTTTATTTATATGAATATTTATTTAGGAATTATTGTGAGATCACTTTAAATATGTATATAAGTCTTTTTCCCTCCTTTTTTTTGGAATTAATTATTTAATTAATTAATTGATTGTTTAATCAATGCATATATAAAACTGCCATTGTGCAGCAGTAAGTTGTGATCCTTGAAGGCGAATTGCCGAGGTACCAGGTCTTTGATAATAAAGGAGAATTGCTGGAGAAGTACTGGCTGTTTGGTGTGTTACTTGATTATGTGCTTTTCATGTTGTTGTGGTTTTTGAGCTAAACCCTGAAGGTCCTGTAATATCTCAAGGAGGGGAAGGATCCTTTATTGGGGGTCTGAGGAGAAAAATGCCTTTCATGAATGCCCTACACAGTCTGGATGAAGCCAGAGAAGAAAATGGGTTTCCTGAATGCAAATTTGAAATCACTACCAACTGAAGTTTAACTATAAAAAAACTAGCTCCTTCTTTAAAGAGAGTTGTTGGAAAAAGAAGAATGGCTAAAGCAGATACTGAAAAGGGGTCAATATTTTGGTTAGAGGTCCAAAGAAAAAATACTTTCCATTTGCCTCTGTAGACTTTCTTGGTAGAAGCTTTCTGGAAAACAAAGATAGTACTGGGAACTGGGGAAGAAAGCCTGGACTGTATTACTGGAAGCGGAGAAACCATGCGGTTAGCTTGAGGGCATGACAATTGGAGTGCTGAATTCTCAATGGGTGAGACAGGAGATCCTAAGTGGATTCCAGTATCCATGGGGGACATTGCAAGTGAGACCACAGGAAGAGGGAATCATACCTACCGAGGCCAAAAGGGAGCAATGAGGATAATTAAGCTCTTCAGTCTGCTTGCTTTATGTAAGAACTTTGAAATCAGACTGTGATGCCCCACCACTGGACCACTAATCAAGGAGCCTCAATCCTAACCACTAGCACCAGTGGGGGATGTAGATTGGGAGGATGACAGGTGTACACACAGTATTTCCAGATGCATCTCTCTGCACCAAGTGCAATCTCCCTTAAGAGCACACAGAGACCACAGTCAGTCCAGGGCCAGTTCCTCTGCCTTTCTCCAGATCCCCAGTACAACTTCCCACTGGCACAGCTATAGAATTGATATCTCAGCTGAGTGGCCAAGCCAAGACCTCCAGCACCCTCTGTCCAACCAGTGCTTTGTGTCCTTGTCCAAGTAGCTGACACACACACACACACACACACACACACACACACGAAAGGCTGGCACAGGTTTACTAGCTATGCCACCTTTTGCCCAGACTATAAGGTAGTTATCACAGCCACCTCCTTTAAGGCTCTTAACAAAGGGTGTCCAATCTTACTGTGTAATGTTATTGTTAATGCAATTATAGTTTGACCAAGAGCAAGGTTATTAGGAGTGTCACCAAATAAATATGCAAGTACTCTCAGAACTTAAATATCCCTAAACAGATCAGCAACAATGAAAAGTTTAAATATATTTAATAATAAATAATAAATAATAAAAGAACAATAAAATACTTAGTATATAAATGCAGTGATATCAGAGTTCAAAATCACAGGAAATGTTTAAAACACTGCAGGGCAGTCTCAAATAAATAAAAAACATCTAAATTAAGTTTGGCTATATTCGTGACTATATCTAAGATAATTACTATACCCTAGTTAACTTATTTCATCAGAACAAAAAGGCAGATGTGGTAAGTGAATCTTGATGTCAGGTTAAAGACAGAATATAGAGTCTGAGTTCTTAAATTAATATCTCAAATATTACTGCTGGGATAGCTTGCAGAATGACAATTCCTTATCATCTGACTCTATCCCAGGTAAACCCCCCCACTGCTGAAAGCTAGCAGTATTTAGCATCTACCTGTGAAAACACATACACAAGTTTTTTCCTCAGACCTTTGCAGATCCTGGAAGTAATAAAACACTTTCAAGACAGAAAGTCATAAAACAATAAAACACTTTCAAGACAATACAGAAAACTTCTCAAGTACAGACATATCTGCTCTACATAGGTTATTGATATATGTACTTTTACACACCATCTCCCAACAGAACAACCAAAGCTTACAGCCTATTACCCTAAAGGACAACAATGGGATTCTATTATAAAATGCTCAACTTCTCTGTCTTTTTTTCTCCCTATTTACAGTCCCTGCTATGAATAAATACAATTCAGCATTTAAAATATTTTAAATAGACTGTTTCTGTTCACTAGAAATGTACCTTACCATAGAGTGGTGGTTTCTCTTTCAAAAAACTTTTATCCTGCCCTGGAAAAGCTTGTTGCAATCTCCAGTTCATTAATGTCATCAAGGTCAATGAATACAGGTAGCTTTCTGGCCAATTCCCTCCCAAACTGACATCACCACGACAGCCCTAAAAACTCACCGATGTTGTGATGTCACAGCTCCCTGGTCCTTCCCCTACCCATACAGAAATTAAAGGCTAGAACAAGTAGCAGTACACGAGTCAAGGCTCCTGCTGTGAGCTGTCAATCACAGCAGGTAACATCACATAGGATCATAGGAAGTTACTATGCTATTAGTCCTGAGGCCCTTATAAGCCTAGCCAAGAGTTTAGCCCATGTTAGACAAATCAGCACCAGATGCCCCTGTCCAGCAGGGACACGGGTAGAATCTCAAGGATGTATTTTCTAACTCCCATCCAGTTATCCAGGTTGTGCGTAAAAAGGGGTAAAAAGGTACTTTGCTTGATGTGGAGAGGGAGTCTATTCCACAGATGGTTGGAGTCTCTGGGACACAAATCTGTCCCACCAACAAGTCCTACTGATGTCAAAGACCAGGTTGAGGCCACTTGTGTAGGTTGAGTGGAGCTTGACTTGCAGATATGCAGCAGTCCCATCAAGACAGAGGTCACCTCCTAGGAGTCTGTATGAAACAGAGTGGAGGGATAGGATTTTTAGCCTGTGTATAGTAGATGTTTGAGGCCCTGAATTCTCCTACTGAGGAACCTCTTGTGGACTCTCTAGCTGCTGCATGCGCTTTGCGAGGTGCATGTTGAATGGGGTATTGTACTCAATAATGGGCCTTATAAGGGAAGAATACAGGGATGTTATGACCTCCTTGTCCCTGGATGAGATACCCTTACTTATAAGATGGGCCATGGAAAAAGCTTTCTGTAAAATGGAAGCAACATGGTGGTCAAAAGTCAGGTTGCTATCATCTGGGTGTTCAAATCCCTCACAACTGACTGTGTGTTTAGGATGTTATTAATGTGATAATTTGTGGGGACATCACTCTCCCCAAAAGGGATGATGCATTTTTTTTATATTCAGCTTGAGGCCATGTTTCTGGCACCAGTCATTTGTTTGGGTGAGACCCTCTTGGAGGATGTCCACGTCACTAGGGGAATTGATGACACTGCCCAGCTTGCAGTAGTTATCTGGAAACTTGTCAGCCATAGCCCAATGGTTTTGGCCTGCAACTCAAGAGAAGTACATCCCAAATAACAGAGGCCTCAAGACCGAACCCTGGGGTATGCCACTTGATACAGGTCTACTGCTTGAGGTGGCTTCCCCTAACTATTCTGACTAGGTGAGTTCTATCAGTTAGCCGCCCATCTGGTAACATACGGACTGATGCCTAGTTGAGAGAGTTTATCTATTATACTACATTGGGGAAATAGTGTTGAAGGCTTTGGCCAGGTCAAGGTAGGCAGTGTGCACTGTCTTCCCCTCGTCCATGGCTTTGGTGACTGTTTAATAAAATTTGACCAAATTTAAGAGGACATGCCCTCCCCTTGACGAAGCCAAACTGTATGGAATCGAGTGTTTGGAGGTTGCCAATGTCCTTATTAATGAAGTCCATGATAATCCGTTGCATGGCCTTTGCAGATCAGGCTAGTTAGGCTGATGGGTCTATAATTTCCCAAACTGGTGGACGCTCCACCTTTGCGTATAGGGATGAGTGATTGTTCTCCACTCAGCTGGGACAAAGCCGGTACTCAGGCTTTGGTTGAATAGGGTGCCTAATGGTGCTGCAAGTTCCTACCAGAGTTCATGTAGGCTGCAGCCTGGGATGTTATCAGGTTCCATTGGAGGCTGTACGTTTTGCCTTTGAGAAAGCAGTGATGACCTGATCCCTAAATATAAGGGGAAGGGGGCAGGTACTGGAATGTCCTGATTTACTGATGGGGGCACAGAGGGGTGACATTTTCACCGAATCTGTCACAGCCAGTAAGTTTGCTATATCTACGGTATTTGTATATCTGGTGTCCTTGACTACCACTTCTGAACAGATCTGGGTGCTATCTTTGAGATTACGGACATATGTGAAGCAGGCCTTTTGACCGTCACTAGTAGATGTAGCCAATTTGGACTCAAAGTTTACTTTGGAGGATTTCACTAGTGCTCTTATTTGCTGGTTTAGTCTAAGGAGAGATTGCTTCCAATTGGGCACCTGCTCCTTCTGGGTCCTGGACAGCAAAATGTGTTTTTTGATATACAGTTTATTTATTGCAGATGTCCACCAGACAAGTTTACTCTTCCTTGCGGAAGATGATTTAGTCCTGTCAAGTATTCACGATTCCATGCATCTATACAAATATTCATACAGTAATCTCAAATTACCCTTAGCACTTTGACAGCTTGGGAAGTTAGGTGTGAAGGTTTCTGGGAGATGAGTCGTAGTAGTACAATTCAGGCCTCACAAAAGACTGCAGTTTAGCCATTCTAAAAAGAAGCAGCAGTAAAAAGCACCTTGAAAGTCTGTTCTGTGGCATTTGCACTGTTTGTGTTTTAGGTAGTCATTGAATGGCATGAAATGTTACTTAAAAGGCAGCAGTGTATCCATGTAAAAATAAATGCACTGACAGGAGCTTTAGGAAGAATGAAGTCTGCGTGATGTCATTTTATTTATTTTTTATAGACAAGCACTGCAGAGTGGGATACCTAGAGGCAGACTAAACAATCAGGATCACTTCAAGATGCTAGAACTCATGTGGTCAGACTCAGAAATTACATATAAAAGTACTTTAAACCTGTAGTCCCAGGGTGGTGTAGAAAACACCAAACCATGATGAAAAAAACATGTTTTTTTTGCGTCTGTGGGTGCAATTCTCCTTTAAACATGCATTTGTCTAGCTTTTCCTTTTCATTTTGCACTGTAATACCTACATTTCTTAATACAAAAAAGAAAAAAAGGCATCCATTTACTTTAATAACTATCACATACAAGAACTACAACACTTTACTATAAAATATACAATTTTTATTTGTGAAAAGCTCCACAGAAATTCTGTTAAGAAACTTAAAACTGTTGTACTTGCCCTTGTCCTTCCTCCCCTCAGAGTCCTTCCAAAAGTACAGTTTTGTACCTACCATAAATGCAGATGTTCGAGTGTTCACACTGCTGCAGTCATCACACCCCCAAGTGGGTAGGCAATACATATTGCTAATCAAAAATATACATATAAAATAAAAACAATACCTTCAGTTACCAGCAAATACACCCCAAAGGTTGTATAGGATAGAAAGGTATAGATTAGTTCAGAGGGGATGGAGGGAGGGTAACCTGGACTGCAGCAGTGTGAACACTCGAACATCTACATTTATGGTAGGCACAAAACTGTACTATGTTCATCGTGTTACACTGCTGCAGTCATCACACTCAGGTAGAATCCCAAGCTAAGGTTGGGTGGCTGGTCTATAAAGAATTAGGACTGGCTATGAGGCCCTGCAGAACTGCAATGGCAAATCTTGCTCTGGAGTTAGAGTAAAGAGGCAGGTGGTAATGCTTGGTAAAGGTGTGCACTGAACACCAAGTTGCAACCTCCAAAATTTCCTTGGTAGGTATTCCCCTGAGAAAGGCTGTTGAAGTGGCTGTTGCCCTGGTGGAATGTGGCCTAATGTTATTAGGGCCTGATATTCCATGCTGTGTGTAGCAGTACCGAATACAGTGTCCTATCCATTTGGATATAATCTGCTTTGAGATAGCCTTGCCCTGGTGGAATGTGGCCTAATGTTATTAGGGCCTGATTTTCCATGCTGTGTGTAGCAGTACCGAATACAGTGTCCTATCCATTTGGATATAGCCTTGCCCTGTGATCCTGCAGCATATGCTACAAACAGTTGTTCAGTTTTCCTGAAAGCTTTTGTTTTGTCCAAGTAGAAGTGTAGCTGCCTGTGTATGTCCAAAGAATGCAGACGTTTCTCCCCTTTATTCTGGGGGTTTGGATAGAAAGTTGGCAAATGGATGGTTTGGTTAAGAGCCACACTAGACACCACCTTTGGCATAAAGGTAGGGTTTGTCCTTAAAGATACCCTGTCCTGATGAAAAATTATAAAAGGTTCCACTGCCATTAATGCCTGTAGCTCTGAGACTCTTCGTGCTGAAGTTACTGCTAAGAGCAGAGCTGTTTTCCATGACAAAAATTTTAGATCGGCTGTATTGGCTGGCTCAAAAGGTGGTAGGGTCAGTTTTTCCAAAACGAAATTGAGGTCCCAAGTTGGTGTTGGTGCTCTCCAGGGCGGTCTTATGTTTTTAGCCCCTCTGAGGTACTGCTTTAGCAAAGGATGAGAGAATAAAGGAGGATCCGTGTTGTAATGTGCTGAAATGGCAGAGGTGTGGATCTTAATTGATGAAAAGGATAGGCCTCTGTCCAGCATCTCAGTTAAGTATTGTAAAATCTGAGGAATGTTTGGAACAAGAGGGTCAAGGCTTTGAGCCTGGTTCCAGGTGCAGAATCTCTTCCAATTTTCTGAGTAAGCTTTCCTGGTGCTAGGCCTCCTGGCCTCCAAAATGACATCCATAACAGCTTTAGAGAGAGGTGTTGCCTGTTTGACTAAAGTATCTGCCATGTAGCCAGGTTTAGGGTTTTGAGCTGACCATGCAGGATCTGACTGTTTTGTCGAGTCAGAAGGTGTGGAATTTGGGGTAAAATCCATGGTGGGCCCTGTGCCAAGTTCCTTAACTTAAGATAGGGTACCAGTGCTGGCGTGGCCAGTCTGGAGCAATCAGGATCATCTGTGGTTTTTCTTGTCTGGCTTTTAGGAGTACCTTTGAAAGGAGAGGCAGTGGTGGGAAAGCATAAACTTTTAGGTTTTTCCAGCTGAACAGAAGAGCATCCACTTTCCATGCTTGTTTGTGATAAGTCCTTGTGCAGAATTTTTGTAGTTGGCAATTCAGTGGGGAGGCAAAAAGATCTATGTCTGGGCATCCCCATTTTTGTGTTACCATGCTGAAGATTTGCTAATTCAATTTCAATTTGTGAGGGTCCATAATATTTCGGCTTAGGTCATCTGCCAGAGTATTTTTCTTTCCCGGCAGGAATTGTGCTTGCAGGTGAACTTGGTACGTTAGAGCTGTGTTCCACAAGGTCATGGCTTGCCTGCATAGGGGATAACAATGAGTGCCCCCTTGCTTGCTTATGTACCACATTACTGTGGTGTTGTCTGTCTTTAGTAATAGTTGTCCTGGATGTAGAAGGTCCTCGAAAGCTGTTAGGGCACTTTGAACAGCCAGCATCTCCTTCTGATTGATGCGAAGATGCATCTGGTCTGTGGTCCACTTGCCCTGAATGCATTTTCCTGCCATGTGTGCTCCCCAGGTGTAATCCGAAGCATCTATTGTTAGAGTTTGCCTGTCTGTGGGTTGGGTGAAAGGCTGACCCTTGTTTAGGTGACATGCCTGTGCCCACCATCGAAACTCCTGTTGTAGGCAGGGAATCATTGGTATTACTGCTTCTAAACTGTAACAGTGTTGAGTCCAAACACTTTTTAGGTACCATTGTAATTTCCTCATATGCAGTCTGGCATATGGTATTAGTAGTATACAGGATGCCATGAATCCCTGGGCCTGCAGAATTTTTCTTGCAGGGAGATGGGACTTTTTGCCAGTAACTGAAAATATTGAGTTAGTTGAACTTGTTTGTCTGGCGTGAGGCAAGCCATCTGGGCCGTTGTATTTAAGCTAGCATCCAGGAATGTAATCTGTTGAGACGGCACTAGTTTTGACTTTTCATTTACTGTGTACCCTAGAGAAATTAGCAACTTTTTTTACAAACGCCAGATGCTGTAGAAGAATGTCCTTTGTCTCTGCTTGAATGAGGCAGTCGTCCAGGTATGGATATATTTGAATTCCTTTTTGTCTGCAAAATGCAATTACTGGTGCCAGGCACTTTGTGAAGACCCTGGGCGCAGTAGATAAGCCAAAGAGCAGTGCAGAGAATTGGTAGTGCATTGTACCAGCTTTGAATCTGAGGTATCTTCTGCAATTTTGTCTGATAGGGACATACAGGTATGCCTCTGAGGTCCAGAGTAACAAGCCAAGCCTTCTTGCCCAGCATGGGTAGAAGCTGCTGTAATGTCAACATTTTGAATTTTGGAATATCCAGGTAAGTATTCAGAATTGAAAGGTCTAGTATGGGCCTTCAGGCTTTGTCCTTTCTGGGGACCAGGAAGAGTCTTGAGTAAAATCCTTGTTCCTGTTGTGGTACTTTTTGAATAGCTCATGTCCATGAGGGCTGAAATTTGTTTTTGTGCCTCTGCCCATTGATTTTGTGGCAGGTCTGGCATTCCCTTTAGCTTTGGTAAAATATGAAAGTGGAATTTGTAACCTTGAAACACAATATTCAGAACCCATTTGTCTTGGGTGATTGCTTGCCAGTTTTGAGAAAAAAGTGCTAGTTTTCCCCCAAAGGGGGCTTCCAAAAGGGACGTGCTTGGCATACAAAGAGGAAAGTCATTGTGACTGTTTGCTGTAAGGTTGAGACTTCTCACCTCCTTTTGGGGTTGAGGTGCCCCACTGTCATTGTCTGTTTGAGCCTTGGGGTTGAAATCTGCCTCTTGGGCGTCTGCATCTGCCTCTCTGTGGCCAGTCTGACACTGGAAAGGACCAATTCTTTGTTGGCCAATTTCTACTAAACCGAGGTGGCTGTACCTGTAAGAAATCCTTGACTGTTTGCATAGATTTAGCTTTATCCTCCATTTTCTTTAACACCTCTTCTGCCTTAACACCAAACAAGGTATTATGCTGTAAAGGAGCATCCAATAATTTTGCCTTAACATGATCAGGTAAACTCTGTTCTTTTAACCATGCATGTCTTCGAATCACAGAACCTGTAACTGTGGCTCTACGAGAAGCCTCTAAAGAATCAAAACCACATTGCAGAGTATGTTTTCCCACCTGTTCAACTGCATGCAATAAATCCTGCATTTCTTTACAATCAGGAGCTTCTGAGCTTGCAAGCATTTTCTGTTTTAACTGAGCCATTAAATATTGTTGGTACTTAAGCATGTGAAACTGGCAATTTAAAGCTCTTACTGCTAATGTTGCAGGCGTGTATACTTTCTTCCCCCATCTATCCAAAGCTCTGGAATCTCTGTCAGAGGGTACTGGATTTTTTGCAATGGAAGCCTTAACCCCTTTTGGACCCTGGGAAATAGTTTCTGGATCAGCAGAAGGGTTTTTGTAAAGAAACTTGAGAGTCAGGGACTCTAATACCTATCTGGCTTAGCTGGAGCAGGGGGCAAAGAGTCAGGAGATAAGCTGGATTCAGAGAACACATCATCCACAATGTCTAGCACAGGCGGAATAGCCAGGGGCCTGTGCTGAGGCAATAAGAGAAAATCCCTGAGCCTTTTCTTGGATTCTGAGTAATCCTGACTTTCCCAATGGAAATGCTCCCTCATGGTATGTAAAGTTTCCCCAAAAGAATAATCCTCAGGAGGAGAGGCTGAAGGGATAGATTCTTCAGCATCAGATCCTCATAGGGGGGTAGAGAGTATCCCTGGTCTGAAGAGGAATCAGAGGAAATGGAAACCTGATCAGAGGAGTCATGGTCTGTATCCTACCTAGGCCTTTTCTCAGGAGGGGGATGGGAACCCCTGATTAGAGTAATGAGGTCTTCGGCCATTTTAAGCATCTGTTTCTTAGGCATGGAGGACTGTCCAGGAGAATGCTGTACTTGTTCGTCTTTAATGGTACCTTTGTCTTAGCTGTTGTTTTAATGGTAAGTTGTGAAGATCTGAAAACACCCTTAGAAGCCGATGCCTGCTCAGCGGCTCCGGACCCATCTGAGGGATTAGTTTCCTTGAGTTTCCAGAGGCCTAGATGTCTCCACGTGGGAGTCGGAAGCGGCCTGCGGCTCTGAGGTAGCAGGTGAAAGGGGCTGCGAAAGCGCCTGAGAACCGGCGACTGGCCTAGAAGAGATTTTGTCAGTTCTGGACCTTGGATGCCCGTCTTTATCCTTTTCTTTGCGTTTTTTCGGTATTGAGGTCATCGGCTGATCTGACGGCATAGTATAATTGAACCTTCGGCCAAAGTAGTGTAAAGCAAAATCAAAACGTCTCTTTATAGTGCGTTTGTTAAATCTAGCACAAAACCGACAGCTAGTGACGTCGTGATCAGGGCCAAGGCATGGAATACAGTAAGAGTGGAAGTCCTTATGAGGTATTTGCTTCCCACAAGAAATACAATTATTAACTTTTTCTGACATCGGTCTGAGGCAAGAAAAATGTTTCCCCAACGGGGTACTTAGCTTTATTGAAGACTTCGGATCTGAAATTCGACTTCGAAAATTTCAGGAGTCAGCCAACCGGCACTTGCGAACTGCTTCTGCTTCGGGCACCGCGCGGCAAGAAAGACTGAAGAAAATGGCGTCGGATGCATATTACATACCCCTGGCACACTGACGTCAGGGAAGAAGTGACAGCAACCGACGCCGGACCAAGACTTTGGAACTCTGGCCGACTGCGGGACCGCTTGACGGCAGGACAACCCAAGTGTGATGACTGCAGCAGTGCAACACGATGAACATCATGAATGTCATGAAGTGAAGTAAATGCTTTTCAGTTTTTCATATGTTTAACAAAGTCAACAAAAGTCCACTCATTCCACTTATTCTTATACAGCTGTATTTCAGAAATGCAATTGATGTTTTACAGTCTCACATTACTCATGTTGCTGGTCTTCTTCCTGTTCATCTCCATCTCCCAACTCCAGATTCTGATTCAGTTCCATGGTGCCCCAATTCTTCTGGTCAACTTGTGTGCTTTTGTCGATCTCGAGCATTTTCCTTTGGAGCAGTGGAAAAGGTTTCACTGACAAAGTCTCTCCGTGTGCTTGATTATCTTAAGAATGAGAAGCAGAGTCCCGTCCTGCTTGATGGCTCATTTTTTGCTGAACAAACTTTTGTATTCCCTCCTTAGCCTGCTCTGCATCAAAAAATGACTTTGATCCTCTGGGAAAAAAACATGCTGGAGAGAGCAGGATACAGCAGCTTCAATATCACACATGCCTCTCAACATTCCCTGATTACTGAAACAAATTTCTCTTCTGCCTTATGTACAGTGAATAATCACTTTCCCCAAACACTTTGTGTCCAATTTTTAATACTTTGCTCCTTTCCTACAGTTTTGTCATGATCTACTCTTTCTGCTAGAAGGTCTGCATGTTAACTAATAAAGCTGCTTTATCATGACAACACCTGGAACATACGCACTGTGTTCCCTTTCAATTAACAGTTCCTGCTGTGGAATACAAGTCCAGTTACTTATTTGTGCCTTCACAGAATTAATACAGTGTGTTCCTTATTTCCCAGTACACCAGAAAATCTGATTTTCACTATGTGCTCTGCCCTCTAATTCTACCATTTTGAAATATCTTTTCTTCAGCAGTCATACTTAGCCAGCGTTCTCTTCATTTTGACCTCTGATTTTTATACTTTTATCAGATCAGCCTTTTTTTTTTTATTTGAGTTGATAGACTCCTTCAGTGTTGATGTATTCCCTCAGTAGTTTGTTTATTTTAATCAGCTCTGAATACAACTGACATTTTTCCTCTAGATAACAGGAAACCATGTCTTGCACCACAGCTGGAGTTTGAAGTGCTTTTTTTTTTGCTGAATAGCAGCAGGATTCTTCCCAGTCTGTATTTTCCCATCACTTTTTTTCTAGTTAATTTTCTTTCAGGCTCTCTTAGTTTTTTTTTCTTTGTAAGCATCCAAGCAGTGTACTTACAGCCAGTAACTGAATTTTACTCGAGCCGACAATATCTCAGGCTGCCCTTTTTCCTCAATTGTTTTCACACTAGGAGAGCTGAAGTTAAGCTGGTGATCAGTGTGCAGCCATCTTGGAAGTCTGTTTACATTTGTTTATTTTCAGGAAACTAACAAGAAGCTCTGTTAAATTAAAGTTGGTTGGGAAATATACAGCGATACTACCACCTTTCCTCATTATATGGTCATTATGGATTATGATACATAGCTAGGGGATGTAATTTCAGATTAATATAGTGGCCCTCAACCCTCAGGTAAATTTTTACAAAGGACAATCAGTTTATAGCTGGTACAGTGCAATTAACAAGGAAGCACAAAGTAGAACTGGTTTTCTTTCATATACTGAATGCAGAAACCAGGAAACGAACTGGCACATACAGTATAATCTGTTGGACAAGAAAAAGACAGTGGCCACTTACTAAGTAGTCCTTAGAGTGCAAGGACTATTCCTTTGGGGGGGGGGGGCACAGACACTTTCCAGCACATAGCAGGCATTTATCTGATTTGTTACAGTTAATACACAGCAAGGCTCTCCATGTTAAACCTGCTTACATTGCACAATGAATATTCTCAGTGAAAATGTTTGAGAGTTGGAACTTGTGGCACAGCTCTTCCAGTATCGGAATTAGGGGGTGGATGAAGTAGCTCTGAAAGGAAAGAAAAGTGAAACTCTACTAAACTGTAATATTATATGCTGGAAATAAAGTTAATGCTTATTCCTAGAGGAGGAAGAGAGTACAGTTGTGTACACTTAACAAATGTAGATGTTACAGTGAATTCACTTTTGCAGTGATCACATTTGGGTTACCTGCCTGCAGGTAGCCCTCAGTTGGCCTGAATACCAGAGTCTTGGGACTTCTGCGTCGGATGCTGTCGATTCTTCCATAATGTCAGGTCATTAGGGGGTATAAAATATGCAGCTGACGCCATTACATCAGTTTTTTTTGCTCCAGATGTCAGTTGCCCCCAAAATAGGAAGCAATTACATGGTATGGAACACCCCCAGCAAAAAACAAATACGCATGATATAAGATATGCCAAACAAAAAAGATAGGTAGAAGTAAAGAGAAGTCATGGGGCTGGAGGGAGGGTAAAGTACAGCTGTGTACACTTACCATAAATGTAGATGTTAGAGTGTATTCACTACTGTTGCAATCATTACATTTGGTTAATCTGCTTGCAGGTTGCCCTCAAGTCGGCCTGATTAACAAAGTCTTGGGTCCTGCGTTGGTTGCTATTCCTTCTTCCATGACGTCAGGTCATCAAGGGTATAAAACATGCAGCCGATGCCATTACATCAGTTTTTCTTGCCCCAGATGTCAAGTGCCCCCCCCTAATGGGAAGCATTTAAACATAAAAGCACAAAAATATACCTCCAACAAAAAAGCAAATAAACCAAAAAGGCTTTTAAGCATAGTAAAGGAAAGTAGAGGCATAGCCAAAAGATGTTAGGGTCTTGAGGGAGGGTAACCAGTCCTGCAACAGTGAATACACTCGAACATCTACATTTATGGTAAGTGTACACAACTATACTATGTTCTTCGTGTTTCACTGTTGCAGTCATTACATTTGGGTAGATTCCCAAAGCTATGGTTGGGAGGAGGAGTTTAGATAGCATTAGGGCCAGCTATTAGGCCCTGCAAGAATGCAGTGGCAAAGCCAGCTCTGGATTTAGAGTAAATTGGCAAATGATAATGCTTGGTGAAAGTATGTACAGAACTCCAGGTAGCAGCTTCTAGAATGTCCCTGGTAGGGATGCCTCTGAGAAAGGCTGTAGAGGTAGATGCAGCCCTGGTGGAGTGAGGTCTGATCCCATGGGGATAGGTTTTCTATGGTGCTTATAGCAGAAATTAATGCAATGGCTTATCAATTTAGAAATGGTTTGCTTTGAAATAGCCTTCCCCCTCTGCCTCGCTTTAAAACTTCAGCTTGGCAAGCTAAGAACTTGGTTATATTCAACTGGACGTATAAAAGAATTTAAGTACCTTTTTATGCACTTTTACTTTTAAAAAATACAGTATTTAAATTGATTTAAACTGTGTATGAAGGAGTGTTGAAGGAATTTTTAACTGGTTATTCTGCTCTTCAGTAACTTGAACTAAAAGCTAGTGTTGGCTGAATTTTGTTATTTGCTAGTAATTACAGGTGTGGGGGTAGCCACATTCAGTGATTTCCTGTCCTTGCATATTTAAACTGGTGCATGTGAAATAATTCCTGCTTTAAAACTTCAGCTTGGCAAGCTAAGAACTTGGTTATATTCAACTGGACGTATAAGAGAATTTAAGTACCTTTTTATGCACTTTTACTTTTAAAAAATACAGTATTTAAATTGATTTAAACTGTGTATGAAGGAGTGTTGAAGGAATTTTTAACTGGTTATTCTGCTCTTCAGTTATAAAAAAATTAAGCTTATTTCCTGCCTTTCTTGTTAAGTGGTACAGACTATTTGTAGGCTTCTGAGCCCCCAAGCCCTTCTGTGTTTGAGGGAAGCCTTCTAGCTTGTTTTTTTTTTTTTCTTGTAACTAGCCAGTTTTCTAGTTTCAGCACTCAAATCTGTTTCTTTGATCTCAGCACTTGTTCAGAAAAAAAAAAAAAAAAAAAAAAAAAATTCATCTGCTTTTACTGTACTTGTGTTTTTACCTACTTCTTTTTACTTTTGCATCATCTTAAAATACTCAATTGTATTTATTACTGCTTGGTGTAACTCATTCTAAGCCTTTTGGTTTAAACACTTGGGCTTCGGACCAGTTAGTTGTTTTGCACTGAGAGGTTTGTGGTCTGCACTGTTGTGGCAGAACAGGTAGCTTACATCCTTCTAGGTTGAGAACTGCTGATTGAGGGCTCAGTGTCTGTTATTCTAAAAGTGTATTAATTCTGGTTTAAGCACTTGGGCTTTCAAGCCAGTTATTTTACATTAAGAGGGTTCGTGGTCTGCACTCTTGTGGGAGGAGAGGCTGGACTCTGCCCTTCTGAGCTGGGAATTTCTGGTTAAAGGCTTATAGTGCATGCATATCTGAACTGTTTCTTACTGAAGTTGGTGCCTTGTTTGCTGTGGCATAGACTGGATTCGGGCCTGCTGGATCTAGCTTTGTTTGTGTAACTTGAGCACTAATCCAGGCATTCTCTAAAGTATTCAATGGTATTTATTACTGCTTGGTTGTAACTTGATTAAAGTGTAGCTATCATTCAAGTCTTTTGGATTAAGCACTTGGGCTTCAGACCAGTTGTTTTACATTAGGAAGGTTTGTGGCAAGCACTGTGGTGGCAGGACAGGTAGCTTTCATCCTTCTAAGTTGGGAACTGCTGATTGAGAGCCCAGTGTCCAAGTGTATTAGTTCTGGTTTAGGCACTTGGGCTTCAGGCCAGTTATTTTACATTAAGAAGGTTCGTGGACTGCACTCTTGTGGGAGAAGAGGCTGGACTCTGCCCTTCTGAGCTGGGAATTTTCTGGTTAAAGGTTTATAGTGCCTGAATATTTGAACTGTATCTTACTGAAATTGGTTCACCTTGTTTGCTCTATCATAGACTAGATCCAGGCCTACTGAATCTAGCTTTGTTTATATACTTGTTGTTTGTTTGCTTGTTATTTCCCTGGAAGCTAATTCACCTAATACGCAACTTCTCAGCGCTTCTGTGGATCACTAGTGATATCTGCATTGCTTACTGTACTTATTTCCTTGTTTCACTTGAAAGAAAGTTACTGTTTGTCGTTTTTGCATTTAGTTACTTGTATCACATTGCACTCAAGTTACCTGGCACTTGCTCACTAAAGCAATTATATAAGTCAGCACTAAAAATTAAAAGCACTACACCCTCACTCCCCACTGGCCCTTGTTTTCAATTAAGGATTTCCCAATATTATTCTAGCATGTCCAAAGGTCAGTTGTCAATCTCCTCTCCGGTCCAGCTGGTGAATCTGGGAATCTTGAGGCAATGTTATAACTGCCTCATGTACACAGACAACCCTCTCCTCCTCCCACATAACACAAATACTTGAGAGATGCAGCTATTTAGCCAAACTGGAGGCTGAGCTCTCTCAACTCAGGACTGGCAAGACCAGACAGGAGGAGAAGGCAACTACACACACCACAAAACCAGCCTCACATAATGCTACCACTCCACTGAATCAAACACATAAACACACAAAGACATACTCGAGGCTCTGAGTAAAATTTACCTAAACAGCAGAGGCCTCCAAAGCAGACACCCAAACAACTGCTACCTCAAGACACCCCACAAGCAACACATAAACCACAAAAGCAGTGTGCAAAGCAGTCACAGCCCTTAAGGCCAAATACAACACCAAACATACTTGTCATAGGTGACTCCATAGTCAGACACACTGACGTCCCACTCACCAGGCTGAACAAGGAGAGGGTCACAGTAAGCTGCCTATCGGGCGCTAGAATCCGCCACATAACACAAGCACTGGGTCACTCCACAGCAAGTACAAATATGACACAGTCATTGTCCATGCTGGTGTGAACGACCTGAGACGCACTCCCTGGACTGCATGAAAAGAGACATAGAGGAGCTCTCTGATTATGTAGCCCAGGCAGGTATGACCCTAACCCTGAGCAGTATCCTTCCTTCACCAAGAATGATGCCACAATATAGAGACAAGATGATCAGCTTTAACAATTGGCTTAATGTCTGGTGTCATTCAAAGGGGATCCAGTGTCTGTCTGCCTGGGATGACATGCTTGACAAGCCACGCTGCTTCAAGGGACGGCTTGCACCTGTCACCCTGGGATTCGGATATTGGCTAAGGCTCTTGCCACCCCATAGTGCCTTTTTAGGCAAGGCTCAAATTCTAAACCTACCACCCTAGAAAACAAAAATGGGAAGAAATTGAGGGTAATGCTGCTCAATGCCAGAAGTCTAAATCTCAAAATGCACGCACTCGAGGCCCTTCTCAGTATGGAGAACATCGATGTCTGTGCTGTAACTGAAACCTGGTTCAAGGCTCCTGAGAGCACCCGGCACTATTAGGTTTTACCTCATATCATGCGTTCGCCCCAAAACCCGGACCACTCCACAAAAGGAGGGTGTATCCATATTCATAAAGGATACTCACACCTCCAGGTTGGTGGCAACGCATGAAGCTTCGAAACCATCCAGGTGCAACTAACAATAGGCAAAACTGCTCTACAAATTGTAGCATGCTACAGGCCACCCTCTCAAACTCAGGAAACCCACACAGCCTTCCTGAAGACACTGGAGGGTATAAATGTATCTCCAAACACCATCATATTGGGTGACTTCAACTACCCGAATATAGACTGGGAACATTACTCAAGCCCTAACTTTCTAGCCCAACGGTTCCTGGAGTTCATAAATTCAAATGCCATGGAACAGCTAGTCACTGTTCCCACGAGAGGAGAAAATATACTAGATCTCATTGTCACAAACATGGGGACAAAATGCTCCACACGAAGTATATCCCTCATTGGTGAGATCTGATCATAAACTAATCTCACTGGAAATCCACATCCCGCCCCACCCCAAACAAAAAGACCATAGTGAAGAACTTCTCTAAAGCAAACTTCACACTACTCAAGACTGGTGTGGTATCCTTCAAGGCCCCTGAGTCAGAGGAAACCACAACCCAAGCTGCGGAAGCCCTTACAAATGCCTTCTATGAACACCTCCAGGACTGCATGGATCAGGCAATCCCAAATAAAACCAAGACTCTTTCCACAAAGGGCAAACGTCCAGTCTGGTGGACCCCAGCCATTAACAAACTTTACAATAAGAGGAGAAAGCTATTACATGATAGAACAAAATCCATAAAAGGGAAGTCACCCTGATCATTATTAGTAAAAATTACGAGCACTCATAAAATCAACTAAGGCCAATTTTGAGAGAAAATTGCCATGGATTCAAAGGACAATCATAAGGCCTTTTTCAGCTATGTTAGGAACCTGGGTGGAAACTCACAGATATGCTCAGAATTAGTCCAAAATGATACAAAAATCACTGAACCCACAGACATTGCCAACATACTGGCAGACAGGTTCAGTGCAAACTTCACCCCTCTCCCCTAAAGGAGAGATAACTATCCCAGCCGAGTGTAGCCTCCCGGACATCTCAAATGCGCAGGTGAAAGCTGCTCTCTCTAAAGCTAAAAACACAGCATCAATGGGACCGGATGGTGTCCCCGGCTGTGTGCTACACGAGCTAAATGAGGAATTAAACCCGCACATAAGGCAGCTGTTTAATCTCAGCCTTACCACAGGATACGTGCCCAAGGAGTGGCGACGGCAACTGTGGTCCCACTCCACAAAGGTGGCGCCTCACGGACCCTGGTAATTACCGCCCCATAAGCTTAACAAGTCTAGTCTGCAAAGCTATGGAGAGGATCATAATGGAGCTCATAAACAAAGATATAGGGACTTGCAGACATTGGACCCGACCCAGTTTGGCTTTGTCAAGGGAAGATCATGCCTTTTGAACTTGGTCGACTTCTTCAAATAGTCACCAAGCCCATTGATGAGGACAAGAGAGTCCATACAGCCCACCTTGACCTTGCAAAGGCTTTCGACACAATACCCCACTCGGGTATTGTAGAAAAACTTACCAGCTTAAATGTAAACCCATATGTCACAAGATGGGTTGCAAACTGGCTTAAGGACAGAACCCACAGGGTTAGAGTTGCTGGCGCTGTGTCAGACTCCAAGCCGGTCACAAGTGGTGTCCCACAGGGCTCGGTCCTTGGCCCCTATTGTTTGGCATCTACTTCTCAGAAGTACAGGCCAACATGGGAGGACTTTGGCTGACAAAGTTTGCAGATGACTGCAAACTGGGCCATAGTGGAAAGTGCATCGGACACTGATATCCTTCAGAAGGGACTCACGGAAACAGATAGCTGGTGCCAGAGCCATGGCCTGAAGTTAAACGCCAAAAATGTATAGTCATACCCTTCGGGAAAACAAGGTAACCCCAAGCTACCATATAGGTGGCAATCCACTAAGCACAGAAGAGGTTATCAGGGACCTGGGGACCCAGGTTGACAGTGGCCTTTCTTTGACACTCACATTGCTAAAGTGGTTAGAAAGACCTTCTACATTGCCCACCTGATCATGAAGGGATTCACATCCAGATCTAGTGAGGTCATTGTTCCCCTGTACTCTTCACTTATCAGACCAATGATCGAGTACAATGCCCCATTCGGGATGTATCTCACCCGACATCTGCAGCTATTGGAGAGACCCCAATAGTTCCTCACCATTAGGATAAAGGACTCCAAAATCTGTCATATGCTGCCAGATTGAAGAAACTCCAGCTCTATTCAGTCGCATACCGTCTGCTCAGAGGTGACATGTGCCTGACATACAAGGCCATGTCCAACCCGAATTAATGGACATGCTCCACCTCAAAAAATCCAAATCCACCAAAACCACTAGAGCAAGCGACTTAAACCTTAGCACGGATATAAATAGGACGTGCTGGAGGGATAGATTTATCACTCAGAGACTCCCTATGCTGTGGAATAAAATCCCGGTCCATGTGAGGCAGAGCACCTCGCTGACTCTGTTCAAGAGAAATCTAGACCTGCGGATGGGAGATCGTAGGTTTACCCCGGGAATCATCTCTGGGTCACTGCTGGACAGAGGCACAACAAACTAATGGGCACAGTATTTTTTCATATAAGGGGTGGCGTAAGCCACAATAATTTGGGCTAGGCTTATAAATGCCTTAGGGCAGATAGCCTAGTATAAACCTATGAACCTATGAACCTATAAATGCTACCAACAGTTGTTCAGATTTCCTTTGAGGCTTAGTCCTGTCCAAGTAGAATCTAAGTTGTCTGTGCACATCTAAGGAATGCAGTATCCCATTCCCCTTTATTCTGTGGATTGGGAAAGAAGGTTGGCAAATGAATGGACTGATTAAGTGCCACACTGGATACCACTTTGGTAATGAAGGATGGATTGGTTCTGAGTGACACCCTGTCCGCATGAAAGATGATGGAAGTCTCTATTGCCATAAGGGCCTGTAATTCAGATACCCTTCTAGTTGAAGTGATTGCTAAAAGGAAAGCTGTTTTCCCAAGAAAGAAATTTTAAGTCTGCAGTAGCAGCTGGCTCGAAAGGAGGTAGAGAGTTTCTCCAAGACAAAGTTACGGTCCCAGGCTGGTGTTGGAGCTCTCCTGGGTGGTCTCAAATTTTTGGCCCCTCTGAGGAACTGCTTGAGCAGTGGCTGAGAGAAGAGGGAAGGTTCTGTGTTATAATGAGCTGAAATGGCGGAGGCGTGGATTTTAATGGAGGAAAAAGACAGGCCCTTGTGAAGCATCTCAGTTAAGTACTGTAAAATCTGAGGTAAATTGGGCGCTGCTGTGCTCATCCCTTGAGACTGGTTTCAGGCACAGAATCTTTTCCATTTTTCAGCATAAGATTTTCTAGTACTAGGCCTCCTTGCCTCTAAAAATGATAATCCATCACAGGTTTGCTGAGGGATGGTAAAGGAGAGATTAAGTAATTAGCCAGGCTGCAAGGTTCAGTGTTGGTAGCTGAGGGTGCAGAATCTGGTTCTCCTGCTGAGACAGCAGGGAAGGAGTCTGAGGCAGGTGCTATGGAGATGACAGTGACACACTGCGCAGGAGGGGGTACCAGTGTTGGCACGGCCAGTCTGGAGCAATCAAAATCATTCTTGGTTTGTCCTGTTTGACTTTTAGTAGTACTTTGGAGAGCAGAGGCAGAGGGGAGAAAGCATAGACTGATAGGTTTTTCCAGCTAAAGGACAGAGCATCCACTTTCCAGGCTTGTTTGTGGGGAGTCCTTGTGCAAAATGTGTCCAATTGGTACTTCTGGGGAGAGGCAAACGGGTCTATATCTGGGCTCCCCCATTTGCTTGTCAACATGTTGAAAATCCTTGGTTCCAGTTTCCACTTCTGTGGGTCCATGAGGTTTCTGCTTAGTTCATCTGCCAGTGTACATAATTTTCCTGGCAGGAATTGAGCTTGTAGGTGCACTTGGTAGCTCAAGGCTGTGCTCTACAATGCCATGGCTAGTCTGCAGAGGAGGTAAGAATGTGTACCCCTCTGCTTGTTTATGTACCACATAACAGTGATGTTGTCCATCTTTACCATTAGTTGTCCTGGAAGAATGTGGTTCTTGAAGGCTAGAGCATTCTGTACAACTAACATTTCTTTTTGATTGATATGCAGGTGCATTTGACTTCTGTTCCATTTGCCCTGAATGCACTTCCCTGCCAGGTGAGCCCCCCATGCATAGTCTGATGCATCTGTTGTTGGGGTTTGGGCAGCAGGGAGTGGTGTGAAAGGTAGTCTCTTGTTTTGGTGGCAGGCCTCTGCCCACCAAAGGAACTCTAGGCCTAGGCAAGGTATGACAGGAATCTTTGTTTCTAGGTTTTGAGAATGTTGACACCATAGGCTTTTTAGATACCACTGTAGTTTCCTCATATGCAGTCTTGCATATGGAATTAGAAGTACTGACAGAATGTGCCAGTGTTTTCGGTGGGAAAACACTTACGTTTTTCAGTCCCCCAGAATCTATTACAAGTTGTTACAGGATTTTCCAGATCCTACAGCATTGCCTCTTGTTATGTCTGCTTTAGAGGATGTGTATATCATAGCAACCATTTGAAATGTTGGAACATGCTAGAACGAGTCCTGAAATATGTAGACTGGATAACTGTAAGAACAGACTTAATATACTACGTCTGAGATACCATTTATCAGAACACTCCCTTTTCTCTAAGGTATGCTGCCCTCCAAATTGGTATATACATGTTTTTTTTTTTTTTTTTGGGGGGGGGGGGGGGTTGCCCCCCCCCCTGCAAAAAAAAAGTTCAAAGGAGAAGAGCAATTTTCAAGATTTGCTCTTTTGTGTTTTCAATATTTTTTCCAGCTTGTTGGTAATCATTTCAATTAAATTTTAAATCATTTCTCTTGAACCTCTTCCGCAGCCTACATTTCTTCCTCTTTTTCTCAGTTTAGTATGACCAGTATTTCACCATGGAGGTGTAATCCTCAGTAAACTGTTAGTTATTGATTTCTTATATCCAGACACAAGAACTTCACAAATGTTTTCAAAGTCCTGCTATTTAGTCACACAACATTATTTACCTCCGAGGAAATCATGTCCATAGAATTTGATTAAAAACATTCAGATCGAACAGATCAGACTTATCAAAAATACTCCTTTGTTAATTCATACAAAAAGCTTTATTATATTAAATTTAAAAGCCAAATGATCTCAATTGCCTAATGGACACAGTTAATCTCAGAAATTTTATCTGGAATATTTATAATATCCTGAACTATGCTGATGCTCTCATTAATGGTCTTGCTGATGTCACTGCCACTACGAAAATTCTTGAGAAGTGTGACATTCCACCCTTGAAGAACCATCATTATCCCCAGCTCTACAGGTGCTCGGATATTCTTCAGGTTTCATCAAAAAAGGGAACTTCAGTACTGAAACTCTGATCTGTGATCAGCTGCTATTCCTAAAGTTTCCTTAAAGTATGGATCATCCAGAGAGGCTTTGACGAGGACATCTCAGTCAACTAGTAAAGGGGGAAATTCTGACTCTCCTCTCTCTCCATGTAGAATAAAGATTCAAAGTGATATGCAGGAAAATTAGAAGTTATGTACTCACCATAACGTTCCATCTGTGTAGGTGTATTCATTTGTCTGCAACCTGTGGGTTATGGATCCGATATCGGATCCGAACCGGCATGGTTTTCCAGCTATGGATCCAAGCTCTCAGCTCCTCCCCTCACCCATAATGCCCTGCTCTACCCTCATGACCTCAGATCGAGTTTGCCAAAGCAACAAAACCCTAAAAAGGGTAACATAGAATATGCAGGAAACTGAAAGGCCAGGGGGATAGGAGGGCGGGATGGTTGCAGACAAATGAATACACCTACTCAGATGGAACGTTATGGTGAGTACATAACTTCTAAATCTGAAGTAGGATATTCATTTGTCTGCAACCTGTGGGACAGAGTCCCCAGCTACCTGAATCTTGGGCGCCATCATGGAAGGATATTCCGAGCACCGCGAGCCAAAGGATGCTCTACCCCTAGATGCAAGATCCAACTTATAGTGGGAAATAAACGTATGAGATGAAGCCCACGTGGCTGCTGCACAAATATCATCTAGAGGAATCCTAGCCTTGAAGGCTGCCGAGGTAGATACTGACCGGGTTGAATGGGCATGAACACCCTCCGGTGCGGGCCTTCCTGAAGCTTGATAAGCCAATAAAATGCACTGTGAAATCCAGCGGGACAGAGAAACTTTAGAGATTGGCTTGCCCAAATTGTATTTTGCAAAGGAAATAAACAGCTGGTCGGATTGCCTATGACCAGCTGTCCTGTTCAGATAAAATCTAAGTTGCCTGTGAACATCTAGTGAATGTAGCTTATATTCACCTTTGTTTTCATATTTAGGGAAGAAAACAGGGAGGTTAATGGATTGATTGATGTTTGCTTCAGAAGCGATTTTAGGAAGAAAGGACGGGTTGGTCCTGAGGGAGACACGGTCCGGATGAAATACCAAGTAAGGAGGTTTAGCTGATAATGCTTGAAGTTCAGAAACTCTCTTGGCTGATGTAATGGCTACCAAAAGGCTGTCTTGTAGGACAAGAATTTGAGATCCACCGTAGCCGCTGGCTCGAAAGGAGGCGGTCAAGGCCTGTAGGACCAGAGAAAGGTCCCAAGGAGGAACTGCTTGTTTTATAGGGGGCCTGAGAAGAAAAGTACCTTTAAGAAAAACTTTACACAATTTGGCTGACATAAGAGGATTAGAGTCATGGCCAATGTGATAGTGAGAAATTGCCGCCAGTTGTACTTTGACTGTAGAACTGCTGGCACCATCGTTAAAGAGAGTGGTTAGAAAGTCAAGCACTAAAGGAAGAGGAACCGTGAAGGGATTCAGGCCTTGCCGCTCCGCCCACAAAGAGAAACGTTTCCACTTGCTTCGGTAAACCTTTCTAGTGGATGGTTTATGAGCTGCCACCAAATTGCCTTAACCGGTGATGAAATACCGAGTCCTTATCAAGAGTGGAACTGGAGCAGCCAAGCGGTCAGCTTCAGGTTGTCCAGATTCGGAGGAGGAATGCAGGATGGATGGGATATCAGATCCGGGATGGGATCTAGAATCCAAGGAGGATTCACCGAGTGAGACCTTAGGAAGGGGAACCAGATCTGTCGAGGCCAGAATGGAGCAATGAGAATCATTCTGCAACCCACCCGAGAAGCTTTCTGAAGAACTTGGAGCATCAGAGGCAAGGGTGGATAGGCATACAGAAGACCGGGTGGCCAAGCATGCACCAGAGCGTCTCTTGGGGTACCTCCGAAGGAGGTATTAGAGCGAAAAACTGTCGCACTTGGTGTTTGAGGGAGAAGCAAAAGATCGCATGAAGGGTTCCCCACCGTGCGAATATGCGTTCCGCTACTTGACAATTGAGAGACCACTCGTAAGGGGTCAGAATGGTGCGACTGAGCTTGTCCGCTAGGATGTTGGACCGACCGGAATGTGCGTTGCTATTAGAAAGCGATTGGTGGAGATTGCCCATTCCCAAACTCTCATGGCCTCTCGACAAAGAGGGTAAGACCTTGTTCCCCCTTGCTTGTTGATGTACCAGACAACAGACATGTTGTCCGATTGAATCGCAATTGTTCCCAAGGGAAGAAAGTCCTGAAGTGCTAGCAACGCTAAGAGCACTGCTCTCATCTCTAGAACATTGATATGCAGTAAGGTCTCTGAATCGCTCCACGTGCCTTGGACGGTCCGCCATAAAGTGCCCCCACCCGAGGCGGAGGCGTCCGTGGTCACCGTGGCGAGAGGGGGAGAAGCACAAAATGGGCGGCCTTTGTGGAGATCCGGGGAGTGGAGCCACCACAAGAGGGACCGCTTGCAAGCCTTGCTGATCGCTATGGGATGATGCATGGGGAGAGCAAGGTAAGACCACTGTACTAAGAGCGTCCACTGTAGAATGCGCATATTGAGCCTGGCAAGAGGAAGAAGTGCTATAGCCGATGCCATGGACCCTAGAGCCCTCAGGACCAACTCCGCTGGAACAGAACTTGAATGGAGAATGGCCCGCACCTGGAGCTGCAGATTTAGAACTCTGTCCGCAGTGAGGAAGGCTCGTAAACTCCTTGTGTCTAGCCTGGCCCCTATAAAATCTAAGAGCTGTGTGGGTGCCAGGTTGGATTTCTTTGTATTTATTGTGATGCCCAGAAAGGGAGCAAGATGGAGAAAGGAGTCTCGCCAATAGAAGTAGATGCCTTGTTGGGGCGGTAAGAAGCCAGTCGTCCAGGTAGGGAAAGACCTGCACCCCTGAAGCCTCAGGTGGGCCGCTACCACTGCTAATACTTTGGTGAACACCCTGGGGGCTGTGGTGAGACCAAAGGGAAGGACCCGGAACTGGTAGTGACTGGCTCCCAGCCGGAAGCGGAGAAACCTCCTGGAGCGCCTGTCCATCAGGATGTGGTAGTACGCGTCCTTGAGGTCTATCGAGCACATCCAGTGATTTTCTCCCAGAAGGGGAGAATAGATTGCAGAGTGACCATTCGAATTTTTCTTTGGGGACTGCCAGATTCAAGAGAGAGAGGTCTAGGATTGGTCTTAGTTCCCCGTCTTTTTGGCACTAAAAGAATCTGGAGTAGAACCCTGATCCGATCTGGTCTGGGGGAACGGGCTGGATGGCTCTTTTCTTTAGCAGATGGCCAATTTCTGCCAAAGCGGCCTCCCGTTGACCGGGTGGGACGTCTGGGAGGGACTTCAACTTTGGAAGGTGAAGGAAAGGAATGCGATATCCCCTGGATATGATTTGGAGAACCCAGCGGTCCGATGTTATGGACTCCCATGCCGCTAGGTGCCCCGAAAAACGTCCCCTGCCTGCCTCCAGAGTAGAGCAGTCGGGCAACCCCTCAGGGTTGCTGCGGGCCGTTCAGAGAAAGGTTCCCTGGACCCGAAGTTTCTGGGAGCCCCTCTGCCTCTAGGGCGGCGTCCTCCCTGTCCTCCTCTGCCACGGAAGGACTGGTTGTCCGGAGCAGGCTGGGACTGCTGCGACTTCCGGAACCACATCTTCTTCTGACCCTTTTGGTTCCTAGAATAGGGCCTCTGGGGTGCAGAGAAGCGGATTCTGACGGCAGACAGCGCCTTCCGTCCTTTTCGCTCTGGGTCAACGTCGCGAACGGTCTTGCCAAACAGAGCAGAACCATCAAAGGCGTTAACGACGCTTTGAAGGGCTCAGAAAAATCGCAGTGACGGAGCCAGGCCTTACGTCTAGTGACCAGTCCTGTCCCCGCAGCTCTAGCGGCGCCTTCCGTTGCATGGGAGAGTAGCCGCATAGAAGTATTTGTAACTGACCTAAGAGTGGCCATACGGGTGGAGTGCAGAACTCTGTCCTCCTCCGAAATGGACTCAGGGGGGGATGCAGCGTATTCCTTAATAAGATCTCGCTGCATCCTAATGACATGTGCCAAATAGTTCAGCGCCCTTACAGAGAAGGTCGTCGAACTGAACATCCGCTTCCCCAAGCGGTCCATCATCCGAGACTCCTTGCTCGGTGGGTGGACTGAGGGACTCTCCTGAGCCAGTTCCCTCTTTGTGGCCGCCGTCAACATGGCATCTACCGGAGGCCCCTTACTCCAATGGGCCCGGTCGGATGGCGGACTAAGGATCCTATCCGGTCTTTTGGGAATTGGCTCCACGGTGTCCGGTTCCTTCCACGCCCTGGTGGTAATAAGGTCCACCAGGGGGTCGGCAGGGGGGGACACCCAAGAGGTAGACGGGCCCGTTTCAAATGCCTCCAAGAACACGGACTCGTCCGAGGAAGACTTGGGGCAGACCACCCCCTTATACGGAGTATTTCCATGATGTCTCCAAAGGAGACATCCTCGGGGTGACCGTGGGGAGCCTTCCCTTCCTCCAAGTCCGTGTCTTCTGTGAGAGACTCGGGAGTCAATGTGCCTCCTTTGCGTATGCTTGCGAGGGACATCCTCTGGGGGCCTGGCAGAGGAGTCCTCCCAAGCACCAATTTGCTCCGTAGGAGCAACTTGGGGCACAGAAACGGGCTGCCCCAGGGGCCGGATGGTGGAAGCCTGGCCCAGTGCAGAGGGAGCGGCGGAGCCGGAACAAGTGCCGGGGTCCGGAGACCCTCAACAGAGCCCTCTCCACTACATCAAAGCCGAAGGGAGCCGACCTCGACCAAAGGATCTGACAATCGGCTCCCCTCGGATCCGAGAGTGGACCGAGCGCCCGGCGCCGGATCCGGCGACAGTACGCTCCGACACAGACGGCGCCGAAGGAGCACTGATCCCCGGATCCGGCTCGATCCAGGCTCCGAGGTCGGGTCCGACGCACTCGAGGGCAGGGTCGGATCCGAAGTACCAAGTACTATCGGCGCCGACCCACCCCCGGCTCCGCAGCTGCTCGGCTCCAGCTGCTCCGGACCCGGGTAGCGGGTCGGAGAAGGAGCAATAGGCTTAAAAAAGGGTGTTGGGCTCCCCGGAGGGAGGCAAGAGCACTCCCATCTGCATCTGGGCCTGGATGAACCTTCTCATCATCCGGTCCAGATCAGCATCAGAAAGGCTATGAGTAGATCTCGACGAGGCTACCGAGGTAGGCCTGGAGTGCCTCCTCGATAGCCTCGACGGAGATCGGGTCTCCTCCTCCTCAGGACCCGGTGAAAAGCACACAGGGGACCGGAGCCGAGAAGGAGGAGACCGAACCGACAACGGAGCCGGAGGAGAAGCCCGCTTGGCTGGCGGGGCCGAAACAGAGGTCTCGGCCCGCCGCTTGTGGTGCTTCTCCCTCCGGTCCTTTTTACTAGCATCCCTCTCCTCTCCAGAAGCGGGAGGTTGAGTCCCAGGAGCAGGAGGGGGTGCCACAGGGGGAACAACCGTAGCCACAGCTGTTCCCGAAGGAGCGGAGGCCGGAGCCGAGTCTGGCGGTAAAAGACCCGCCAAGACAAGCTTGGACCTCCGCTCCCTCAGTGCCCTGGGGTTGAACCCTGCACAAATGGAACAACCAGATGTGAGGTGTTCAACCCCGAGACACTTAACACACCGAGTGTGGCCATCAGCCGGTGAGAGCTTATGGCCACACTCGGAGCATTTGGAAAAAATAGATTTAGGCTGATCAGCCATAATCTATAAACTACTAAAAGCTACTAAAAGTAACTTAAAACAAAAAGACACACAGGCCCAACACACACACTCTACGCAACAGCGAGGGGAGGGAAAAAAAATTACTTAATTTAACTCAAATTAAACTTATCAGAAAGGGAAACCTAAACTTTCACACAGAATTACACAAAAAACTAAAAATTTTCTGTTTTAACAGGTAATAAATCACCACTTAGCTGAGAGCTATGAATGCAAATCCAGTCACCAGCGCGGCAAACGAGATCTGGGGTCATGAGGGTAGAGCAGGGCATTATGGGTGAGGGGAGGAGCTGAGAGCTTGGATCCATAGCTGGAAAACCATGCCGGTTCGGATCCGATATCGGATCCATAACCCACAGGTTGCAGACAAATGAATATCCTACTTCAGATCTCCTATTTCTTGAATATGTCCTGCACTCCCAGCCAGTTCTGGAGTGGACTGGGGTGTACCACATGAAATTTGTAGATGTTTCAAGGCAATTTAGTCTCACTGTCATTAATTCCATTACCAATTCCCACCCACAGGCTGCACCCCCCCTTTCTTAAGAAAGGCTAGGCCAGTTAGTTCAGGGGTGAATTTGAGGGTAACCATCCAGTCATCCAAGTTCTGTTTGAAGGATGATAAGGTATTGTACTGCTTAACTTGCAGGGGCAGTTTATTCCAGAGATGGAGAAGATGCTGCACAATTTAGGCCCCTGGATTTAGTGTTTGCTATGTTATTAGATTTGCGGAGATACATGAGATCAGGGCCAAAAGGGTCACGAATAGCGCAGTAGGCAAACCACAGATCACGTCTCAAGAACCTATCAGACAGCAAGGAAAGGGATAGAGCCTTCTGGTTTCCCTTGGTAGCCAAGGTACTTAATCTTCTTAGTTAGGAAACTCTGGGTCTTCTCAGGTTCATAGGTACACACTGGGCTATTGTCTTAAGGTCTTAAGAAGCCAAGCTTTACATCACATTGGTAGTGTTTAGTCCTTATACTTCATATACAGATAACCCAAAGGTGGGTCAATTACATGCTTACAGGTACTTAAGCTACTGTTCCGTGAGGATCTTTAGAAACCTAGCCATACATTCCCTTGAAGTTTTTAGCCCTTACATTTTCAGTATAAAAGGCCAGAAAGAAGCAGAACATTTACATGCTGCCCCTGTCCGTGAGACATAAGGGTGGTAAACCAGGGTGAATATGTGGTTACTCATCCATTTGTCCAGATAAAAAATACTGTAAGACAAGTACGCTGCTTTATGTGGAGGAGACTATGATTCCAACGAAGTTGTACTTTCTGTGATCAGTCCCTCCAACGTTTTCTATTTATGTTGCAAAAGAGACCGACACTAGACTTGCAAATGTGCAGCAGGTCTGACAGAACAAGGTCTGTTGAGGCTGTGTACCCAAAGAAGGAAACCGCTCCTCAGTAGCCTATATGGCACTGAGACAAGGGGACAAGGTTTCGAGACAGTCAACATAGTCTTAAGATCTAGGCTCTTGATCTTCTACAACAGAAAGTGTGGGCATTCAAGGTGTGACAAGTGCTTGAACAGATGCATACCTAAAGGGAAATTATATTCAATGACTGGTTCTCATTAGGCTGATCTTTATACTCCACGATCAGTCTAATGAGAACCATGTAAAGTGGAATGACTACATCCATGGATCTGTATGGAGTATCTTTAGATCTAAGCTGCGCAATGACAAAGGATTTCCTTACTACAGTGGACACATGGTGATCAAAGACAGTCCATATTTGATACAGGTTAGCAGATCTCTCACTACAGGATAAATTAATTTGGGTATTGATACAAGTCAGCAACATTTTGTTAAATTTGGGGTAAACCTGGCTAGGTTTAAAATGGCTCTTGGGCCAATAGCCTGGCAACCTCTATTTTCAGGGGTGTGTTGCCAGTGTGAGAGTTGCAAGGGGAGTCATGCTTGCTGAAGGCTACGGGTATATATTTCTTGGCGTTTAATTTTATTGGATAGTTTTGACACCAGTTGTTTGGGACACACCCTCTCAGAGAATCTTGGTATTCTCCAAGGAATTTATAATGGCATCGTGTCTTCTGTCAGCTACAAATTCTTAACATTAGCACTGACCTCCTAGAAGTAAATACCAAAGAGGAGTGGCCCAAGAAATAAACTCTGAGGTGCAACTCTAGTCACAGATATCTCTGGAGGAGGTAGAGCCACCCACCCTAACTTCCTGAGTTCTATTTATGAGACAGTTTGCTATCCAATGAGTTGCATAGAGATTGACATTTAACTGGGAAAGTTGTTCTATGATATCAGTATGTGGAATGATGTTGAACAGCTTTACAAGGTCTAGATAGGCTGCATGCACTGTTTTGCCCCATCCACTACTTCAGTAACTTTTTTGAAGACATCGACCAAGTTAAGTAGACATGACTAGCCCTTGACGAATCTGAACTGGAACAAGTCTAGAGCCTGTATGTTACTTATACCCTTAATTATTATTCCATAACGATAACTTCCATAGCCTTACAGTTGGAACTGGTCAGGGTTATGGGTCTACAATTATCAGGGTCCACTGCAACCCAACCTTTGAGGAAGGGAATGACTGTTGCTGTCCTCCATTCATCCAGCATGAAGCATGTTTTGAAACAGATATTGAATTGCATCTGTAAGGGATTAAACAAGTCATGTTTCAGGTTGGCTAATAGGCAGTCTGCAATGTTATCTGGCCCTATATACACTGTTTTTGGCATTAGATAGTGCCTTGAGAACTTGTTCTTAGGAGATTTGGGAAGGTGTTGGTATGTGATCCGAGAATCCCAAGGGGGGAAGCAAGTTTGAGCTAAATACTAGTAACCTGGCTATGTTTTCTAGGTCCAAGTATGTGATACCAATTTACTACCAACTCTGCACAGTGCTGGGTATTGTTTCTGTGATTTTTGACATATTTAAAAGGTGGGTTTGTGGTTACCCTTTGTCTAGCTGAGTATTTTTACCTCATATCTGGATTTGGTTGATATGATCAGGGTCTGGAATTCCTTGTTCAGTTTAGCAACACTGTTATTGGGAACTCAGAGACTTAGACTTATTTTTGCGTGCAATGAGTTTTTGTACTTTATTATAGAGCCTTTTTATATTATATACCATGGGGATTTATTTTTTGAATTCGGTGCTTGCATGTTTGTGAGGGGAACGGGTGCAGATATTCATGCACAGAATTTATTAGCAATGAAAGATTCTGCAAAAGCTGCGAGGGCATCAAGAGGGATGGGGATTTAGAACTTAGCCATGTCATCAGTTTTAGAGATTAGTGTTTGCATAATTTCTGGATACCAAGAAATGTGTATATGCTTCAGATTTCAGTCTTAATATGAATGCGATTAACATGTGGCCCAATTTGACAAGGGAAGAATTTACAATTGGTGGGGAGCAATACTACACCATACTGGTAAGGAACAAGTCCAGGATTTTAGTGCCTGATTGGAGTGCAGACTAACTGACCCAGACAGTTTGCACTGATGAAGTCCAGAAATCTCTAGGCATATATGTTTGACATGTCTGGTGAGGTACATCCCAAAGGGGTTAGTGTACTTTATAATTGGTTTAATCACTGCTAAACCTAAGGAAACAATGAGCTATTCAGACAAGGTAGATGCACCTTTAGCTATTAGCTAAGCTAAATAGAAAGATTTTACGTTAAATGATAAATCGATGAAGAGGGAACCGTCAACTCAGATCCCTTCCCTCATTTTTGCTTAATAATGGTATATTGTCTATACTACAAGTCGAGGGCAGGGTTGTCTACCAAATGAAACAATACTACACTTTATCACATTCATTTAATCTCAGCCAATTTTTCAGCATGCCAGGTAACAAGCAGGGTAAGTTCTTTCCGAAAGGTGTCTTGACAACAGCGAGTTTGCAGTCAGGTGCAAACACAGTTAACCAGAGGTCTTGGTTCTCAGTTTGGAGATGAAAGATGTAATGTCAAAAAGGAGGGGTCCAAGAAGAGAGCCCTTTCACTACACTAGTATCCTTCATATCTTGACATGAGGCACCTACAAGACTTATAGTGGCTCTGTCTTTTAGCCAGTTTGCTTCCCGTATTATCACAAAGTCTCTACAGTTAAAGCACTTAGCTTATTTACAGTGCACACAAGGGGTTTCGTTACGTGCACTGGTTAGGTCAAGATACACTGTGTGAATAAACACAATCACAGTCAACAGCCTGCGTGACTCTCAAAGAAGTTAACTAAATTTAATATGAGAGACCCCTTCTCTGACAAACCGACAGTAGCTGCTGCTTGGTGGACTAATGTGAAGGGAGGTCTACAGGCTAAATGAATCTCTCAGCTGTAGCCTGCAAGTCTGGTGTTGTGGCCTTAACCTTAGAGACTTAAAAGCCTTCTGACACAGCCGGCTCTTCTGTACATATTCAATCAGCAGCCATTAGGCTGTTAAAATGCAGTCAAAGGCAAGTGGAAGTGGCAAGACAAATACAGACACCATGTAAAAAGTGGAAATTATTTGTTAAAAGTAAGGAGCTCTCCCTATGACTGATAAGTTTCATAGCTCTTTATGTAATGCCTCTATTAATTAATGATACTTTGCTTAAAGTTTGTATATTTTTAATTACTTGTTTGCTATTTTATTTATGTAATGCAATTTTCTTCAGAGCTTTTCACACTGGACTTCTGCTGAAAAGGGGTAGCTTTCTTCCTACTCAGACTATCTCAGTAAACAACTGCAAAAAATAAATAAACGAGGGCGTGTGAAAATGGCACTTTGCGAGAGCCAGCATGTAGAAGGTTTCCTGGGACCAGAGAAATACACTACTTTGGAAGTAGGGAGAAAAACCCACCAGGTTCCAAGCTTACTACTGCCACAGGCCATGCTATCTGTAACTTATAATTTGGACTTCTTCACAAAAGTATGTCACAGGGGGGAGCATCCCTGCATGACCTTTTGCAGTTTTTGAGACAGGGTAGAACCATGCCTTCAAATGAGACTCCATAGAGAAACCAGGCCACAATACTTTCTCTTATGCTGTCATTAATCTTTCTACCTTGTGTTGAGCATCTGACTGGTGATCCTCCACAAAGTTATCATCTGAGCATGCTCTTCTTCTGGCCTTGACCAGTTTTTTCTTAGTAAAGTGGAGAGCAAGGACACCAAGCTTCAAATGTCAATGGTAGCAAGTGGAGCTGTTAGTTTGCTGGTACCTACAGTATCCAGGAGTAATACAGCATGTATGAATACCATTCTAAAAGAAATAAAATGCTTAAAATGGCACATATGCAACACCCTCATGAAGGGGGGTTCACCTTCTGCAATCCACTTCTTAACTTATTCAAAGACTAGCCAGCTCCATTGGTGGAGAGGGATGAAGTCCTAACTATAACCAGAATTTGACAAGTGACACCTACTGGAGCTGGCTTGGGACAGAACAGCAATGATGCTCAGCCTGCTCACCCCTTCTTTTGGGGGTGGGATACGCAGAGAATATGCTTCATTCTCCATAGATGAAGTCCTAGAAGAGATCACAGCTCACACTGAATGGGTGCAGCCTACAATGGGGGAAGCAACTGATTATATCATACACAGAGATGTGGTGTACACTGCAAACTTGCAAAGGCTTACTGCAACCAAAGCACGGGTGTAACTCTGCATGTGCAGGGAAGGCTAGGGCTTGATGAGAAAACCACTGTCTCATGTTATGCAAACGAAGGCTTAAAGGCTTACATTCCCTGCTAGGTGAAGTTTTGCCCCCCCCCCCCCCCCCACCAAGTATAAATGGGCTACAGGGCTCTTACCCAAGAATCATCATCAATCCAAACAGCAGCTAGAAGGGTAGGTATTGATGGTCAGCATGGGTACCCAACTGCCCCCCCCCCCTCAAATATCCAACTCCAGAGTTGCTGCAGCTTGAAGGGGAGATTCCTTTTTAATAAAAACCCTTGGCAAAACTGATTTCTTATGTCTGAATCAAAGATTTGCACACCTGACCCTCAAAAACAATGGCCAACTGCCTACATGAGAAAGCTGTGTAAGATCACAAGGAATCCCTACATTAGACTGCAATTACCACACTCAGTGTTACAAGGCAAGCATGGAATAGGCCTTTACTGCAAAAATTACATGGAACTCGCTCTGAACAATGTGACTGTGAATGCAGGTGAGAAGAGTATACTCTAGCAGGTAGTGTATCAACTGTGGTGTAGACAGCACGGCCATAGATCTCCTGCAGCATAGCTCTCTTGGTTAAGTTGATGAATTTTGTTTTTAAATAATAAAAGTACAGATGGCAGATCTCATTAGATGGACCCATTTTAGAAGGTCTCCAAGAAGAATAGTCTCACCCTTTGACGTAAAGTACAGTTGTGTACACTTACCATAAATGTAGATGTTAAAGAGTGTATTCACTGTTGCAGTCATCATATTCGGGTTATCCCTGCCAGGGTAGCCTTCAGTCGGCCCGAATATCAGAGGCTTAGTATTTCTGCGTCGGTTGCTGTCGCTCCAGGACTGACGTAAGGTCGTCAGTAGTATAAAATGAGGCAGCTGACGACATTACCTCAGTTTTTCTTGCCTTGTCAGGAGCCCCCAAGAGGGAGATAGGTTATGGTGGAAGAACACCACCAGTAGAAAGCAAATACCAGAAGTGCCTTAGAGAGAGAGAGAGAGAGAGAGAGAGAGAGAGAGACAAGGGTAATGGAGGGAGGGAAAACAGGTCTGCAACAGTGAATACACTAACATCTACATTTATGATGTGTACACAGCTGTACTATGTTCATCGTGTTTCACTGTTTCAGTCATCACCTTTGGGTGGATTCCCAAAGCTGAAGAAAAGGGTGGAAGGCAGTCAAGAAAACTGGGGGCTGGCTAGGATGCCCTGCAAGACTACGGTGGCAAAGCCTGCCCTGGATTTGGAGAAGATAGGCAAGTGGTAATGCTTGAAGGTATGAATTGATGTCCATGTTGCAGCCTCCAGGATGTCCCTGGTGGGGACCCCTCTGAGGAAAGTTGCAGAGGTGGTGGTTGCTCTGGTAGAATGTGTCCTGACCCCCTTAAGGGGAGGTTTCCCATGTTGTTTGTAGCAGAAATGGATGCAGTGTGCTATCCATTTGGAAATGGTTTGTTTGGATATGCTTTGCCCTCTGCTCCTGCAGCAAAGCTGACTAACAATTGATCAGTCTTTCTGAATGCTTTCATCCTGTCTAGATAGAATTTGAGCTGTTTGTGTACACCTAGAGTGTGCAGTATCATTTCCCCC
The DNA here is from genome assembly GCF_019279795.1 of Protopterus annectens. Lineage (NCBI taxonomy): Eukaryota > Metazoa > Chordata > Ceratodontiformes > Protopteridae > Protopterus > Protopterus annectens. Next base: position 943,941,151 of record NC_056728.1, read on the forward strand.
TCATTTTGTGGATTAGGGAAAAAGGTGGGCAAATGAATAGATTGGCCGAGAGCCACAATGGACACCACTTTTGGCATGAAGGATGGGTTAGTCCTGAGGGAGACCCTGTCTACATGGAAAATGATGAAGGACTCTACAGCCATTAGTGCTTGTAGTGCGGACACTCTTATTGTTTAAGTGATGGCCAGAAACAAGGCTGTCTTCCATGAGAGAAACTTTAACTCTGCTGAAGCTGCTGGTTCAAAGGGGGGCAAGGTGAGTTTTTCCAACACAAAGTTTAGGTCCCAAGCTGGGGTGGGTGCTCTTCTGGGTGGCCTCAAGTTGTTAGCCCCTTTCAGGAACTGTCTGATGACGAGGTGTGAGAAAAGAAGGGGCTCTGTGCTGAAATGAACAGAGATAGCAGAGGCATGAATTTTAATAGAAGAAAAGGATAGACCCCTGTGTAGTAGGTCAGCAAGGTAATCCAGGATGAGGGGTAGGGAGGGCTGTGCCGTTCCAGGCTAAGGGCTGGATCCAGGTGTAAAATCTTTCTCATTTGTCAACATAAGACTTTCTAGTGCTAGGGCATCTGGCCTCACGTAAAACATCTAGAACCGGTTTGCTGAGATTGGCAGCTTGTGCAGTGGTCAGGGAATAAGCCAGGTTGCCAGATTGAGGGTCTGCCATTGGGGATGCATGAATTCACCTTCCCCCTGGGTCAGGAGTGTTAGGATCTGAGGGAGATGCCATGGTGGTAGAGGTGACAGGCTGCACAGCAGTGGGTACCAGTGCTGGCATGACCAGTCTGGGGCAATCAGGTTTGTCCTTGGTTTTTCCTCCCTTATTTTGAGCAGTACCCTTGTAATGAGCGGTAGTGGGGGAAATACATAGCCCGAGAGGCTGATCCACTGGAAGGATAGAACATCCACTTTCCAGGCCTTGCAGTGAGGATCCATGATGCAGAGCTTGCTGAGCTGATGGTTGGAGTGGGACGCAAAGAGGTCGACCTTCGTGGTGCCCCATTTCTGAGTTACAAGGGTGAATGTTCTTTGGTCTAGCTGCCACTCATGTGGGTCTAGAAGATTTCTGCTTAAGTTGTCAGCCAGAGAGTTTAGAGAGTCTGGCAGGAATTGTGCTACTAGTTGTAGATGCATGGCTGAGGCCGGGTGCCAAAGGGTCATGGCGAGCTTGCACAGAGGGTACGAATGAGTCCCTCCCTGCTTGTTGATATACCACATCACAGTGGTGTTGTCTGTTTTGATCGGTAGAGTCCCCGGGGAGAGGAGGTCTGAAAGCTGTCAGTGCGTGCTGGACAGCTAACATCTTTTTGTTTGATGTGCAGCTGTATTTGATGTGGGCTCCATTGGCCCTGTTATGCACCTGCCGTTCAGGTGTGCACCCCAGGTATAGTCTAATGCGTCTGTGGTGAGGGTCTGGGCGGCATGGGTTATGAGAAGGGTAGTCACTCGTGGTGGTAGCATGCTGCTGCCCACCAAAGAAAATCTTTCCTTAAGCAAGGTATCACTGATAGAAGGGTTTCCAGGTGTTGACACCAAAGGCTTTTAAGTACCATTGTAGTTTCCTCATATGCAGTCTGTCATATGGAATAAGTAGAATGCAAGAAGACATGAACCCCAGAGCTTGCAGGATTTTCCTTGCAGATAACTGGGGTCTGGTGGCTAGTTGAGAGAAATAAGCTGTCAGGTAGGTTTGCTTTTCTGGTGTAAGGAATGCCATCTGGGATGCTGTGTCCAGGCTTGTTCCCAGGAATATAATTTTTTGGGTGGGCACTAGTTTGGATTTCTTCTAGTTGTTAGTATACCCTATGGAGATCAGTAGGTCCTTTACAAAGACCAGGTGCTTGAGCATCATTTCTTGTCGGTTTGCCTGAATTGGGCAGTCGTCTAAATATGGGTAAATTTGAATATTTCTTTGCCTGCAAAAAGCAATGGCGGGAGCCAGACATTTTGTGAAAACTCTGGGAGTAGTAGATAAGCCAAAGGGATGCGCAGAGAACTGAAAGTGCAGTGATCCTGCCCTGACATGCAGATATTTCCTGCATGACTTCCTGACTGGGATATGTAAGTAGGCTTATTTTAGGTCTAGGGTGGCTAACCAAGTATCCTTGGAGAGCATAGGTAGTAGTTGCTGGAGGGTGAGCATTTTGAATTTTGGTATCACCAGAAAGGTGTTTAGAATGGATAGATAGAGGATGGGGTGGCCAGGTGCCCTCTTTTCTGCATTCTAGAAGAGTCTGGAGTAGAAACCTTGGCCTATCTGTTCTGCAAGAACGTGCTCATAGACAGCAGGGAAAGGATTTGCTTTTTGGCCTCTGCCCACTGGTTCGGGGGAAGATCTGGGAACCCTTTTGGGGTTGGTAGAATGTGGAAATAAAATTTTTATCCCTGGGACACTATGTTGAGGACCCAGTGGTCCTTGGTAATGGTGGCCCAGGTGCTTGCGTGGAAGGAGTGTTTCCCTCCTAGGGGCAAGCGCAAGTGGGCAGAGGGAGGGGATGGAAGTGGACAGCCATTGTGAGTTCCTACCATGAGGGAGTGGCTTAGCACTTCCTGGTTTTGAAGAGAAGGAACTCCATTGCTTAGATCTCTGCATTCCCTGGGACTGCTGTCTGGGGGCCTGCTTCCCCGGGAGGGGGGAGGAAAGGACCAGTGCTTGGAGGGCAATGCCTACTGAACCCGGGTGGCTGGACCTGCAGGAAGTCCTTAACTGTCTGCATAGATTTAGCTTTTTCTTTCATCTTTTTTAAGACCTCCTCTGCCTTGGTGCCAAATAAGTTTTCTTTGTGCAAGGGTGCGTCCAATAATTTGGATTTGACATGGCCTGGCAAGGGCTATTCCTTAGGCCAAGCATGCCTTCTAAGGACAGAATCAGTGACTGCTGCCCTGCAAGATGCTTCTAGGGCATCAAAACCACATTGTAAGGTGTGCTTAGTTACTTGATTTGCAGACTGCATTAACTCTTATAACTCTATTTTCTGCACAAGCAGGAAAAGATGACATTTTTTGTTTGAGGAGTTCCATGGTATGTTGCTGAAATTTAGCATATGGAACTGACAATTTAGTGCTCTAATAGCAAGAGTAGCACAGGTGTATAGTTTTTTACCCCATCAATCCAATGCTCGGGAATCCCCATCTGAGGGGGTGGGATTCTTAGCAGAAGTTGCTTTAATTCCTTTAGGCCCTTGAGAAATAAACTCAGGGTCAGCAGTAGGATTTTTGAAAATAAATTTATGAGAGTCAGGGACTCTAATACCGGTCAGGTTTTCTGGAAGCAGGAGGGAGGGTGTCAGGAGTCTAACTAGATTCCATGAAAGCATCATCCACAACATCCAGGACAGGAGGAATGGCCAGAGGTCTATGCTGTGGAAGATCTAAGAATTCCCAAAGTCTCTTTTTAGACTGACTGTAGTCCTGACATTCCCATTGGAAATGCTCCCTTCAAGTATGTAGGGTTTCCCCAAAGGAAAAGTCCTTGGATGGAGAGGCTGAAGGAATGGATTCCTCTGCATCAGAATCCTCATAAGCAAAGAGGGGTTGCATGTCTTCATACTCAGATGCATCAGAGTCATCGGAGTCATCGGACTCCTGTTCAGACAAAACTACTGGGGACAAATCTCTCTTTTGGAAGGGGTAGCTTGGGTTCCCCTGATCAGCGTTATAAGGTCTTCTTCCTTTTTAAGCATTTTGAGGCAAGGAAGCAGATGCCCGAAATTGGGTAGTCAGTTTCTTGGGTGTGGTTCGTACCCTGGGCCTTAGAAACTCTGTAGTTTTCGAAATAATGGTAGATGTGAAAGAAGTCTGTCAGTGTCGAGAATCAGTAGTGCAAAGTACTTCCTCAGAAGCCAGTGCCTGCTCAGTGGCTCCAGACCCATCCAAGGTAGAGACAACCGCAGGAGCCTTAGTCGAACAGTCTCGTGGCATACCGGACTTCGAAAGGGTCTCGGTAGCGGCCTGCGAATCCACAGAAGCGGGCATCACTGAGGACCAGAGAACTGACGACTAGCTTAACGTAAGCACTGTCGGTAGGTTTAGACCTGCATGGCCTGTCTCTATCTTTATCCTTAGGTTTTTTTCAGTAGATCTGCTGTCGGATGGTTTACTGAAGCCATATTGGAATTCGAGGACTGACAGCGAAAATGTCTAGCTACAATAAGGGCCCGACGATGTATAGCTCTGGCACTGAACAAAGCACAAAAGCAACAGCGGGGGACATTGTGGTCTGGGCCTAAGCAAGTGATGCAGTAAGAATGAAAGTCTCTGTGTGGTATTTGCTTTCCACAGGCGAGACAATTGTTAACTTTTTCTGACATTGGTTAGAGAAAGAGAAAAGGATCCCCAACGAGGTACTTGGCTTTAGAAGACTTCAACTTCAATTCGGAAAAGGAAAACTCGGGTAGCAGGTGACCGGCACTCGTGCGAACTGCTTCTGCTTCAGGCTCCTCAGCAAGAAAAACTGATGTAATGGCATTGGCTGCCTCGTTTTATACTAATGACGACCTGACGTCAGTCCTGGAGCGATGACGACCAATGCAGAAATACTAAGCATCTGGTATTCGGGCCGACTGACTGCTACCCTGGCAGGGATAACCCAAATGTGATGACTGCAACAGTGAAACACGAAGAACATCTACTACTACAGCAGCAGATTAGCAGCCTTTGAAATGTGGTACTTACTCTATTAGGAACTATTTATGTGAATCCCAACAACAATGTGTAAGGTGTTGACAAAGCTCTATGGAGTCTGAACATACCAGCAAGAGCCACGACAAGCAGCTGTGAAAGAGAATGTTACCAAACAGAGTCTTGAAACTTAATGCAATATAAAGACCAAAATAAAACAACTGTCCTTTCAAGTGGTTATTAGTTTGATAGTAATACCTGACTTGTATTGTGAAGCAGATGATTCTCATGTGGGTAAAGCTTTTCGGTCTCAGAGTCCGAATACAGTCGAATATATTTTCGTCCAACAACCTGTAGTAAAAATTCAGAACAAAATGCATATTATTTTCTCTTGGAAAGAAAAATTATAACGAAAGGCTATAATTTAGCTGCAGTGCCACACTGCAGAAAACAGTTTAATTAGGTAATGCGACTACAGGAACTAACGAAAACAAAAAGCTGGACAATATCCTTTCGCACCTTTAAAAGTGAATATGCCTGCTAAACAAGCTAGCTCTTCAAAGCAGCTAAGGATTATCCTGAGATCTAAAGAGTGACACACTAAACCAAATGGTTTATATGTCCAGCACTACAACTCGTACCAATGATCTAACAAACAATTTCAGGATCAACTGTCAAGGCAATGACTTAGTGCTCAAGACACTTGACTGCACTCTTTTTTGCCTCTCTTAACTCTATCTAAGATTATATCTGAAGGAAGTTAATGACCAAGTTCTGACTGTAAGGGTGAAACTTACTCCATAATCGTGGAAGGTGTTAGTCCAATATATAGGTAATTTTGTTTTTAAATTACAGACAGTGATGTTTACATTCCCCAATTTGGTTAGTTCCATTTCCAACAACACTAGTAAAACACTACTTTTGTACAAACCTGAGCTAAAAAGTTCATCTGGGGATCCTGATGGAGAGGGGAAACTGTACCCCTAGGACCAAACCACGCATTTATAGTAATGTCATCTTCATCACCATCACCAAGGCAACAGTAATCTGGGATACAGATGTCCTGTTTCAGTTCTGGAATCTAATTTAGAAACAAAACAGCTACATTTTTGAGATGCTTCCATTAAAACAATTTAACAGCAGCATTTACATTTATGACATTTTGTATGGCTAACAACAATGACAATGGTATGTTTCCTTAGCATGTGCACCAAGAACCATATTGTCTGCAAACAAAATTAAATGAAACTCGTGCACTTACCATAATGTTAAATCCATGTTGTCTTCTTCCATCCAGTTCAACATGTGCGTTATCAGATCTGATTCTAACCAGACACCAGCTGTCTCAAGAGTCTTCAGTAGAACTCCACCTCCCTCTACCCATAATACCCTACTCTCCCACACACCCCTCCAACTAGGCTTGTCCCTGACCAACCCATTGAACTAACACCAAATGTAAACAACACATTAACAAGACTGACAGCAAAAGGTAGAGAGTGATAGACAAAGACCCCCTACACGCCAGCTTATAGGGCAGACCACCAATCAGGACCACGTCACTCAAGCAGTGTCAATTTGGAATAGGTTTCTGGAGGGATGGTTGATCCAGATGAAAGAAGTCAACACGTATCTATCTCTATGCTGAGTATATAACTTTCACATCCAATGTTGTCTTTTCAGTTCCCAAGCCAAAGAAACCCCAAGGAGACCCCCAATAGAGAACATTCCACAAAACAGTGGAACCAAATGAAGCTGTCGATTTAGACTGAACATTCAGTTTGTAATGGGAGGCAAATATATGAGTGCTAGACCACTGTAGCACAAATATCATCAATACAGGCCTGTGAGAAAAAGGCAGAAAAAGCAGCCCTGCTCTAGTCCAATGACCTCTAGGCTTCACAAGCAAGGACATTCCCTTTAAAGAGTACAAAGATGCGATACAGAGAGGCATTTAGATAGGGTGACTTTGGAAACTAGCTTTCTCAGACTTCATTTACGAAAAGAAACAATCAAATGGTCAGATTTTCTAAAACTTCTGTCTAAAACCAAATAAAACTGAGTTGTTTATAAACATCCAAATAATGAAGTAAATATTCTCCCTTGTTACTGAAATTTCAAAAGAAGACTGGTAAGTAAATTGACTGGTTCAAAGTTGATTTTGTTCCAAGGGTAACTCTGTTCTTATAAAAGATCAAGAAAGGAGGTATGGAGGATAATGCTTGAAGCTCAGATACCCTTTGGGCAGAAGTAACAACTACCAAAAAGAGGGTCTTCCTTGACAACTTTAAGGATACCATAAGCTGAAGTTTCAAAGGGGAGATCTAGCAAGCACTTGTAGCATCAGAGGAAGATCCCACAGAGGGACCAAATATTAAATAGGTGTTTGTAACAAAAAAGTGCCCTTAAGGAAGGCCTTTGATAACTTAGGAGCCACCAAAGGCGCATTACCTCTGCCGAAATAGAAAATGGAAATGGCGGCCAGTTGTACTTTTATGGTGGAGTGACTTAATCCAGGATGAAAAAGACCAGCCAAGAAGTCCAGGGTGGTATCCAAGGGAGTGGAAAAATGGTCCAAACCTTTAATCCCAAATACAGAAATGGCTCCACTTACTGAACAGACAGATACCGCCATATGACCAAGGAGACAGACAACTGCAAAAGGACTGGGATCCTGAAGAATGCGAGATGTCTGCAGGTGTAGGGAAATAAGTCTGGAAGATGAAAGCTTGGTTATATAAGTGACCCTATCAAAATAGATCTGTATAAAATCCCAATACTTGCACTGGTTCCAGGCTGAACATTTTATGACTCACTGAAATTCCCAAGGTCAGAAACAGCATGAGTAAGGAGTCTTAAGCTTTGATGAGAAATGCTTTTGTGAAAGTGATGAGGACCCAATCAACCAACTGTAGAAAATCCTGGAATCCCTGCAGCCTGAGCCAGGCTGCCACTACCGCCATACATTTGGTGAACACCTGGGAAGCCTGTGATAAGACTAAAGGACAGAGGTCCAAATTAGTAATGACTGCCCCCCAGCTGAAAGTATAGAAATCACCTAGAGTGCCTCATTATCTTTACACGATGGTAGGCATCTTTGAGATCTACACAGCACACCCAGTCATCCTTCCTCAGGAGTATGGACTGCATTGTGACCATCTGGGATTTGGTCTACCTGACCAAGCAGATCAGTTTGCTGAGATCCAGAATTGGTCTAAGGTTCTTTTTTTCTTTGGTATCAAGAAGGATGCGGAATAGACTCGGGATCTTTGCTAGTCTGGTGGGACCTCTTGGATGACTCAGCCAGCAGTTTCTGGATTTCTACTGCTGCTTCCTTTCTCTGATGAATGGCACATCAGGAAGAGATTTTGGGAATCCTTTGGAGAAAATAAAAAGGGAATTTTATAGCCTTTGGGTATGACTGTCAACACCCATGCTTCTCAGGGGATAACCTCCCAAGCTTTTGGGTGGACAGCCAAGCGACCCCAGACTGCCGCCAGAGCAGAGCAGTTAGGCTACACTTCAGAAGCACTGAAGAGGCTTCTCAGAGAAAGCTCTGCAGACTGCCTGTGCTGTGTGATCAGTGTCTATTATGGTTACCCCCTCAGCCATGGGGGGGGGGGTCCCTTACCCAGGACTGTCCTAATTCCTGGATTAGGATTACTGAGGAGGAGCAAAGTGCACTCTCACAGCAGACAGACTCATTATCTCCTGTTCATGTGTAGCTAACTTATCTTTGATCTTTGGGCCAAAAAGGGAAGAACCATCGAAATGAGCACTGATGAAGGAAGCCAACAGTTCGCAAAATTGCGTAAGTGCATCCAGGCATAATGGTGCACAGCGATACCAATGGCTGTTACGCAAGACATCCCACTGGCCGCATTGGACAGCAGCCTCATGCAGACTACAGCCTCCAGAGTCTGTGTGTGTCTGGGGGCTGCCAAGTCTTCACAGCGTTTGACACTTCAACTACTAGGTCTTACTGAAGTCTTGTCAAATGAGCAAGGTAGTTGAGTGCATGCACCATGAAGGTTTCTGAAGAGTATGCATACTTTCCCCTAGTGGTTCTGAGCCAGACAATCCCTGTTGGGCAGATGGGCCAATAAACACTCCTCAAAAATGTCCTCCTTTGTGGTAGCCACAAGCATAACAGTGTCAACAGCTGGATGCTTCCTCCAAAAGAGCTTCTAGGAACTGTTTTTTTTTTTGTTCCCTCCAAGCCCTCCATGAGATGAGGTCTAATAAGGCATCTGGAGCTGGACAACCCAGGAGAGAAACGCATCACAGAGGGATTTGGGGGAGTCCTCCCCTTCAATGAGGCTGGTGTCCTTGGTGCCACTTCAAACATTAAAAACACAGACAATAGGTTTGACTGGACTCATCTAGACTTGTCCTTCTCTGTTTAATCATTACACATGTCAGTTCAAGGACCTAGATACCAAGCAGCATCTGTCTTCATTTCTCTCATTACAGTTCCTTACTAACATTATCCATTCTTTGATTAAATCACTGCTGCTACACCTACTATCTTTAAGTAGGCCATTTCTGTGGATCCACAACTCAATCATTCTCTGAGAAATATTTCCTCAGTCTGCACCCAAATCATCCCTGCCCAACTTTTGTTGTGACACACAGTCTTGTACATCTCATTCACTTAACATGTATGGTATTTCACAGTGTCCACTTTAGCAACATTGTTACAAAATATAATACAGTTTCACTGTGATGGCAAAGGAGAGCTGCTGAACAGAAAGATGATGAACTGTCCTGCATCATTCCATAGCAGCTGTCATCTTCAACAAATGCATCAAAAATATGTATCATGTCCTGAAGTCTATAAAGGACTGGAGCAGAGGGGAAGTGATATTCGACGTCAGCTGTACAAAGACTATAAATTTATTACATAAAGTTTCTTCTTTAGGATGGACTAAATGAAGGCAAGTTAAGTTACTGACTTGCAAACAGCAGCATTTGAAGAAGTGTGTGTGTGTGTGTCTGTATGTTAGACAGGATTTACACAGTCACATACAGAAATAATTTTCCATAGAAATGGTGGCTGAATGGTTGTTGCCCATGACTACTTGCTTGTAAAGGTGGTAGTTAAAAACGGAAGGCACACACACACACACAGCTACGAGTCCATCTAAGCTGCAGTGGAAGACATTTGCAGTTGTCTATTTTTAACGTCCTTAGTTTTTATACTTTAGTGTGGGGTGAGACTCACAGTTACGGGTACTATGGTTAAGGGTGGGGTAATGAGAAGAGTGGATAAAACTCTGAGGAAGTAAAGGGGATATGGCGGGTACCACATCATCATTCATGTCTTTTTACTATAGGAATTAGGAATCCCTGTGAGAATCATTCAGGGCAATGTCTTAGTGAGTTCTGAGTTATCCAGAGGAAGTTTTTTTGCTGAAGTTTCTTAGGGTGATAGATGTATCCTTATTATCTGTGAAATGTTTTGTTTCCAAGGAGATGTCTCTTACTTTGTATGAAGCTTTTATGTCTTTGGTAATCTATTGTTTGCATTTGTTTCTTAACAGTCTAATTACCTTTGGAAGTAATTTATATAACAATTCCAGCAGTTTTGCTGGGAGATGTAATAGAAGGTATTGGGAGCAAATAAATAGAGAATGGAAGATGGACAGTGGGATGAGGCCATGCAGACGTTTGGACTGCAGGTTAAACACTGTTTTCACTACCAGGGATTAACATCAGAATACAGGCAAAGAGAAAGGGATAATGGATTCCTAATTGAAAGACCAGCTCTGGTAGAGTTTTTAATAAAGACCAGAACAGCAGCTGCCGTTAAAAAAGGGATAATCAGTAGGGCATATAAAATATTGCATGAGAAATATAAGAATTAATCAGAGCTGATTAAAAATAATGAAAAGGAGACTGGAAAAACAATGTATTAAGGAAAAGTAGAAGGACATATGTATGAAACAAAGTCTAGAAGGTTTATGATTTTTGCTAAGAGAGAGGCAACATGTTTTTTTGCGATTATGAGCCGACAAATTTTAAAACTTGCCTATGAAGTACTCTGTCAAAAATATTGGGGAGCAAGATCTAAACTGCCTAGACACACTAAGACCTTATTAAGTTTAATGCTACTGGCTGGTAAAAAAGGCAGTACTAGAAAATCTAAATCTAAACCAACTGTAATTGATTGCATATTGTCAGAGAGACAAAAGGAATAGAAGTGGGATTTTTTGAAAAATGGAAGGAACAAATGACATAGAAATAAACGGAATCTATGGGAGCAATACATGCAGAATAATGTCCAGGACAAGGAGTGAGGTTTAAGGGAAAGCAGGAAATGAGCAAATAATGTAATTTGGTGGAGTGTATTACAGATGTTATAAAGGTAACAAACATATCCATGAAAAAAGTGAATATAGTTTGTTTTCTTTTCTATTTTCTTTTCCGATTTCTCCAAATCTTTTGGGTTTTTAGTACCACGATGGGAGTGGACTCCATTCTTAAGTCAAAGTATGAATAAACTTCATGAAATTAGTATTGTTTCGACCTTTGATGTGAGCCAGAAGTGCTCTTTGCAGAACCAGCAATGTACCCAGTAATGACCCCTTCTGCAATAACACAGCTAGAAACGACCAGATTATTTTTTATAAGACCCATTGCTCCTACTACTATTGGAACGGTCTGGACATCTTTCTTCCACATCACTCATTTCTGCCTGCGAATCCTGATATTTTATAACTTTGTATCTCTCTGTACACAAGACAATGTAGTCACTGGGTGTAGTGATTTCAATAATCAATGCTACTTTTGTGTTCTTTTCTTAGACCACTATATCTGTTTTTCTAGCATTTATCTTTTGAACTGCTGGTAATGGGTGATCCCATGTAATGTTGACTTCATCAATTTTGTACGATGCTCTGTGGCTGATGTTTCCACTGTTTTTCAGCTACTTCAATATTATAATGTTTGCACATTCCCCAGTGCAACAGTTTTGCCACAGTACTATGCTTTTCAGTATAAAGTCCTTCTGCCAGTTATATCTCACAACCAGTTACAAGGTGTGCAACAGTTTCCAATTCTTACAAAACCTACATTTGTCTGTTTCTCCCATATGTTCAATGGACTTTGTAAACCAACGTGTACCTAGTCCACTAACTTGAGCCACCAATATTAACCTTTCATCTGTTGGTTTGAATTCGCCTCTCCTTAACCATTTCTACGTTTGATCCTGATCGACATGAGGTTGGCCCAGGATTTTTCTATACTTTCAGCTATATTTATGCATCTTCCACATTTCTTGCCTCCATCTAATGCTTCACCCTCTAGTCTTTCTTTTGTTTTTGGCACATTCACTTGCTGCCTGATTTTATCTACTTCTGCTTTGATTTCCATTCCCGCTTGATGCCGATATGCTCCTGCTAGACTAATAAGGGAAATCATCTCAGATATATGATCCTCATGTTTCAAAACTTTCAGTATGTTTGGGTCGTGAGGTCAGCAGATATGTATGCAGTCCCACAATTGTAGATCTATACAAGTAATCAATTTCAAGGAGGCCCATACCTCCTTCAGAATGGGGAATATATAATCTTGGTATGCACCGATTTTTATAAATCATTTGATGAGCATGACGCATCCTTCTTGTTTTCCTGTCTAATCTATCAAACACCTTTTGGAGCCAGTCAATCTCTCCAAAACCAAGTTAGGACAGGAAGAACAAGTTAGGATTAATTTAAGTGTTCTGAAATATTCCTTACCGAGTTTTATTTGTATTTGTTCATGTTTTATTGTTGATTCTTAATCAACCCCCAAACATTTATACACTCCCTCTTGCTCAAGTTCTTTTATATCACATTCTTGTCCAAAACTTATGTTTTCTTGGTGCTGCAGCTTTCCTACTTTAAAGGTTGCTTTTGCTCATTTATCAAGATCAAATGACATTCTTATATCATCTGAACCAGTTTTGACAACTTGCAGTTGTGCTTTCAGTTCATCTGATGAGCTATACAGTTTAAAGTCAGACAAAGAGAATATGAGAAGTCTTTATACTTTGTTTTCTGGGAGCCACATTTTACCCATGATTAATCTGTTAAGCAGACAGCTTAATGGGTTAAGGGCAAGGCAAAACAGCAGCAGTAACAGTCACCCTGGAATATCCCCTTTGAATATTTTTCCCTGGAATAATAATTTACTAATCTGTCCTTTATCGTGGCTTAACTGCAAAGTGGTTTGCCACTGCTTCATGGTCACTGTGATGTAGTTTATCAGTGTAGCATGTAAGTTACACATTTTTAAGCAATCTTATCCAAGAATGGGGGATACTGTCAAATGCTTTTTTGTAGTCTATCCACGCCATACTTATTTCTTCACCTTTTTACAGTTCCACTATGACTTTAACAACAAATGATCCTTTGTTCCATATGACTTTATTTTACTATCATTTTGTTCTATTGCCATAATTGAGTTTTTTTCTAAATGAGTATAAATTCTGTAGGCATAAATTCCAGAGTATAGTATATAAGTCGTCAGAAAGCAAGTTATAATGGTCTATAATTTTTAGGGTAACTTGCAGGTTCACTCAAGTAGGAGCATTGTTTTTTCCTGTTGTCAGCCATGCTGGTGTTTGTTCGGGGTGGGCATATAAACAGTTCTTACTCATGGCTAAATCTTCATGCAAAGATGTTAACTCTTAGCCAGAAGTTAGGTACTGCATCTGGGTCTGGGGGTTTTCAACTATAGCCTTTTCTTAACTTTGTTTCAATTTCTCTGGCCATTACTTCATCCCATTTCATATCCTGTACATTTGAACTTCTTAGTCTTCCTTTTATTTCTTCCATCCATTTAGCATCTTTGTTATGCTCCACAGTGGTGCAGTGGTTAGCTTTGCCGCCTCACAGCAAGAAGCTCTCCGGTTTGATTCTTGGCTGGGGTGCCTTCTGTGTGGAGTCTGCATGTCCTCCCTGTGGTGGCGTGGGTTTCCTCCTGGTGCTCCGGTTTCCTCCCACATCCCAAGGACATGCTGTAGGTGGACTGGAAACTCTAAAGTGTGCGTGTGTGTGTGTGTGTGTGTGTGTGTGTGTGTGTGTGTGTGTGTGTGCGTGTCTTCTGTGGAAGGTTGGGCGCCGGGCTAGCAACTAGACACTGTAAAACTCCACTGCCAATCATGAGCGGACAGGTGATCCGCTGTGGCAACCCCTAACCGGGAAAAGCCAAAAGAAGTTATGCTCCACAGGATCTTCATAAATACTTCTCCAAAATGTATCCATTTCTTTTTTTTTTGGGTGGCCTTTCAATTCCTTTTGCTTTGTTTCCCAGATTTATAAAACACTTGTGGGTCATCAATAAATTGCTTATTTTGTATTTCTGCTTTATATTTATCTGTGTATCTTCTAAGTTTTTCTGCCTGTGCTGATACTTTTAGTTTATTATTTGTAATAGTGCATGATAAAAATCCTGATCCATTATAATACTGCGCATTGCTGTTATCACGTCTGATTATTTTTGTTGACATGTTCTCTCTTCTATGCTCTTCTAACAGTGACACTTCTGGTGTTAACTGCTTTACAGTTTTGTCTATTTGATACTTCCATGATAGCATTCGATTTCTCCCGTCTTTTCCCTTACTACCCTCTGTTCTTGTGGTAGGACTATTTGGATGCACAGTAATGCATCTTATTTACTTCTGTTACATCGCATTAATCTCTATGGACAGTCCTAATTACGGTGTTCATTTGTTTTATCAAACGTCTAACTTTCTGGGTTTTATTGACCTTCTGTTGTCTACTACTTTCATTGATCTTAACATGTCTATCCATCTCTATTAAATCAAGTAACTCTTCTCTTAGATAATTTTCTTCTAAACTGTTTCCTGTGGGCATTCTATAGAAAGCTCCCGAGCTTCCTCCTGGGTCACATTCTCTTCATTTTCACCATGTGTCATTCATTGCTCTTTCATATGGGAACTCACTGCCCTATCACTCCACAGCATTCACTGTGTCAGAGTTACCACAGTTTCCTGTTCCTTCCCTTGCTGTATAGCTCCAAATGAACCTTTTACTGGTTTCCTATGAGGAGGCTCCAAATTATCTTCATATGTCAACTGATAAGATGCTTCCTGCTCCACTGGTTTCTCCTTAATTTGGATGTCCATTGCTTTAGCCTGTTGTGTTATCGGAGTTAAATTTTCTACACTAAATCCTTCACTTTGCAGATAATCCATACCCTCAGTTTCTATTTCTTTAATTTCTCCATTACTAATCCTCTTTTCTACTTTTCCTCCGTTTTCTTATTTTTGTATTGTAAAATTTTCCATATCTGGATGTCTTTGCCTGTTATTTCTCTTCAAATATCTTTAGTGCTGCTCGTTTTGCATTAATTAGTTTTCCTTTCTCCTTTGAATAAAAACTGCACCATATTAAATCTTTCTGTCCCGTGTCCATATTTCTTCTTCAGATGTCTCCTACTCCTCTTGTTTCTCCTCACTTTAAGGACTAGTTGTTCCATCATGCTGTGATATGCCCTGTGTTAGACCTTACACGCTGAATCCTTCACTTTGCAAATATTACAGAACTTCAGCTTCCGTTTTTTTTTTTTTTTTTTTTATCTTCTACTGGACTGATTTTCTGTTCTACGTTCCCTCCTTGTGATCTTATTTTTTTATTGTGAAATTTTCCATATCTGGATGCCTTTGCCTATATTCTCTTCAAATATCTTTGGGGCTGTCTTTTTTTGTGTAAATATTGCACCATATCAGCTCTCTCTTTCCCATGTCCATATTTTGTATACCCTTCAAACATCTCTAAATTTTGTTCTTTATATTTTCACACTTCCTCAGTCGCTTCTTTTTCCTGACGGCATAAGTTTTCTTGGTCTATACAGTGTTTTTCAGGGATCTGTTGTATTAATGAAGGTTTTTTTTGTTTTTTTTTTTTACTGTGGAAGTAATTATCTTTCCTCTAGCTTCCCTCAATCTTTTCACATATCTTTTTGTCTGGAAATTCTGGGCTTCTTGCATAAAAAGAAGTTATGTACTTAGAACATTCCATCTGAGTAGTTAGACTTCATTTGTCATCATCCTGTGGGTTTCAGATCCACATTGGATCAGACACGGCAGATTTACCAGCTACTGATTCAAGCTTCAAGCTCTTCCCCTTACCCATAACACCCCTGCATCTCCTTCCTTCCCTCAGATCGAGTTTACCATACCCTTACATGAACCCGAAGCGAGAAAAACCTTCCCTACAAAGATAAACAGGAAGCAGGAGAGCCATAAGCACGCTCTCTCCAGTCTGCCAAAGCAGAAAAATAGCAAGGGAAGGTTAGGAAGGAGGAGGGAGGAACGGTTGATGCAAATGAAGTATAACTATTTAGATGGGACATTATGTTAAGTACATACCTTCTTTATCTGAAGTAGTTAACTTCATTTGCTCATCAACCTGTGGGACAGAGTCCCCAGCTACCGAAAACCTTGGGTGGCCCTCATGGAAGGATATTCTGGGTAACTGCAGAGCCAAAGGATGCTCTCCCTCTAGAAACCATGTCCAATTTGTAATGGGAAATGAAGGTGTGAGATGACAACCAAGTAGCTGAACAAATATCGTCCAAGGACACTCTAGACCAAAAGGCAGCTGACGTAGCCACTGACCTAGTAGAATGGGCATGTACCCTACTTGGAAAAAACATACCTTTGCCTTTGTAAACCTGAAGAATACAAAGAGAAATCCACTTGGCAACAGTTAACTTAGAAACCAGTTTGCCCAGAAAGGGCTTAGCAAAGGACACAAACAATTGGTCAGACTTGCGAGAGGCCTTAGTCCTGTGTAAGTAGAAACAAAGTTGTCTATGCACATCTAACAAATGCAGTTTATATTCTCCCCTGTTCTGAAAATTTGGAAAGAAAACAGGTAAACTGACTGATATTTGCTTCTGAGGCCACTTTAGGCAAAAAAGAAGGATTAGTACGAATTGAAACCCAGTCTTTATGAAAAATCATATATGGAGGTTTGACAGATAATGCCTGAAGTTCTGACACTCCCATAACCGAGGTAATAGCTACCAGAAAGGCTGTTTTCCAGGACAAAATTTTCAAGTCCACAGAAGCAGCAGGTTCAAATGGCGGAGCAACTAAAGCCTACAAGACTAAGGTAAGTTTCCAAGGTGGGGTGGGGTCCTTAACTGGGGGTCTTAAAAGAAAGGTACTTTTAATAAAGGCATTGCAGAGTCTGGAAGAAGCTAAAGACACCATGTTCTCACCTAGATGGAAAATGGAAATGGCCTCCAGTTGAATTTTCACTGTAGATGAGCTGGCACCCTGCTGAAAAATGTGTGCTAAGAATTGAGAACCACTGGCATTAGAGCCGTAAAAGGATCTAAATCTCTCTGAGAAGCCCAGATAGAAAAACGCTTCCACTTACTACGGTAAATTTTTCTGGTAGACTATTTATGAGCTGCCACCAGAATAGACTTGACTGGGGAAGAGAGACCGGGAATCCTAGCAATCAATGGAACTGGAGCAGCCAAGCAGTGAGCTTCAGACTGCCCAGGTCTGGATAAGGAAGGGTGCGAAATGAGATCCGGTATCGGATCTAGGATCTGAGGAGGAGCTACCAAATGAGACCAAAGACAGGGAAACTAGATTTGGTGAGGCCAGAATGAGGCAATGAGGATGACTTTGCTCCCTAACTGGCATGCCTTCTGGAGAAATTTTGTCATGAGAGGTAATGGGGGATAAGCATGAAGGAGACCAGGAGGCCAAGCATGGACCAGAGCATCCCTGGGGGATTCTCCCTGTGGGGGGATCAGAGCAAAGAACTTGCTGTACTTTGCGTTGGAAGAAGATGTGAAGAGATCGCAACAAGGCCAACCTCATTCGTGGAAGATCTGCTCCTCTGCAGAAGGATTCAGAGACCACACGTAAGGCATCAAGATAGTTCTGCTCAATTTGGCCTCCAGTATGTTGGATCGACCCAGAATGTGCATTGCTACCAGTAAACAGTTGAAGATAGCCCATTCCCACACTCTCATGGCCTCGCGACAAAGGGGTTAAGATCTGGTTCCTCCCTGCTTGTTGATGTACTAGACCACTGACATATTGTCTGTCTGAAATGTAATGGTTCCCACATGAAGGCATGAAGGGCCTGCAACCCTAATAAGACCTCCCTCATCTCAAGAACACTGATAAGCAATTTGGTCTCGTTAAGGGACCACATGTCTTGGACTGTCCTTCCCAAGCAATGCCCCCCTACCCTAATCGGAAGGCATCCATTGTCACCGTGGCTTGGGGAGGTATTGCAACAAATGACCGTCCCTCTATCTACAGGGAGTGTAACCAATAGAGGGACTTCCTGCGTGTGCCGCTTATGTGAATAGGGCGCGACAACGGCAGATCGAATAAGGACTATTGGACTGCAAGCATCCACTGCAGACCCCTCACATGAAGATGAGCACAAGGAAGACGAGTAATGGTGGCTGCCATGGAACCTAGGGCTCATAAAACTGCCTCAGCTGGAGGAAGATGAGACTGAAGGATCACAAGTACATGAAGTCGTAAATTCCGGACCCTCTCTGGAGTCAGAAAGGCCTTGCTTTGCAACATGTCGATTCTTGCACCTATATAATCTAGGACCTGAACAGGGTCTAGGGAAGACTTGGGAATACTGACTGTAATGCCCAGCAAGTCTGACAACTTCCAGAAATTGTCCCTGGCTTGACAAAGTAGATGCCTAGTGTGAGTGGCAAGGAACCAATCGTCCAGGTACGGGTAGACCTATATGCCCTGAAGCCTCAGGTGAGCCGCTACTGCTGCCATGACCTTGGTGAACAACCTGGCACCCTGAGGGCTGTGGTGAGACGGAAGGGTAGGGCCCGGATTTGGTAGTGATTGGCCCTAGCCGAAAGCGGAGGAATCTCCTGGAGCATCTGGGCATCTTTATATGGTAGTACGTGTCCTGGAGGTCTACTGAGCACATCCAGTTCTCCTGCAGATGAGGCAAGATGGACTGTAGAGTGACCATCCGGAACTTCTCTTTGGCAACTGACTTGTTTAGGCTGGAAAGGTCCAGGATAGGCCTCAAGTCCCCCATCTTTTTTGGCACCAAAAAGAACCTGCAATAAATGCCTGATTCGAACTGATCTGGGGGAGTACAGGCTGGATGACCCGTTTGTTTAGCAGCTTTTCTATTTCGTGCGCTGCAGCCTCCCTTTGCTCAGGTGGAATGTCTGGGAGGTGTTTTGTGGGAATGGGAGGAGTCGCAAAGGGAATTGTGTAACCTCTGGATATTACTTGAAGCACCCACCGGTCTGTTAACATGAACTCCCATGCCGTGAAGTGCACTGAAAGATAACCCTCGACTGCCTCCAGAGAAGAGCAGTTGGGCAACCCCTCAGGGCTGCTGTGCGGGTCTGTCAGAGAACGGTTCTCGAGACCCGAAGTTCTTTGGATCCCCCCCCCCACCGCTGGGCCGGTGTCTGTCATGTCCCTATGTGCCTCTGGGAGAAAAGGAGTCCAGAGTGTCCAGGGAATACTGAGAATTCCGGAATCACATCTTCTTTTGTCCCCACTGATTCCTGGAAAAGGATCTTTGGGGGTTAGAGAAGTGGATCCCAAAGGCAGACTGTGTCTTCCTGGCCTTCTCACTCTGGACCAGTGCGTGACGGACTGTCTTCCCAAACAAGGGAGACCCATCATAGGGAGCATTTGCAAGAGACGCCTTGAAGGGTTCCACGAAGTTACATAGCCTAAGCCAGGCGTGTCGCCTCATGGAAATGCTGGACCCAGCTGCCTGTGTGGCTCCATCAGTGGCATGAGAAAAGAGGTGCACGGAAGTATTGGTAACCGCTTTTAGAGTGGCCATTCACACACAGAATGTGGTCTATCCTTCTGGAGACATGGACTCCAGGGGTGACTCAGTGTACTCTTTAACCAGGTCATGCTGAAGTCTGGTAACATGGGCCAAATAATTCAGCACTCTTATAGAGAAGGTGGCTGAAGCGTACGTCCGCTTTCCCAAATGGTCCATCATCCTGGACTCTCAGTCAGGGGGACAGACTGTGGAACTTTCCTGGGCTAGTTCCTTCTTAGTGGCAGAGGCTACCACCATGGCATCCACTGGGGACCCTTTGTTCCAGCTTGGTCTGTCTACCGGGGGACTCAAGATTTTATCAGGGTGCTTTGGAATAGGCTCTACAGTGTCCAGCTCCTTCCATGACCTGGTGGTAACAAGGTCCACTAAGGGATCTGCCGGGGGGGGGGGGAACGACACCCAAGAAGTAGATGGGCCCCGTGTTGAAGGCCTCTAAAAATACCGACTCGTCAGAGGAAGTCTTGGGGTTGGACCAACCCCCCCCCCCTGCTCTGGATCTCCATGATATCTCCAAAGGACACATCGGGGGGGGGTGATCTGCAGAAGCCTTCCCTTTTCTCCATGTTGGTATCCTCTGTAAGGGCCTCAGGGAAGTCCAGGTGCCTCCTTTTGCACTTGAATTTGTGAGGAACCTCTTCGGTGGGACTCACAGGAGAGGACTCCGGAACTGCTTGTGGTTCCACGAGGGGAACAGTCTGGGGGACATCGAGCATGGGCTGTCCCTGCATGGTCAAAATGGCAGAAGACATACCCAGAAGAGAGGGGGGGGGTTGGGCGGACTCAGAGGAGATGATCAGGGGTCTCGATCCATTAGAGAGAACCCTCTACACCACGAACGCTGAGGGACAGCAAGCCTCTCGGGCCACCAAGAAAGAGGACACTCTCCCCAGATCCAATGTGGAGATTGGAGCCAAGCCCAAAGGAGCCAACACACCTAGGGGTAGGCCATGACCCAACAAAGTTGGCGCCAAAGGAGAAAAATCCAACCCCTCGGATCCGACGCCCAGGCTCCGGCTCCAAGAGCCGGTCTGACCTGATGCGTTCAAGGTAATGGCTGGCGTTGAGGTACACAGTACCATCGGCGCCGACCCCCCCCCCCCCGACTCCAGAACTCTTGGATCCAGGAACTCCAAAACCAGTGGACAGACTGGAGAAGGAGAAATCGGGGCAAACAAAGGAAGCAAGCTCCCCCCTCCAGAGGGAGAGGGGGCTGGCAAGACCACCATCTGGATCTGGATACGAATAAACCTTTGCATCATTTTGTCCATGTCTGCTTCTAACAAGCTTTTCATAGACCAAGAAGAGGCCACCGACACTGGCCGGGAGGATCAGTGTGCGGAGGCCCTAGGAGGAGGCCGAAGCTCCTCTGGCAAAATTCTCGGGGAACATAGCCAAGGAGATGCCGGCCTGGGAAGAACCGGTAATTCAGGAGGAGGACCCATCGGATCCGAATGTTCCGGGGATCTTTTCCTCCCCTTGTCTCCGTCTCACTCTTTCTTGGATTCCCTATCCCCAGACCTCTGTCCAGGAGGGCACGTCCTGGCCTAGGAGGGAGATGAAGACACGATGGCTGCTGTAGATGGGGCAGTCACAGCCATGACCACAGCAGAGAAGGCAGCTGCTTCCGTAGATGGGAGAAGCCCTTTCAAAAGGAGTTTAGCCCTGCAATCTTTTAAAGCTCTGGGATTAAACCCCTCGCATATGGAGCAGTCCAAAGACAAGTGGGTTGCCCCAAGACGCACAACACACAGTGTGTGGCCATCTGCAGGGGACAACTTATGGCCACACTCCATGCATTTCCTGAAGATCAACTTAGCCTGCTGATCTGCCATATCATAAAAAATATAAATAGGTACAAAGTACAGTACAGTTTTGTACCTACCATAAATGTAGATGTCCGATAGGTATGCATCTGCAGTCATCACATATGGGTTGTCCTGCCTCAGGCAGCCCTTCGGTCGGCCGGATTCCAAAGTCTGGGTCCGGCGTCGGCTGACGTCGCCCCTTCCCCGATGTCAGAGCGCCTGGTGTATAAAAGCATCAGCCGACGCCATCTTCCTCAGTGTTTCTTGCCCCAGATGCCAGGTGCCCTCAAAGGAAGGCTAAATTTGGATAAACATCTACATTTATGGTAGGGACAAAACTGTACTATGTCCTTTAAGGATGCATCTGCAGTCATCACATATGGGTAGAATACCATAGCCAATCTGGGGGTGGAGGATCTATGTAAAGGATGGTGTAGCTAAAATGCCCTGCAGGACTGCCGTAGCAAAGCCTGCTCTGGATCTGGAATATAAAGGTAAATTGTAATGCTTGGAAAATGTATGCACGGAGCTCCATGTAGCAGCTTCTAAAATGTCCTTGGTAGCCACCCCTCTTAAGAAGGCTGTGGAGGTGACTGTGGCTCTGGTGGAATGAGGTCTAATGTTAGCTGGCACAGTTTTTCCATGGAAGGAATAACAGAAACGAATGCAATTCCCTATCCATTTTGAAATTGTCTGTTTGGAAATTGCTTTTCCTTGTGCACCAGCAGCATATGCTACCAACAGCTGGTCAGTTTTTCTGTAGCTTTTCGTTCTGTCCAAGTAGTAGCGCAACTGTCTGTGTATGTCCAGGGTGTGCAGAAGTTTCTCCCCTTTGTTTTGTGGATTTGGAAAGAAGGTAGGCAGGTGAATAGCTTGGTTTAATGAGACCCTGGATACCACCTTTGGCATAAATGAAGGATTGGTTCTCAATGAGACTCTGTCCTGATGAAAAATAAGGAATGGCTGTACTGCCATGAGGGCCTGTAACTCAGATACTCTTCTTGCTGAGGTTATGGCCAGAAGGAAGGCGGTCTTCAAGACAGGAACTGTAGTTCTGCAGATGCTGCTGGTTCAAAGGGAGGCAGAGTTAGTTTTTCCAACACGAGTTAACGTCCCAAGTAGGCACTGGAGGTTTCCTTGGAGGATTGATGTTTTTAATTCCTCTTAGAAACTGTCTTAGGAGAGGATGAGAAAAAACAGGTGGATCAGTATTGTACTCTGCTGAAATTGCTGAAGCATGAATTTTAATGGAAGAGTAAGACAGGCCATTGTGGAGCATTTCTGCCAAGTATTCCAGGATATGTGGCATGTTCATCACTGTCGCATCTAGGCCCTTTGTGGTGTTCCAAATGTGAACTCTCTTCCATTTTGCTGAATATGCCTTTCTTGTGGAAGGCCTGCGAGCTTCCATGATGATATCCTTCACTCTCTTGGACAGCTTATCCTGAGGAGGAGTCAAGGTATTTTCCAGGCTGTTGGTCGCAAGGTTTTCAGGTTGGAATGCAGAGTTTTGTAATTGTGCTGTGTCAGGAGAAGTGGCCATTGAGGAAGAGGCCATGGTTTCGTGTGTGACATGCTCTAACAGTGGGTACCAGTGCTGTCTTAGCCAGTCCGGAGCTATCAGAATCACTTTTGGCTGCTCTGTCCTGATCTTCAGTAAGACCTTGGTCATTAATGGAAGAGGTGGAAATGCATAAACTGTTAGGGTTCTCCAGCTGAAAGATAGGGCGTCCACTTTCCATGCTTGTGGGTGGTATGTCCTTGAGCAGAATTTCTTCAGCTGATGATTGTGGTGGGAGGCAAAAAGATCTATGTCTGGCCTTCCCCATGATTGTGTTATCTGTAGGAAGATGTCTGGGTGCGACATCCATTCGTGTGCATCCATGATATTTCTGCTTAAGCTGTCTGCCAGTATATTGTCTTTTCCTGGCACAAACTGGGATTGCAGGTCTATATTGAGTTTCAAGGAAAGTTCCCATAGAGTCATTGCCAGTCTGCAAAGAGGGTAGGAATGGGTGCCTCCTTGCTTGTTTATGTACCACATAACTGTGGTGTTGTCTGTCCTTATTAGCAGGTGGCCTTGATGCAGAAAGAGTTTGAAGGCCCCGATTGCATGCATCACTGCCAGCATTTCCTTTTGGTTTATGTGCATGCGTAGCTCCTTTCGTGACCATAGTCCTTGAATAAATCTGCCCTCCATGTGTGCTCCCCAACCGTGGTCTGAAGCATTCGTTGTAATAGTTTGGCTGGCTATTGGCTTGCTGAAGGGCAGACCCCTGTTTGATTGGCTTGCTTGAGCCCACCACAGAAATTCCTTTTGGAGACATGGAATGAGTGGGATCAAAGTTTCTAAGCTGTGGCTGTGCTGAGTCCATAAACTCCTTAGGTACCATTGTAGCTTCCTCATATGCAGCCTTGCTTGGGGAATGAGAAGAATGCAAGATGCCATGTAACCCAGGGCCTGCAGGATTTTCCTTGCAGTCAGCTGAGTTTGTCTTGTCAGATTCTTGAAGTAATCCGGTAGTTGTCTTTGTTTTTCTTCTGTGAGAAAAAACATTTGGGTGGTTGTGTCTAAATCCGCACCCAGAAAAGTTATTCTTTGGGATGGAACAAGTCTTGATTTGTGAAAGTTGACTGTATATCCCAATGCCTGCAGTAGGTGGATGGCATAATTCAAGTCCTTTACCAAAGTTTGTTGGCTGTCCGCTTGTATAAGGCAGTCGTCCAGGTATGGGTATATTTGAATCCCCTGAAGTCTGCAGTGTGCAATTACTGATGCCAGGCATTTCGTGAATACTCTGGGCGCAGTAGATAAGCCAAAGGGCAATGCTGAGAATTGATAATGCTCTGAGCCTGCAAGAAATCTGAGGTGTCTTCTGCAACTATGTCTGATAGGGACATGCAGGTATGCCTCCTTGAGGTCTAGAGTCACCAGCCAAGACCCCTTGCCCAGCATGGGAAGGAGTTGCTGTAAAGTCAGCATTTTGAATTTTGGCACAATGAGATAAGTATTCAGTGCGGACAAGTCGAGAATAGGCCTCCATTGATTTTCTTTTCTTGGAACAAGGAATAGTCTGGAATAAAATCCTTGGCCTTGTTCTGAAAGAGGAACCTTTTCTATAGCTTTCATTTGCATTAATTTGGAGATTTGTTTCAAAGCCTCTGCCCTTTGATTTGGTGGCAGGTCTGGCATGCCTTTTCTTTTTGGCAATGTGTGAAAATGGAACCTGTATCTTCTGTCTATTATTTGCAGTGTCCATTTGTCTCTTGTAATATAGTGTGCCAATTGTCTGAGAATAAAGAAAGCTTTCCGCCCAAAGGTGCTTCTAATTGAGCCCTGGTTGGCGGAGTCAAAGCAAAGTCATTGAGTCTGTCCTTGTGCAGCAGTTGTAGGTCCTGCACTACCTCTCTGGTTGGGAAGCTGCCATTGACGCCCTCTGTAGGAGCCTCTAGCTTGCCCTCTACCTCTGGCACGCCTGTTGTTGCCTCTCTGAAATCTTTCTGTGTCCGGAAAGGACCAATTCTTGGCAGGCCAATTTCTGCTGAATCTTGGTGGTTGGACTTGTAGAAAATCTTTAACTGTTTGTACAGATTTTGCCTTTTCCTCAACCTTCTTTAAGACCTCCTGAGCAGTGGAGCCAAATAACTTTTGCTTTTCCAGGGGAGCATCCAGAAGCTTA
The DNA here is from genome assembly GCF_019279795.1 of Protopterus annectens. Taxonomy (NCBI): domain Eukaryota; kingdom Metazoa; phylum Chordata; order Ceratodontiformes; family Protopteridae; genus Protopterus; species Protopterus annectens. Next base: position 943,966,095 of record NC_056728.1, read on the forward strand.
GCTTTAACATGGTCTGGCAGAGATTGTTCCTTCAGCCAAGCATGCCTACGTATGACTGCACCTGTCATAGCTGACCTACATGAAGCTTCCAATGCATCATAACCACATTGTAAGAAATGGTTACTAACCTGCTGGGAGTTATGTACCAGATCCTGTAGTGATTTGCGATCTAGGGGTTCAGGAGAAGACAGTTTCTTATGCAATTCATCTAACAAATACTCTTGGTACTGTATCATATGAAATTGACAATTTAATGTCCTCATAGAAAGAGTAGCAGAATTATACACTTTTTTACCCCCTCTCTCTAAAGCCCTGGACTCCCTTTCAGAGGGGAGTGGATTTTTAGAGGTGGCAGCTGCAACCCCTTTAGGGCCCTGGGAAATAGTTTCTGGATCAGCAGAGTGGGCCTTGTAAAGAAAATGATGCGAGTCTGGGACCCTGTAGTACCTATCGGGTTTGACAGGGACCGGGGGAAGAGTGTCAGGGGTTATGCTAGACTCAAGAGTACACATCATCAATGACATTCAAAACAGGAGGAATAGCCAAAGGTCTATGCGGAGGTAAATGCAGAAAAGTTCTTAATCTTTTCCTGGAATCAGAACATTCCTGGCCCTGCCATTTGAAATGCTCTTTCATAGTGTGAAGGGTCTCACTGAAGGACTGCTCTTCAGGAGGGGAGGCCGAGGGGATGGATTCCTCTGCATCAGAATCCTCGTAGGCCGAAAAAGCCTCCTCCTGGTAGTCTGAGAGAGCAGAGCCATCAGAGGCCTCCTCTGAGGAGTGGGGATCAGAGGGCTCAACCCTGGGCCTTTTGTCTAGAGGAGGTTGAGATCCCCTAATCAAGGAAATAAGGTCCTCTGCTAAAGTAAGAATCTGTGAACTTGTAGAGGGTCCCTGAGGAATAACCCTGGGAGGCATAGCTTTTGTATGTTTAGCAACTTTAGCCCTGGTGAATGCCTTTATGGACATGGATGCAGGAGGCCTAGCTGCACCACGTGCTGGAGTAGTTTTGTCTAGAGGAATGGTGTCGGAAGTTTCCAAGACACCAGTTTCTGAAGGAAATTCAATAACAGACTCAGCAGGGGCCTCCGGGGCCGAGGTTGTCGGTTGAGCGGTTTCGGGTGTCGGAAGTACCAAGGACTCTGTTTCAGCTGAGACCGAGACACTCGCGGTAGGCCTGGCCGTGGTTTCAGCCGAAACTGCGGCCCGCGTGTGTCGGTCCTTGTCCTTCCGTTTCTTTATTAAATGTGAAGTCGGAGTCTCCAACGGCATTTTGTATGAAAAACTTGCCCCAAAAAATTCCTCTGCGAACTCCGCCCGACGTCTAAGAGTGCGTCGGTTGAAGGAAGCACAGGCTGAACAGGCCGAGACGTCGTGGTCTGGGCCTAGGCAGGGGAGGCAGTAAGAGTGGAAATCCTTAGGAGGTATTTGTTTCCCAAAAGTTAAACAATTATTAACTTTATCTGACATCGGCTGAGGCAAGAAAGAGTCCCCAACAGGGTACTTAGCTTTTGAAGTCTTCGGTAGCTGAATTACAGGAGCTGGCCGACCGGCACTTGCGAACTGCTTCTGCTTCGGGCACCACGCGGCAAGAAAGACTGAGGAAGATGGCGTCGGCTGACGCTTTTATACCCCAGGCGCTCTGACGTCGGGAAGGGGCGACGTCAGCCGACGCCGGACCCAGACTTTGGAATCCGGCCGACCGAAGGGCTGCCTGAGGCAGGACAACCCATATGTGATGGCTGCAGATGCATCCTTGAAGGACATCAGCAACTAACTCCTGAACCCCCACACTCACACGCCAATCACTCACACGGAAGGAAAGGGGAACGAGGCCTACACTACCTGTAACACAAAACTCCCAAAACCCTTTTTTTAACAGAAAACACGAGAAATGAAGGGGAGGAAAGGCAAAGGATAGAAAGGACCAGCTAAGACTGCAACCTCACAAAAAACACACACCAAAAAATCCCCAAAGATTCCTACCACACAAGGATCATGCTGCTTGCAAAGCCACGGCAAACGAGATCTGAGGGAAGGAAGGAAGGAGATGCAGGGGTATTATGGGCAAGAGGAGGAGCTTGGAGCTCAGATCAATAGCTGGTAAATCTGTCGTGTCAAATCTGAAGTGCATCTGAAACCCACAGGTTGATGAGCAAATGAAGTTAACTACTACAGATTACTTATTAATGTATGTGTGAATATCTTAAATGATAATAAAGGTGTTTAGCCCTTAGAACTTTTTTTAAAGAAAGGCTGCCAGTTTATGTTAAAGGATAAAATGGAAACCCAAAGACATCAGAGGATAAGATATCTTGTTGGCTTCCTTAGCCAAATCGCATAACAAATGTACAAGCTCCAAGATCAGATGTAGTTGTACATTAACTGTTTACTGAGCTACTACTGTTGAAAACCAGATTAAGAATTATTCTGAACACACATTAATCTTTCATTCAGCAAAAATGTCCATGTATTATCAAATTATATTGCATCTGCTCTACCAATAAATTGCATGGCAAGGTCACCACACTAAGGTACTGTTTCAATCAAGGCTACTTTATCCCTACAGTGGCTGTGTCCCCCAAAAGTTACCTTCAAACTATTACGTTTATTTTAATTCTTTACTTAAAATGTCTCTAGGGAACAACTTTGAAACATTCCTTTTGATTTATTTTTTTATCTCCAAGCTCCTGCATCCATATTTCTGGTTCTGTTTGTTTAAACCAGAAACAATGGTCAAATAATTCTGTAAAGGAGCTAAATGCCATTACAGCAGGTGTTGCACCTTCCTCATTTATTCATTCAGTGTCTCAGTATAGAGTTAACTTTCCTGTCATAGACGAACGTGCTGCCCATTCATCTACTGGCAGCAATAGAAACTGTTGCCATTGATCTCTCCATCATGAAATCAATGCTATGACAAGTCTGACGAGTAAGAAGGGCAATATTTCAATGAAACAGAAAGTGGTTGCACACAGAATACTGCAGAATCAGATGCAAAGACGACAGAAGGGTACAGCAGCATATGTACTTACCTTATTAGCTGATCCGTGAAGGTGTCCTCCTTGGTAGGTCTACAAAGTACAGTTTTGTACCTACCATAAATGTAGATGTCTGAGAGGTATGCATCTGCAGTCCTAACAAATGGGTTGTCCTGCCTCAGGCAGCCCTTCGGTCGGCCGGGTTCCAAAGTCTGGGTCTGGCCTCGGCTGATGTCGCACTTCACCCGACGTCATAGCTGCTGTCAATTGGGTATAAAGGCATCAGCCGATGCCATTTTCCTCAGGGTTTCTTGCCCCAGATGCCAGGTGCCCTCGAGGAAGGCTAAATTTGGATAAATGCCAATGATTCCAAACAGTAGAGAGCAAACAAAAATAAACATGTATGTACATATATACAAACAAATACACCATAATAGATTCCCCCAGCTAGCTACAAGATGGGCAAATACCCTAGGAGTACCACAGAGGGGAAGGAGGGTGGGTAATCCTGACTGCAGATGCATACCTCTCGGACATCTACATTTATGGTAGGTACAAAACTGTACTATGTCCTTCAAGGATGCATCTGCAGTCCTAACAAATGGGTAGAATACCATAGCCAAACTGGGGGAGGAGGCACTAAGAAGATTATGGTGTAGTTAAGATCCCTTGCAAAACAGCAGTGGCAAAACCTGCTCGGGATCTGGAGTATAAAGGCAGATTATAATGCTTGGCAAATGTATGCACGGAGCTCCAAGTAGCAGCCTCTAAAATGTCTTTGGTAGCCACTCCTCGTAAGAAAGCTGTAGTAGTGGCTGTAGCCCTTGTGGAGTGAGGTCTGATATTTTCTGGAGTTGTCTTTCCATGAAAGGAGTAACAAAATCTAATGCAATTTCCTATCCATTTTGAGATTGTCTGTTTTGAAATTGCTTTTCCTTCCATTCCTGCTGCATATGCTACCAGAAGCTGGTCAGTTTTTCTATTGGTCTTGGTTCTGTCCAGGTAGTAGCGCAATTGCCTGTGTACACCCAAGGTATGCAGAAGTCTTTCCCCCCTGTTCTGTGGATTGGGGAAGAATGTTGGTAGGTGGATTGCTTGGTTCAATGATACCCTGGAGACCACCTTTGGCATAAAAGTAGGGTTAGTTCTCAAGGACACTCTATCCTGATGGAAGATAAGGAAGGGCTGTACTGCCATTAATGCCTGTAATTCAGAAACCCTTCTTGCTGAAGTGATTGCAAGCAGGAAAGCAGTTTTCCAAGATAAGAACTGTAATTCTGCTGTTGCTGCTGGTTCAAAAGGGGGAAGTGTTAACTTTTCTAGCACAAAGTTTAGGTCCCATGTAGGCAAAGGTGGCTTCCTTGGAGGCTTTACATTTTTAATTCCTCTCAGAAACTGCCTGAGTAGAGGATGAGAGAAGACTGGAGGATCCATGTTATATTCTGCTGAAATTGCTGATGCATGAATCTTGGAGGAGTAAGACAGGCCATTGTGGAAAAGCTCTGCTAAATATTCCAGGATGTTAGCTATGTTTGCCAAGGATACATTTTCTCCTTTTGCTGCACTCCAAATGAGGTATATTTTCCATTTTGCTGAATAAGTCTTCCTTGTGGAGGGTCTGCGAGCCTCCAGGATAATGTCTTTAACCCTCTGAGATAATTCTGGGTTATTTTGTCTTATTTAAGATTCCAAGCAGCTAGCTGCAGTGTTTTCAAGTTTGGATGCAGGATCTTGAAGTTGTTCTGTGTTAGCAGCAAAGGAACTAGAGGTAGAGGCCATGCGTGTGCTCGAGACATGCTCCTCAGAAGCGGGTACCAATGCTGCCTCGGCCAGTCTGGAGCCATCAGTATGATCCTTGGGTGATCTTCTTTGATCTTCAGTAGCACTTTGTGCATCAAAGGAAGAGGTGGGAATGCATATGCTGTTAGGTTTTCCCAACTGAAGGATAGGGAGTCCACCTTCCAAGCAAGTGGGTGGTATGTCCTTGTGCAGAATTTTCTCAATTGGTGGTTGTGTGGCGATGCGAACAGGTCTATTTCTGGTAGCCCCCATTTCTTTGTAATGGATTTGAAGATGTCCGGATGCAGCATCTATTCGTGGGCATCCGTGGTAGTTCTGCTTAAGGTGTCTGCTAGTATATTTTCTTTTCCTGGCACAAATATGGCCTGGAGCTGAATGTTGAGGTTCAGGGCCACATCCCACAGATCCATTGCCATCCGGCATAGAGGATATGAATGTGTTCATGTATTCCCTGCTTGTTGATATACCACATAACTGTGGTGTTGTCCGTCCTTATCAGCAAATGACCTTGTTGAAGAAACGGTCTGAATGTCTGAATTGCCTGTTTCACTGCCAGCATCTCTTTTAGATTTATGTGTAGGTTCAGCTGGTCCTGTGTCCATAGGCCCTGTATACACTTGTCTGCCATGTGTGCCCCCCAACAGAGGTCTGAGGCGTCCGTGGTGATAGTCTGGCTTGGGTGAGGGCTGTGGAAAGGCAGTCTTTTGTTCAACTGACAGGCCTGAGCCCACCACAGGAATTCTTGCTTCAGGCATGGAATTATTGGAATTTGGGTTTCTAGGCTGTGCTTGTGCTGAGACCATAAATTCCTTAGGTACCATTGCAACTTCCTCATATGTAGTCTGGCATATGGGATCAATATTATGCAGGATGCCATGTAACCCAGGGCTTGCAGGACTTTCCTTGCTGTAAGCTGGGTCTGCATTGTTAATGCCATGAAATAGAGTGATAGTTGTTTTTGCTTTTCTGCTGTGAGAAATGCCATTTGATTTGATGTGTCCAGTTCTGCACCCAAGAATGTAATCCTTTGGGATGGTACCAGCCTTGACTTTTTTATGTTGACTGTGTATCCCAAGGCCTGTAATAGGTGAATAACTTTTTCCAAATCTTTTGTTAATTTGTTCTTGTTGTCCGCTTGTATCAGGCAGTCGTCCAGGTATGGATAAATTTGGATTCCCTGAAGCCTGCAATGAGCAATTACTGATGCCAGGCATTTCGTGAATACTCTGGGCACAGTAGATAAGCCAAAGGGCAATGCTGAGAATTGATAATGCTCTGATCCTGCAAGAAATCTGAGGTATCTTCTGCAGTCTGGTCGAATAGGGATGTGCAGGTATGCCTCCTTGAGATCTAGAGTCACCAGCCAAGACTCCTTGCCCAGCATGGGAAGAAGTTGCTGTAGGGTCAGCATTTTGAATTTTGGAACAATGAGATATGTGTTCAGAGCGGACAGGTCGAGAATAGGTCTCCATTGGTTTTCTTTTCTTGGCACCAGGAAAAGTCTGGAATAAAATCCTTGTCCTTGTTCCATAGCCGGTACCTTTTCTATAGCTCTCATCCTTAGTAAGTGGTTGATTTGTCCTAGAGCGTTTGCTTTTTGGTTTGGTGGTAGGTTTGGCATTCCTCTCTTCCTTGGTAGAGTATGGAAGTGAAACCTGTAACCTTTGTCTATTGTCTGTAAAATCCATTTGTCTCCTGTAATGTAATGCCAGTTTACTGAAAATAAAGCTAGCTTTCCGCCTAAGGGTGCTTCCAGTTGTTCCCTGGTAGGCGGTATCAGAGCCAAGTCACTGTGATTGTCCTGTGGAAGTGGTAGTAGCTGGATCTGTGGCAGTACTTCTCTGGTTGCTAGGCTGCCACTGACGTCCCCTGTAGGCACCTCTGGATTGACCTCTGCCTCTTGAGCGCCTATTTCTTCCTCTCTGTGCTCTGGAGGTGTCTGGAAAGGACCAATTCTTTGAAGGCCAATTCCTACTAAATCTAGGAGGCTGTACCTGTAAGAAATCCTTGACTGTTTGGACAGATTTTTGCTTTTTCTTCCACCTTCTTTAACACTTGCTGTGCAGGGGAGCCAAACAAACTGAGTTTCTCCATGGGAGCATCTAGGAGCTTTGACTTTACATGGTCTGGTAAGGATTGCTCTTTTAACCATGCATTCCCTCTGATCACTGTTCCAGTCATAGCTGATCTAAAGGAAGCCTCCAGTGCATCATAGCCGCATTTTAAGGAATGATTACTGACCTGCTGAGTGTTATGTACCAAATCCTGAAGGGACTTACGGTCTATAGGTTCAGGAGAGGATAGTTTTTTATTTAGCTGATCTAACAAAAATTCCTGATACTGGATCATGTGGAATTGACAGTTTAAGGCCCTAGCCGAAAGAGTAGCAGAAGTATAAACTTTTTTACCCCATCTCTCTAATGCTCTAGATTCTCTTTCAGAGGGAGGGGTTTAGCAGTTGCTACAGCTTTGGGGCCCTGAGAAATAGTTTCAGGATCTGCAATAGGAGCCTTATACAAGTGATAATGTGTGTCCGGGACCCTGTAGTATCTGTCGGGCTTAGCAGGGGCCGGGGGAAGAGAGTCAGGGGCAGTACAAGCATCATTGAATGCATCATCCACAACTGTTAGTACTGGAGGAATGGCTAAAGGCCTATGCTGTGGCAAATGTAAAAAGGTCCTTAGCCGTTTCCTAGAATCTGAAAAATCCTGGCCCTGCCATTGAAATTGCTCCCTCATAGCATGCAAGGTTTCCCCAAAAGAAAATTCTTCAGGAGGAGAGGCAGAAGGGATGGAGTCTTCTGCGTCAGAATCCTCATATGGAGAATAGGGGCCTTCTGGAGGATTTGAGTTCTCTGAATCATCAGAGGAATAATCCATAGAAACTGGTTCAGGGGGCTCTGCTCTAGGCCTCTTCTCTGGAGGGGGATGAGAGGCCCTGTCAGGGTGAGGTTGGGATCCCCTGATCAAAGAAATGAGATCCTCTGCCAGGCTGAGCATTTGGGAACTAGAGCTAGGCCTGTGTGAGGGGGTTTTAGCAGGCAAGGCCTTAGAAGATTTAGCTGCTTTAGCCCTAGAAAAAGCCTTGATAGACATGGATGCAGGGGGCCTAGCAGCTCCACGTGCAGGAGTTGATATGTTCAAAGGAATAGTAACTGATAAATCCTGGGTGCCTGCTACAGCAGGAGAAATTTCAGTAGCAGATTCAGCCATGCTGTGTGAGGCCTCGGCTGTAGGAGGTAAGCTTTCGGCCGAAGGAAGAACCGTGGACTCGGTTTCAGCCGAAACCGAGACACTCGCGGTTGGCTTAACCGTGGTTTCGGCCGAAACCGCGCACCGCGAGTGTCGGTCCTTTTCCTTACGCTTTTTAGCTAATTGTGAAGTCGGAGTCTCCGACGGCATTTTGTAAGCAAAAGTGGGACCAAAAAACTCCTCCGCAAACTCCGACCGACGTCTAAGTGTCCGTCGGTTGAAGGAAGCACAGGCTAGACAAGCTGCTACGTCGTGGTCTGGGCCTAAGCAAGGAAGGCAGTAAAAGTGGAAATCCTTATGAGGTATTTGTTTCCCACAAGTTAAACAATTATTTACTTTTTCTGACATCGGCTGAGGCAAGAAAGAGTCCCCAACGGGGTACTTAGCTTTTTAGAAGTCTTCGGTAGTAGAAATCTCTGGATCTGACCGACCGGCACTTGCGAACAGCTTCTGCTTCGGGCACCGCGCGGCAAGAAAGACTGAGGAAAATGTCGTCGGCTGATGCCTTTATACCCAATTGACAGCAGCTATGACGTCGGGTGAAGTGCGACATCAGCCGAGGCCAGACCCAGACTTTGGAATCCGGCCGACCGAAGGGCTGCCTGAGGCAGGACAACCCATTTGTTAGGACTGCAGATGCATCCTTGAAGGACATCTGGGGTATCCTTCCCAGTTACCTCTGACTTGGTTATTTTTCTGGGATGCTCCCATGCTATGGGCATGCTCAACTCCTATTAGTGCAGACACTGACTTTCCACAATGCACCAAGAAAAGTTTGCCAAGCTCTTGCTACCATCAATCTGCCTTAAACCATTGAGTGAGCACATTTTGTAAACCAAGAAATAAACATATAAAACAACACAACCACATTAAAACTTTAGCATGGATGTACTGTATTCATTCCTTTTACTGAACTGCGGTTGAAATATTTCAATCAACATTCCAATAAAAGCAAATGACATGTTGTATCCCTGTTACTATTTTGATTGTGGTTTTGTTTCAGTTGAAATTCTGAGGTTGCCACACAAGAAGATTATTTTAAGGCAAAGTCTGCCTTGATCATTTAAGCAAGATTATACAATGACCCCCCATTAATATTCCAAAATGTGTACGCCGATTGGTCAGCGGGCATGCTGTAAATCAGACTTATACTAATGGAAAAAGGTCCGGTCACCCGGACTTTTTCCATTAGTATGTCTTTTTTTTTTTTTTTTTTTTTTTTTTACAGCAACGGAGAACGCAAGATCTCCGTTGCTGTTTAGACATTGTCTCGCTATGTTAAAGGAGTTTAACATAGCAAGACAGCTTTAAAAAAGTAACGGAGATCTTCCTTTCTCCGTTGCTTTTTTTAAAGCTGTCTCACTATGTTAAACTCCTTTAACATAACGAGACAGTTTGTAAAAAGCAACGTAGATCTTGCTTTCTCCATCGCTTCCACCGACAGCTCTAATGTACTGCGTAAGCATATGCATGCGCAGTACATCAGAACTGTCACAGAATAGCAGACAGCTGCGGAAGGGCAGCAAGTAGGCATTATACAATGCCATTATTTAAGAAAAGTAAGTATTTTTTTTTCTTAAATAATGTCATTGTATAATAGCAATAACCCACTTATGGGTGTGGGTAATGCTGGATTTACCCACGGTTGTCTTTGTTTGGCCACTTGGGCTTCACCCTCGTGACCAAACCACGACAACTGTGGGTAAATCCAACATTACCCACACCCAGGCGTGGGTTATTGCTATAATCCACAACTGTACGTGGGTATTTTAAGGCAATGTCTGCCTTGATCATTTAAGCAATAATCCACAACTGTACGTGGGTATATCAGGATTTACCCATGTTTGGTGTGGTTTGATTACAACGGCAAAGCCTGAGTAAACAAAATTAACTATGGGTAAAAACTGTGCGTCTTGGATTTTTGCAATTATAAAACAACATTTAAGAAAGAAATTTTTTTACCTTTCTTAATCTATTGGTATAAGGGCACTTCAGTCTTCTTCCTCCTTTACTTCCCTAGATGGACATACTCCTCATGCGTATGAGACACATGTTCCCACATTTGCAGAGTACATCATTGCAGTACAGGAGAAGCAACAGTGAACAGAATGTCCGTCGCATTTTTTTTTTTTTTTTTAATTGTGATTTTACAAGGGACAATACTAGGATAATCAGGTACATTACAGTTTCTTTAGTTTTGCAGAGCATACCTGACTTTTCTCGTATTTTGCTGTCCCCAGCATATGCCAATAGAAAGTCTGGGTGCTCAATGGCACTTCAGCAGCTGGACTTGGCATATGCTCAATATACAAAGAACACACCGGTTGGGCTGTCCAATCAACGTTCTTTTTTTGAATAGCAAGGAGTAGTTTTTTATATATGTGTTGGCATGCATGCATGCATGCCTGTGCTTGTATACACACACACACACACACACACACACACACACACACACACACACACACACACACACACACAGAGGACATTACTACATGCACACTAATTTGGAGAGGAGACACACATGCACAAGGAGAACATTATTGCATGCAGACTAATTTGGAGAATGCACATCCATTACATCTGGTAGCAGAGTCTGTCTAAGCAAGCCTAAGACTATGGGTAAGATCCCAAGCATTAAGTTTCCTGGAAGGGATAGACCACATTATGGACAAAGAAAAGTCCCTCAGTGGAAACAGAGGTAAATCCCAGAGATGAAATAAAAAATCCAAACCAACGCGTAGCTAGACAAAAAAAGAGTCCTGATGATGCCTGACTGTTAGCAGGTGAAAGCGGTCAGTCTGAGGTGTTTTGTGCATGTTGATTTTTTTTTTGTGTTATTAAAGGATTGTTTTGTCTAGCTACACTTTCATTTGGATTTCTTATTTCAGGTGTACCAAAAAAGGCTATACTCCTGAAGTTACATTACCAACAATAATGCTTGATGGAGGAGTGAACAAATTACCAAGTGGACAAACCGTAAATGTCGACAAGAACACACATTTTTGATGTAGGCACTGGAAACTACCACATTCCAGGTGGAAAAAGCTTTTGAAAACAGTATTAACCAACAGAAAGGTTGCCACATGGCATAAAAAACAATGCAGTTATCAAGCCACCTGCAGAAGATTTGAAAAGCAGCTGTCAGCCTGTCCCATGTCCTGCAAGAAAGCAAATAAGGAGCTTTCCCATCTTCCAGAACTCCTACTCAGATAGTACTTGCATGGTGGGAAGGGCTCCTTTTCCCCACTGTATTCTACCTATACCAGGTCATTTCTAACACCACTTTCAGGAGGAGACATGGGTCAGTCCTAACAGACACCAAAGTCTTGTAAAACACAACATAAAGATCCCTACAACTACAAGCCTGAAGTTCTGAGATCCTACAAGTGGAAGTGATGACTGTCAAGAAAAGGTCTTCCAAGTGACAAAGTTCACAGCTGCCAGACTAGCAGGTTTGACTAGGGACAGATAAAACTGTTAAATCATGACAGAGAAAGATTCCCTTCAAAGAACATGGAGGTTTACAGCCCCTTTAATGAACTGCTTGGCCAGCTGATGTTGGAACACACATCTGCTCTCTAAAAGGTGGGGACAGATAAAAATTGCAAAATATGCACTCTGACCTTGGAACAACAGTCATACAGTTATCGAACATAGGTCAAAAATGAAAAAATGTTGACTGAAGGGGCTGGTGCATGATACGGCTCTACCCAAAGGAAAATCTTTCCTAGTTAAGTAATTCAGATATGTTGAAAACTTTTAAGGATTTCAGTCACCTACAAACCTCCACCCTAAAGGTCAAGCGTTATCAAATTGTGATGTAAAGCTGTTGTTTCCCCCAAACTATAAAGATTTGCAAGGTTTGGAATATGACTGTTTTCTGTAATGTTTATGAATTAAGCGCCTGAAAACCAAACTCTTTTCAGCCAGTAAGGGGGATGGTGATAAGAATTTGTACTTTCCTCTGACTTTTGTGAAAAGGAATACAGAAATGTCTTCTGCTGTCTCTGGCAGAACACATCCAAATAAACTTTCCCTTGTACTGCACCAAGTACAAGAGGTGGATGAAAGCATTTTTCTGTGAGGCAATAAGGTTACATTCCAGAGTACCTCATTCTCAAAAGATTCTGTTTAGGGAAAACAGAAGAATGTTCAACTCCAGGAGATGACAAAAATAGCAGATCAAGTTGTCATATGGGATATACAGCTTTAAATGTCAGTGAGATAGAGTACAATTTAGTGTATAGTATATAGAAAAATTAAAGATGTTAAAAAGGCTAGTTGCCATCACGAGTGTCTGTGTTGTTTATTTGCCATCCTGACAAATGCCAGTAGCCATCATATGATTTCAGAATGGAGAAATATATTTGCACAAGTGAAAACATTATTTGCTTTCAAGTATAATTATCCTTGGAAAATGGTCTAACTGTAACCCTCTAGAATGCTCTCACCAAGAAAACACGGTGATCTTGAAGCTTTGGATTTCAAAATTCAGTTGCTCCTCGGTGTGAGTGAATTAGCTAACAAGCAATAGAAGGTACAGGATGCCATACCAATGTGTGTGGCTAGAAAAGCAGCCTTGAAGGTATTGTAACCATTTTACAAATTTTGGAGAGAAATATAAAACAGGGGCAACAAAACAGAAATTCAGGAAGCATAATTTATTAACAATTTATTCTTGATAAGGAAACAATTAGTCTACAGAAACTACAGATGTTAAGTTGTCTATCTCGCCTTCATTCTTGCTGGATGGGTTCGGAGCCGACCTCGGCTCTGACTCGACCACTCTAAAGCTCGAGAGTTGGTTCCACTGGCTCGAGGCTGCCCCTATATCCCACAATGCTAGGCGTGAATTACCTCAGATCTCGTTTGCCGCTACAGCGATCGAGGTTGTGTTTCTACCGGCTCCAGGTCAGTTTTAATTAGATTAGTCTAATAACTGTTTAAACTTCCTTTAGCTTAGTTTTTTCCCTTTTTACCTTTAGTGTAGTGGATATTTTATCCTTTCTACCCTTATTCAGCCCCTTCTTTAAGAACTAATAAGTTCTTTCCTTAGGCCTTCGGGCCCTCCCATCCCTTACAGTGTGTGTATGTGTTTTTGGTAGGGGTTTATACCTTTAACTCAACTTTTCAGAAGTTTTGATTTAAAGTAATTTAACTTATTTTTTCTGACAGTGTAATCGGTGTGTGTGTGTTTTTTGTGTGTGGTTACACTTCGGTTCCTTGAAAATGTCCAAGGATTCAAAGGTCTCAGGCTTCAAGAAGTGTGACTCGTGCTGTCAGAAAATGTCTCTGACAGACTGTCACACTTCTTGTGTGTACTGCCTGGGACCTTTACACCTGCAGGACTCTTGTGCTGTATGCCATGGCTTCAGCCCCAGAGTCCTGCAGGAAAGGAAAAACAAACTCATACTAAGGGGTTTGCTTAAGCCTGAAGGTTCCCTATCTGTTACCTCGGGAAAACCTTCCAAGGCTTCTAAGACCTCGACTCCAGCTTCTGAGTCTAGGCCTAAGGCTTCGAAGTCTGCTACTGCATCAGCTCCAGCTGGAGCCGATGAGTCCTTGACTGCAGCTTCTGTGGTTCCCTCGGCTCCGGCTGGAGCCGAGGTATTGGAGATTCCTGGGTCGGCTCCGATCAGACCATCGGAGCAGACATCTAGAAAGAGGTCGAGGTCACCATCCCTTGGCTCCGTTCATTCGGCTCCAGCGTCTCCCTTGCTGTCTGAACGGAGCCACAGATCTCACTCCTCCAGGTCATCGAGGCTCTCGGATCATGACCTCCAGAGGGTAGTGAGTCGACTTCTAAAGTCCGAGGCACTGGCCCAAATGCTTCAGAGCCCGACTCATCAGTCGATGCCTCAACCTATTCCCCTAAATATTCCTCCTCCGACTCCTTTGAGCTCGGAGCCGGGGCGTCTCGGAACAGAGACTGTGGTAGTGTCGGAGCCGATACATTTGTCTTCGGCTCCGGCTCCGTCGTCGGCTCCGATTTCTTCTTTTGAAGAATCTCGGCGCCGGACTTCCCTCGTCGGCTCCGAGGGGGTGAGTGGCATCGGACCCTTGTCCGACCCCCCTCTCCCTCTCGGTGCTTGGCTGGTGAGTTCGGCTCCGACATCGGCCTCTGAGCCATCTCTGTCGGTGCCGAGGGAGGTTCTCAGCTTCTCGGAGTGGGGACCTCTGGCTCTGCCTGACAGGGGTGCGTTCGAGGTCATGCGGAGTGTGTTGGAACCTTGTTCAACTCCACAGTCGGCTCCGTCCGTCCCTCCCTCTTCGGTGCCTCAGGTTATGTCTACTCACTCCCTCATCCCTGACCGCAGAGAGCCAGCTCCTCAAGAATCCCCTGTGGGGATCTCATCCTCTTCCGAGGCCTCTCCTGAATTGGCAGGGGAGCCCCCTAGGAAGAGAAAGTGTAAGAGGAAGCACATAGACTCACCTGAGTCTGTCACCTCTGACACAGATTTAGAGGATTCGAGGGTTCCCCGTTCCCCTTCTGAAGATGTCTCCTTTGCAGACATTCTAGAGATCCTGAAACAGAGGGGAAATTGGCCAGCCCTTAACCCTTCGGAGGATGAATCTGTGTATCTTGAGGCGTTTGGCTCTCGCCCTTCCACCTCCTGGGTATCCCCCCCCCCCTTTGATCCCCTCATGCAGGTGGTGGCAAAGAAAGCCTGGACGGCTCCTGACTCAGTGGACCCTACCCCCAGGAGATCTTCCAAATTTATAACAGCACCAACTGACAAACAATTTCTGACCAAAGGTGTTTCTGTGGATGCTATGGTGGTAGCTGCTGCCACCAAGAAGGAACTAGCTGATCCTTCAGTGCCTGTTCATCCCCCTAACAAAGAATCTAGGTCTAAGGACAGGTATGGGAAGCGGATGTTTTCGTCAGCGACCTTCGCAATGCGTTCGCTGAACTACCTATGCCATTTCACCCGTCTCCAGAGAGACTTGATCAAGGAAGCGAGTGAGATGTTGAAGGATCCTACAGCTGCAGATTTTCAGGACAAAATGAACACCCAGCTGACTACCCTGAATTCGATAGCTAACTCCTCCATGCGCCTCCTTTCATACGCGGTTGATGGAGCGAGTAGAGCCGCAGGGACAGGTGTCGCCTTACGCCGGCATGCCTGGATGCGACTATGCAATTTTGCAGACCCCTTTAAAACGTCTTTCACTAATTCCCCGTTTGATGGATCATCTCTCTTTGGTCCTCAAGTGAAAGAAACCTTGACTAGGTGCGAGACGGATGGCAAAACTCTGTCTGCCGTCGGAGTCCGTTTTTCTACTCCTTCTAGACCTTACCCCAAAGGCCAGAAAAGTGGGAAAATGTGGTTCCGCAAACAATCTCAAGGGAATTTGCCTGACGCACAGAGTCATTTTCCCTCCAGAGGCAGAGGAGGGAACAATAATGGTAGACGTCGCCCTAGAGGCAGAGGGGGTCCGCAGAACCAGGGCAATCGAGAAACCTTTTCCGATAAGCCCTTTCAGCATCCCTGAGGTGTTGCCCGACTGTCCACCTTCGGAGGCAGTCGGGGGAAGATTGTCACTGTACCCAGAAGCCTGGCTATCCCTAACTCAAGACAAGTGGGTACAGTCCATCATTTCCGAAGGCTATTCCATTCCCTTCGTTCGCATTCCAAACCAATCGAAAAAATCCCTTCCAGATGTTCCACCCGCTCAAAGGGATCTTGCAGCTTTGGAAATTTCAAGGCTGCTTACAAAAAGAGCAATTCAGCAAGTTCCAGCAGACCAGCAAGGATCCGGAATCTACTCCAGGTTCTTTTTAGTTCCAAAGAAAACAGGGGACTGGAGACCAATTTTGGATCTCAGTATCTTGAACAAGTCGGTCAAGAAAACAAGATTTCGGATGGTCACGCTACAGTCCATCCTTCCCCTATTGGGAAAGGAAAACTGGATGTGCTCTATAGACCTTCAGGATGCGTACTATCACATAAAAATGAACAGACGCTCCAGAAGATTCCTCCGCTTCAGGCTGGGAACCAGTCATTTTCAATTCAGGGCCCTGCCCTTTGGTCTCACCACTGCCCCCCCGGGTGTTTACCAAATGCATGGCAGTGGTAGCTTCTCACCTGAGACGTCAAGGATTCCAGGTGTTTCCATATTTGGACGACTGGCTCCTCACAGCTCCCACCAAGCATCTTCTTCTAATGGCCAGGGACTACACCTTTCGCATTTGTCAAAACTTAGGCATTTCAATAAATTGCGAAAAGTCTGTTTTGTCGCCTTGTCGTACTATTACCTTCATAGGCGCAAATCTAGACACAGTCAACATGTCTGCGAGGTTAACAGATCAAAGAATAACAGACATACACAAACTGGTCTCTCCTCTTCAGCAACAACAGAGTCAAAGCCAGGTTAGTTCTAAAAGTATTGGGGATTATGGCGGCTGCCATACCTCTGCTTCCATTAGCCAGATTCCACATGAGAATCCTTCAATGGATGCTCTTCACACAATGGTCATACCAGCAACTTCCGATGTCCCACACCATTATGATTACGCAAACATGCAAGAATCATCTTCTGTGGTGGATGTCTTCCCTCAGCTCTTATTGGGAAGACCCTTTGTTCCTTCCTCCGGTTGCTACTCTGACAACGGATGCCTCCCTGATCGGGTGGGGGGGGCATTATCAGGGCAGAACTGTCCAGGGCACATGGCAACCAGACGAATGCCACTTGCACATAAATGTTCTAGAGATGAGAGCAGTGCTTTTAGCGTTGCAAGCCCTTCAAGACTCTCTTCCCTTGGGAACGATAGCAATCCAGACGGACAATATGTCTGTAGTGTGGTATATCAACAATCAAGGCGGAACCAGGTCCTATCCCCTATGTCGAGAAGCACTCAGACTGTGGCAATGGGCGATTTCTTCTCAGCGGTTTCTGATAGCAACGCACATCCCCGGGAAGTCCAATCAAATCGCGGACAAGTTGAGCAGAGCTATCCTCATGCCTCACGAGTGGTCTCTGAAAGACTCTGTTGTAAGAGAAATTTTTCTCAAGTGGGGTCAACCTTGCTGCGACCTTTTTGCTACTCCCCAAAACAGCAAGTGCAGAGATTTTTTCACACTATTCCCGTTACCACACCAGCCCAGCAGAGATGCTCTAGTCCAAGTTTGGCCCCGGGGACTTCTGTATGCATTTCCTCCCTTCCCACTAATCTCTCAAGTGATACAGAAAGCTATCGCTCAGAAGGCCTCATTGCTCCTTACTGGCCTCGACAGGTTTGGTTCCCCTTTCTACATCAATTTCTGTTGGAGCAACCTTGGCATCTGGACCTAGTTCCAGATCTTTTGATCCATCAGTCGGGTCAGTTACATCGCTCCCTCCCCTCTCGGAACCTCACTGCTTGGTTCCTCCAGTTCCAACCTTAGCCAGGCTTCCTCAAATCTCTCACTCTGTTCGAGATATTTTGATAGCTTCCCACAAATCTTCCACTCGAAAGATTTATCTGAGTAAGTGGAAACGTTTTGCCTATTGGGCTCAAGGAAGGGACTTAGATCCTTTCGCTGCTCCCATTCATATGGTTCTTGATTTTCTAGCTGAACTCTTTCATGCAGGTTCATCTCCTTCTACTCTCAAAGTTCAATTGGCAGCTATATCTAACTTTCATGTGGGCATTTCAGAGTCTGCCATAATGTCCCACAAGCTTTGCAAAGCCTTTTTGAAAGGAGTTTTTCTACTCAGACCTCCTATAAGAAATCCTCCTCCCCCTTGGGACCTTAATTTAGTTCTCAGTTCTCTGATTCTCCCCCCTTTCGAACCTGCAGCTTCCTGTTCTTTAAAATTGCTATCATGGAAGACTCTCTTTCTGGTAGCTATTACTTCAGCTAGAAGAGTTTCAGAACTTCATGCACTCAGCTGTCGACCACCATATCTGTTGTTCCACAAAGACAGGGTATCTTTACGGACTAACCCATCATTTTTACCTAAGGTAGCCTCTGCTTCTAACCTTAATCAAAGCATTGACCTTCCTGTGTTTTTTCCAGAATATTCTAATAGGTCTGAACAAAAACTGCATTGGCTAGATGTTCATCGTCAGTTAAGGTACTATTTGGATAGGACCAAACAATTCAGAAAAACTGACCAGCTGTTTGTATCTTATGCGGTAGGCAGAAAGGGACTTTCTGTTTCAAAGGTATCGCTATCTAGATGGCTAACATCTCTGATTTCTATTGTTTATGAAATTAGACACCAAAAGCTGCCTAACAAACCTAAGGCCCACTCCACCAGAGCTTTGGCTACTTCTATAGCCTTCCAAGACAGACTGCCTATTGACACCATTTGTGCAGCGGCTACTTGGGCTACTCCTCACACTTTCATTTCACATTATAAGTTGGATTTAGCTTCTAGGCATAGAGCTAACTTTGGTACCACTGTTCTCAAGAGTCTGTTCCGTTAGGCCACGCGGGACAAGGTGCTAGGGACGCGGTCCCATCCAGCAAGAATGAAGGCGAGATAGACAACTTATTATATAGAAGTTATGTTCTTACCATAACGTTCCATGTTAGTTGTCTTCTTCTCGCCTTCTTTCTTGCGTCCCACCCTCCTTCCCCCTGGCCTGAACAGACCTGGAGGAGTTTGATTATGACCTCTCTTTCTACCACCTCTTTGCTATAGCTATATGCTCTGCGGTGCATATTTCCTGGATCAGGATTTAGGTTACCTTTCCTCTTTCCCTTTGCTTATAGAGGTGGACTCCCTTTCCAGTATTTCTGGTTGTATTTTTAGCTGGGCCTAGCTCACAAACGAGATCTGAGGTAATTCACGCCTAGCATTGTGGGATATAGGGGCAGCCTCGAGCCGGTGGAACCAACTCTCGAGCTTTAGAGTGGCCGAGTCGGAGCCGAGGTCGGCTCCGAACCCATCCAGCAAGAAAGGCGGCGAGAAGAAGACAACTAACATGGAACGTTATGGTAAGAACATAACTTCTATATGCTTATGGGAGTGAACTGAAGAATAGAAGAGAGCAGTCACATACTGCAAAAAGTGACGTGCATAATTAAGAGAAAGAACAGAGAAGGGCCACGCTGTTAAAAGAAGTACTTTAACAGAGTATGTGGAAGCATTCACAGAAATTGAGATCACAACTAAACAATTACAATAATTATATTACAAAATGGTGGCGAGGTATAATGCTAATCAAACAGAAGAGTATGTGCTGCAGAAGCAATAAAGCAAGGAATCGGAAGACCAATAATAAAGTGAATGTTGTCAACAGTGGGAGAACTGGAAAGTATCAATCCCAGGATGTGCTGTTTATTTCAAACTAGTGGGGAGGTTTGAAATTGTATAATTTCCACTTTGTTAGTTACTGTTGTCCACTGGAAATTTAATCAGACAAAAAAGTAACTTGGACTAACCCAATTAAAATATAAATGAAAATAAATGACACCATTTCTGCACGAAGTGTGGAATGATACTAAGAAATGTCTGAGCCTTAAAGAAGATCAGCTATGGTTCCCTACAAATAAGTGACCAAGACATCAAAACCTGAGTCTGAAGTAGATGGCAGTCAAGAAGAAGAGTGTTTTCCCAAGACACAGACTTGAGTGATGTGGGACAAGTGGGCTTGAATGTGAGAAAATCAAGCCTAACATTACTAAAATGAATGTCCCAAGGTGGCTATAACCTTTAAAAGTACTGCCTGACCAGCTCATTATGGGGTATAGTTCTGCCCACCAGAAAGTTATGACAGGTACAAACATGTAACGTGTACCTCGCCAATGGAATAACAAAAACCACAACAGAGATGCAAGGAGATCTCCACTGTTAAGGTACGGGACTGACTTCACTTCCTTGTTATGTACCAAAAAATGAAAAATAAAAGCACTTAAACATTACAATATTAAGCAACAACTCAAACAGGCATAGTCACTGAAATAACTCAGCTTTAATTCATGATAAGCACTTTTATGCACTAACTAGACTTAATCAGATAAATACCTTAATACTAGGGACAGCTATCTCCTTGCATCTCTGCTGTGGTTTTTGTACTTGTTCATCCTGTGATACAAGATTCTTGGATGTGAGGCAGATTTACCAGACCACTGGTGATCTCTGTCATTTGGTTTGCCAGTGGAATAACACAGACTGAAGTACTAAAGATGTCTGAATGAAGTTACATTCACTTGTCTGTTAAACAAATGAGGAAGAACTGGATACCTTAGTACCAAATATGAGAACTTCTCCCACTTAGCTCACTCCAGTTCAGCAACTAATCTCCTTTATGGGCCAAAAAAAATCCCTTATAGCCAGCAACAACATCTAAGCATATCTCACAGCTCACAATATAGTCTGTGAACCTTTGCATAGGCCTAGTTTGCATAGTTAGTAAAGTATGTACCAATAAACAGGCCTGAGTTTGTAAGGAACAACATAAGGAGCAAGGCTAAATCGGAGGGGCAAAATCATTGTACTTTGCCTAAATCATTACAGTTAAGAGGTATGCATCTAAGTACTGTGCAAAAATGAACATGAACCCCTGGAAGCTACTATCTGGAACTTAATAAAGCAATAGTGCTCACTGAAGCTTACTTATCAGGCATAGTCTCCTGCCCCCTTTTAAAACTAAAAAGAAAAGCAGGGGGGACAGAGCAACCCTGTTTCATAGGAAGGAGAGGTACTATGGCATATATGAGGGGCAGAGCTTGAGATAGTGCAACAGTTCTGAAGAGAAGGTTAGGTTCCCAGGTAGAGCCCTTTTTTGTGAGAGGACCTAACACCTCCAACATGCAGACATTCATGATAATGTTGAAGAGACAGTGGTCTTTCCTGAGGGCTCGGAAAGTCAGGGTAAACTTGGAGCACCGAACCCACAAGGACAGGTCTACAATTAGCTTCTGGGAGACTATTCAAAGAGAAATCTCACTCCTCCCAGATGAAGGTATCCATGTTGGCCTACTAAGTCCCTGCCTAAAAGAAAAAAGTCTAAACCATCAGATAATGGCATGCACCTAAGGCAGATGCTTTAGCCAAAGGATGAATGCAGTTAAAACTGCAATGGGTCTCATAGCAACCCTCAGTAATCTCTGTGTTAAGAGTCTTGACCAGACAATTCCTCAGTCAAGAAACCGGAAGAACCAAAAGCATGTTCGGTGCCAAATACTCCCCTCCCCAACTGACAGAACAGTAATATGGAGGGGTGATAAATAGTTGAAGGATCCAAGCTCCAATCAAGCAGAGGAAAACCCTCTCTTGCTCACCCTGTTTGAGGTTCGAGACTCTTACCAGGCAGTAATAAATTAGAAGTTATGTACTCACCATAACGTTCCATCTGAGTAGGTGTATTCATTTGTCTGCAACCTGTGGGTTATGGATCCGATATCGGATCCGAACCGGCATGGTTTTCCAGCTATGGATCCAAGCTCTCAGCTCCTCCCCTCACCCATAATGCCCTGCTCTACCCTCATGACCTCAGATCGAGTTTGCCAAAGCAACAATACCCTAAAAAGGGTAACATAGAATATGCAGGAAACTGAAAGGCCAGGGGGATAGGAGGGCGGGATGGTTGCAGACAAATGAATACACCTACTCAGATGGAACGTTATGGTGAGTACATAACTTCTAAATCTGAAGTAGGATATTCATTTGTCTGCAACCTGTGGGACAGAGTCCCCAGCTACCTGAATCTTGGGCGGCCATCATGGAAGGATATTCCGGAGCACCGCAGAGCCAAAGGATGCTCTACCCCTAGATGCAAGATCCAACTTATAGTGGGAAATAAACGTATGAGATGAAGCCCACGTGGCTGCTGCACAAATATCATCTAGAGGAATCCTAGCCTTGAAGGCTGCCGAGGTAGATACTGACCGGGTTGAATGGGCATGAACACCCTCCGGTGCGGGCCTTCCTGAAGCTTGATAAGCCAATAAAATGCACTGTGAAATCCAGCGGGACAGAGAAACTTTAGAGATTGGCTTGCCCAAATTGAATTTTGCAAAGGAAATAAACAGCTGGTCGGATTGCCTATGACCAGCTGTCCTGTTCAGATAAAATCTAAGTTGCCTGTGAACATCTAGTGAATGTAGCTTATATTCACCTTTGTTTTCATATTTAGGGAAGAAAACAGGGAGGTTAATAGATTGATTGATGTTTGCTTCAGAAGCGATTTTAGGAAGAAAGGACGGGTTGGTCCTGAGGGAGACACGGTCCGGATGAAATACCAAGTAAGGAGGTTTAGCCGATAATGCTTGAAGTTCAGAAACTCTCTTGGCTGATGTAATGGCTACCAAAAAGGCTGTCTTGTAGGACAAGAATTTAAGATCCACCGTGCAGCTGGCTCGAAAGGAGGGGCGGTCAAGGCCTGTAGGACCAGAGAAAGGTCCCAAGGAGGAACTGCTTGTTTTATAGGGGGCCTGAGAAGAAAAGTACCTTTAAGAAAAATTTTACACAATTTGGCTGACATAAGAGGGTTAGAGTCATGGCCAATATGATAGTGAGAAATTGCCGCCAGTTGTACTTTGACTGTGGAACTGCTGGCACCATCGTTAAAGAGAGTGGTTAGAAAGTCAAGCACTAAAGGGAGAGGAACCGTGAAGGGATTCAGGCCTTGCCGCTCCGCCCACAAAGAGAAAGCGTTTCCATTTGCTTGATAAACCTTTCTAGTGGATGGTTTATGAGCCGCCACCAAAATGGCCTTTACCGGTGAAGAAATACCGAGTCCTTATCAGGAGTGGAACTGGAGCAGCCAAGCGGTCAGCTTCAGGTTGTCCAGATTCGAGGAGGAATGCAGGATGGATGGGATATCAGATCCGGGATGGGATCTAGAATCCAAGGAGGATTCACCGAGTGAGACCTTAGGAAGGGGAACCAGATCTGTCGAGGCCAGAATGGAGCAATGAGAATCATTCTGCAACCCACCCGAGAGGCTTTCTGAAGAACTTGGAGCATCAGAGGCAAGGGTGGATAGGCATACAGAAGACCGGGTGGCCAAGCATGCACCAGAGCGTCTCTTGGGGTACCTCCGGGAGGAGGTATTAGAGCGAAAAAACTGTCGCACTTGGTGTTTGAGGGAGAAGAAAAAGATCGCATGAAGGGGTTCCCCACCGTGCGAATATGCGTTCCGCTACTTGACAATTGAGAGACCACTCGTAAGGGGTCAGAATGGTGCGACTGAGCTTGTCCGCTAGGATGTTGGACCGACCCAGAATGTGCGTTGCTATTAGAAAGCGATTGGTGGAGGTTGCCCATTCCCAAACTCTCATGGCCTCTCGACAAAGAGGGTAAGACCTTGTTCCCCCTTGCTTGTTGATGTACCAGACAACAGACATGTTGTCCGATTGAATCGCAATTGTTCCCAAGGGAAGAAAGTCCTGAAGTGCTAGCAACGCTAAGAGCACTGCTCTCATCTCTAGAACATTGATATGCAGTAAGGTCTCTGAATAGTTCCACGTGCCTTGGACGGTCCGGCCCGCAAAGTGCCCCCCCCACCCGAGGCGGGAGGCGTCCGTGGTCACCGTGGCGAGAGGGGGAGAAGCACAAAATGGGCGGCCTTTGTGGAGATCCGGGGAGTGGAGCCACCACAAGAGGGACCGCTTGCAAGCCTTGCTGATCGCTATGGGATGATGCATGGGGAGAGCAAGGTATGACCACTGTACTAAGAGCGTCCACTGTAGAATGCATATTGAGCCTGGCAAGAGGAAGAAGTGCTATAGCCGATGCCATGGACCCCAGAGCCCTCAGGACCAACTCCGCTGGAACAGAACTTGAATGGAGAATGGCCCGCACCTGGAGCTGCAGATTTAGAACTCTGTCCGTAGTGAGGAAGGGTGAGAAGCTCCTTGTGTCTAGCCTGGCCCCTATAAAATCTAAGAGCTGTGTGGGCCAGGTTGGACTTTTGTATTTATTGTGATGCCCAGAAAGGGAGCAAGATGGAGAAAGGAGTCTCGCCAATAGAAGTAGATGCCTTGTTGGGGCGGTAAGAAGCCAGTCGTCCAGGTAGGGAAAGACCTGCACCCCCTGAAGCCTCAGGTGGGCCGCTACCACTGCTAATACTTTGGTGAACACCCTGGGGGCTGTGGTGAGTCCAAAGGGAAGGACCCGAACTGGTAGTGACTGGCTCCCAGCCGAAGCGGAGAAACCTCCTGAGCGCCTGTCCATCAGGATGTGGTAGTACGCGTCCTTGAGGTCTATCGAGCACATCCAGTGATTTTCTCCCAGAAGGGGAGAATAGATTGCAGAGTGACCATTCGGAATTTTTCTTTGGGGACTGCCAGATTCAAGAGAGAGAGGTCTAGGATTGGTCTTAGTTCCCCCGTCTTTTTTGGCACTAAAAAGAATCTGGAGTAGAACCCTGATTCGATCTGGTCTGGGGGAACGGGCTGGATGGCTCTTTTCTTTAGCAGATGGCCAATTTCTGCCAAAGCGGCCTCCCGTTGACCGGGTGGGACGTCTGGGAGGGACACAAACTTTGGAAGGTGAAGGAAAGGAATGCGATATCCCCTGGATATGATTTGGAGAACCCAGCGGTCCGATGTTATGGACTCCCATGCCGCTAGGTGCCCCGAAAAACGTCCCCCGACTGCCAACAGAGCAGAACCATCAAAGGGGGCGTTCGCAAACGACGCTTTGAAGGGCTCAGAAAAATCGCAGTGACGGAGCCAGGCCTGACGTCTAGTGACCAGTCCTGTCCCCGCAGCTCTAGCGGCGCCCTCCATTGCATGGGAGAGTAGCCGCATAGAAGTATTTGTAACTGACCTAAGAGTGGCCATACGGGTGGAGTGCAGAACTCTGTCCTCCTCCGAAATGGACTCAGGGGGGGATGCAGCGTATTCCTTAATAAGATCTCGCTGCATCCGAATAACATGTGCCAAATAGTTCAGCGCCCTTACCGAGAAGGTCGCCGAACTGAACATCCGCTTCCCCAAGCGGTCCATCATCCGAGACTCCTTGCTCGGTGGGTGGACTGAGGGACTCTCGTGAGCCAGTTCCCTCTTAGTGGCCGCCGTCAACATGGCATCTACCGGAGGCCTTACTCCAATGGGTCCGGTCGGATGGCGGACTAAGGATCCTATCCGGTCTTTTGGGAATTGGCTCCACGGTGTCCGGTTCCTTCCACGCCCTGGTGGTAATAAGGTCCACCAGGGGTCGGCAGGGGACACCCAAGAGGTAGACGGGCCCGTTTCAAATGCCTCCAAGAACACGGACTCGTCCGAGGAAGACTTGGGGCAGACCACCCCCTTATACGGAGCATTTCCATGATGTCTCCAAAGGAGACATCCTCGGGGTGACCGTGGGGAGCCTTCCCTTCCTCCAAGTCCGTGTCTTCTGTGAGAGACTCGGGAGTCAATGTGCCTCCTTTTGCGTATGCTTGCGAGGGACCTCCTCTGGGGGCTGTCAGAGGAGTCCTCATAAGCAGCAATTGCTCCATAGGAGCAACTTGGGGCACAGAAACGGGCTGTCCCAGGGGCCGGATGGTGGAAGCCTGGCCCAGTGCAGAGGGAGCGGGCGGAGCCGAAACAAGTGCCGGGGTCCGGAGACCCTCAACAGAGCCCTCTCCACCACATCAAAAGCCGAAGGGAGCCGACCTCGACCAAAGGATCCGACAATCGGCTCCCCTCGGATCCGAGGAGTGGACGGAGCCGGCGCCGGCACTCGGATCCGAAGGGACAGTACGCTCCGACACAGACGGCGCCGAAGGAGCACTGATCCCCGGATCCGGCTCGGATCCAGGCTCCGAGGTCGGGTCTGACGCACTCGAGGGCAGGGTCGGATCCTAAGTACCAAGTACTATCGGCGCCGACACCCCGCTCGGCTGCTCGGCTCCAGCTGCTCCGAACCCGGATAGCGGGTCGGAGAAGGAGCAATAGGCTTAAAAGGGTGTTGAGCTCCCCGGAGGGGGAGGCAAGAGCACTCCCATCTGCATCTGGGCCTGGATGAACCTTCTCATCATCCGGTCCAGATCAGCATCAGAAAGGCTATGGGTAGATCTCGGCGAGGCTACCGAGGTAGGCCTGGAGTGCCTCCTCGATAGCCTCGACGGAGATCGGGTCTCCTCCTCCTCAGGACCCGGTGAAAAGCACACAGGGACCGGAGCCGAGAAGGAGGAGAACCGACAGGAGCCGGGAGAAGCCAGCTTGGCTGGGGGCCGAAACAGAGGTCTCGGCCCGCGCTTGTGGTGCTTCTCCCTCCGGTCCTTTTTAGTAGCATCCCTCTCCTCTCCAGAAGCGGGAGGTTGAGTCCCAGGAGCAGGAGGGGGTGCCACAGGGGAACAACTGTAGCCACAGTAGTCCCGAAGGAGCGGAGGCGGAGCCGAGTCTGGCGGTAAAGGCCCGCCAAGACCAGCTTGGACCTCCGCTCCCTCAGTGCCCTGGGGTTGAACCCTGCACAAATGGAACAACCAGATGTGAGGTGTTCAACCCCGAGACACTTAACACACCGAGTGTGGCCATCAGCCGGTGAGAGCTTATGGCCACACTCGGAGCATTTTGAAAAAATAGATTTAGGCTGATCAGCCATAATCTATAAATCACTAAAAGCTACTGAAAGTAACTTAAAACAAAAAGACACACAGGCCTACACACACACACTCTACGCAACAGCGAGGGGAGGGAATAAAAATTACTTAATTTAACTCAAATTAAACTCAAATTAAACTTTTCAGAAAGGGAAACCTAAACTTTCACACAGAATCACTCAAAGAACCAAAAATTTTTTGATTTTACAAGTAATAAAATACCACTTAGCTGAGAGCTATGTACCCAAATCCAGTCACCAGCGCGGCAAACGAGATCTGGGGTCATGAGGGTAGAGCAGGGCATTATGGGTGAGGGGAGGAGCTGAGAGCTTGGATCCATAGCTGGAAAACCATGCCGGTTCGGATCCGATATCGGATCCATAACCCACAGGTTGCAGACAAATGAATATCCTACTTCAGATGCAATGTTCTGCTATCTCTGGGGGTCTATGCTGGACTGTAGAGCTCACATAAATGAGGCACCAAATCATAAAATGGAATAAAAATTAAAAAAAAAAATAATAATATATATATATATATATATATATATATATATATATATATATATATATATATACACACACACACACATATATATCTTATCCCAATGTTTTATGCAGATTAACACTCACAGTGATTTTTTTTTTGTTCTAAACCTAAATGATTTGATGGTATGAAGATCCTAATACGAGCTTTTTCATCTCTCTTTTTTTCTTGCACTCTGCACTCCCAAACAATAAGATTATAATGCCTTAACATCTTCTGTGGCTTTCTTGTACTCACAGTTTCTGGATTACTTTCAGAATTTCTGGTCGCAGAGTGAAAGTGCAGCTGTGTAAGAACTTGCTACAACTCTAGCAAGTCCTACTTGTCACTGCTGCAATTTTCCTTACTAATGGGATATCCTGCAGAGGGCAGACAGACACCTGGCTAGCATATCAAAGGCTGGGCTTTTCCATGCACTGTAAACAAGATGTAGTTCCTACATCCAAAGCGTAACATACATTAGTGATGTACAAGGGCCAAAAGCCTAGAACTGTACTGCCCCAGAAGAACAGGAACAGCAAATGAGGGGAAACAGGAACATGGTACATGTACATCCAGAAAAAAAGAACACAAGTTTCATTGGCAAGAGGAAACAAAAAAAGAAAACTCCACAGGGGAAAGGGGAGGGAAAACGGAACACTAACAGTGAAGAGAAGGACTTCTACTGTTATGCAAGTTCTTGCACAACTATACTATGTCCTTCCTTATTCTGAGGCAGTATTCCTTACTACAGGGAGAGTTA
Source organism: Protopterus annectens (assembly GCF_019279795.1). Lineage (NCBI taxonomy): Eukaryota > Metazoa > Chordata > Ceratodontiformes > Protopteridae > Protopterus > Protopterus annectens. Next base: position 943,993,887 of record NC_056728.1, read on the forward strand.
TTAAAACTATTGTAAAGAAAGAAAACAGAAGAAAGAACAAACTGAGGTACCCTGAAAAAAGAAAAAGGAGGAGGATGGACCAAGCAAACCCTGCTCTGGCCCTTGAAACCACATACAACATTTAGTGCTTAGTAAGAGCATGCAGAGAAGACCAAGTAGCAGCTTCTACAAGCTCCAGAAGAGGAGCTTGAACAGAAGTCATTTGCCATGAACAGAGTAATCAGAATTCCAAGAAGAAATGGTATGTTTGGAAACTGCAAAACCCACATTCTTGTCCTGAAAAGAAACAAAAGGTCACACACAGACAGATTTTCAAACATCTTTAGTCTTACTTAAACAGTATCCAAGCTGTCTGTTCAAATCCAAAGAATGGAGAATTCTCTCATTACTATATTGTTGAACAAGAAAGTAAGGGAGGAACCAAGAAAAAAAGCAAACCAATAAAATCCAAGCCAGGAACACTCGTAGCTGAAACCTCCAGAAGAAATGACAGGATAATTTAGTTAAAATACAAAAATAATTTTATTAAAATACAAAAATTAGCGCTTTCGTCCGGTGACCATCACCAAACATTTTTAAACACTCAAAACCCTTCTTTATATACAAAACCTTGTTGAAACCAATTAGTGTAAACAGCCCACGCCGATTACTTAATTATTCCCATTAACTTGTTAAAAGTGAGACCAGAGGGGGTCCTTGGAAACTGCACTTGGAAGACAGAGAAACCTGGTGGCAGGTATTTTTAAATGCATACTCCCCACCAGGACTTAATGATATGATTTCTATGACTAGTAAATTAAAACTAAGACTATTTGAAAGATAAATTCCATTGGATTCAAATATAGGATATACATACAATTCTTGCATGATTTTTATAATCATTATATTCATGTATGTTTACTTGTTACTTCAATATGATGCACTGTTTATGGATGTTTTGAATATATTAATAACAGTAATAACAAAAACAAATCTAAGAGGGTAATCTATGCTTTTAGTACCATCAGCATGGGCTGTTTACACCAATTGGTTTCAACAAGGTTTTGTATATACAGAAGGGTTTTGAGTGTTTGAAAATGTCTGAAGAAGTCTGGTGATGGTCACCGGACAAAAACGCTAATTTTTGTATTTTAATAAAAGTATTTTTGTATTTTAACTAAATTATCCTGATGTTTCTTCTGGAGGTTTCAGCTACAAGTGTTCCTGGTCTGGATTTTAAAGGAAGGAAGGAAGATGTATGGCTTGATTAAAAAGCACCACAGACTACCTTAGGCATAAAAGTAGGACTTGTTCTAAAAGATTCACTGTCTGTAGAAATCTAGGAAAGCAGGAACTGCCATAAGAGCCTGAAGTTCAGACACTCTTTTGGCAGAAATCACAGCCACCAACAGGACAGTCTTCCAGGTACACAATTTCAAAGTGGAAGTAGCTTCTGTTTCAAAAGAGAGTTAACTTTTCAAGAACATAGTTCAAGTCCCCAACAGGAGGAAAATGAAGTTGCACAAGTAATTTTTCATAACAGTGGCTGTTCGAATGATCACTGCTGCAGTAGCCCTAGCTATATGGGCTATTATCCTGTTAAGAACATAACAGTAATTCAGCTTCCAAAGCTTCACTGCATCTTCCATGCACCCACACTGACAGGCAGCTCGAGCTGAATTGACTAAAAGACTAGTTTGGGTGCAAAGACCTTCAGAGGTTTCCTGCCAATGCAGGGAGGGAGGCTGAAACCTAAAAGGGTAACATTAGGAATAAAAAAAATAAATGGCCGCACCCTGGCATAAAAACACATCAAAAACAAGAGGAATGTAGAGAGAGAGCAGCTATTGTAACCGTGATCATTCAAATATCTACTGTTATGGTGAGTTTACTTGCACAACTGTACTGTGTTCATTATCTTGATCACTGCTACAATAGCCTTAGTTATATGGATAGACCCCTCCTGATTACATTTGGGAAATGGAAGTGGAAGAGTCCAAGAGACTCTGGGAAAATGGTCCTAGCAAAGCCTGATCTAGACATAGAGAAGGAAACAAGCTTATAATGCTTTGCAAAAGTATGTACAGAGGAGCAAATACTTCTAGAATCCATCCCTTTTCAAAAAGCCAGAGATGAAGCCAAGGTCCTGGTACAGTGGGCCTTGACCCTACCTGGAACATTTCTGTTGAGGTGAGTATAGCAAAAGGTATCAGCATTAAGCAACCAATTGGAAATAGTCTATTCTGACATGTTGCTCCTCCTCCTTAAATACACAAGAAAGAATGAACTAATCCAAATATCTGAAAGACGGAGTTCTGTCAAGACAGCACTAGAGGTGTCTGTGGAGTGGATATCCAAAATGTGGTGCATCCTTTGCCCTCATTTTTAGGTTTAAGAAAGAAAACAGTGAAATGGACAGTTTGGCTTGAAGTACACTCATTGATACCACTTCAGGCATAAAAAGAATGATTAGATGTTAAGTTGTCAATCTCGCCTTCATTCTTGCTTGATGGGTTCGGAGCCGATCCTCGGCTCCGACTCGGCACTTTGCTAAGCTCGAGAGTCACTTTTACCAGCTCGAGGCAGCCCCATATCCCAGCAAGGCGGTAAGTACCCAGATCTCGTTTGCCGCTTCGCTGATGAGGTCCTCCTTTTACCAGCTCCTGGTAAGTGCTTTATATTAAACTGTCTTTAGCCCCTTTTCACTTTTAAACTTTATATCTAACGTTTTTAGTTATATTAAGCCCTTTTTTGACTAAAATTACCCTTCCTCCTTAATTTTTTTAGTCAGGCCTTCTCCCCTCCCATCCCCCCCCCCCTGTCAGGGTGTGTGTGTGTGTGTGTGTGTGTGAGAGGTTAGTTTCTCTATTTTTTGTTAGATAATTAGAAGTTATGTACTCACCATAACGTTCCATCTGAGTAGGTGTATTCATTTGTCTGCAACCTGTGGGTTATGGATCCGATATCGGATCCGAACCGGCATGGTTTTCCAGCTATGGATCCAAGCTCTCAGCTCCTCCCCTCACCCATAATGCCCTGCTCTACCCTCATGACCTCAGATCGAGTTTGCCAAAGCAACAACACCCTGAAAAGGGTAACATAGAATATGCAGGAAACTGAAAGGCCAGGGGGATAGGAGGGCGGGATGGTTGCAGACAAATGAATACACCTACTCAGATGGAACGTTATGGTGAGTACATAACTTCTAAATCTGAAGTAGGATATTCATTTGTCTGCAACCTGTGGGACAGAATCCCCAGCTACCTGAATCTTGGGCGGCCATCATGGAAGGATATTCCGGAGCACCGAGCCAAAGGATGCTCTACCCCTAGATGCAAGATCCAACTTATAGTGGGAAATAAAAGTATGAGATGAAGCCCACGTGGCTGCTGCACAAATATCATCTAGAGGAATCCTAGCCTTGAAGGCTGCCGAGGTAGATACTGACCGGGTTGAATGGGCATGAACACCCTCCGGTGCGGGCCTTCCTGAAGCTTGATAAGCCAATAAGATGCACTGTGAAATCCAGCGGGACAGAGAAACTTTAGAAATTGGCTTGCCCAAATTGAATTTTGCAAAGGAAATAAACAACTGGTCGGATTGCCTATGACCAGCCGTCCTGTTCAGATAAAATCTAAGTTGCCTGTGAACATCTAATGAATGTAGCTTATATTCACCTTTGTTTTCATATTTAGGGAAGAAAACAGGGAGGTTAATGGACTGATTGATGTTTGCTTCAGAAGCGACTTTAGGAAGAAAGGACGGGTTGGTCCTGAGGTAGACACGGTCCGGATGAAATACCAAGTAAGGAGGTTTAGCTGATAATGCTTGAAGCTCAGAAACTCTCTTGGCGATGTAATGGCTACCAAAAGGCTGTCTTGTAGGACAAGAATTTGAGATCCACCGTAGCCGCTGGCTCGAAGGAGGGGCGGTCAAGGCCTGTAGGACCAGAGAGAGGTCCCAAGGAGGAACTGCTTGTTTTATAGGGGGCCTGAGAAGAAAAGCACCTTTAAGAAAAATTTTACACAATTTGGCTGACATAAGAGGATTAGAGTCATGGCCAATGTGATAATGAGAAATTGCCGCCAGTTGTACTTTGACTGTGGAACTGCTGGCACCATCGTTAAAGAGAGTGGTTAGAAAGTCAAGCACTAAAGGAAGAGGAACCGTGAAGGGATTCAGGCCTTGCCGCTCCGCCACAAAGAAAACGCTTCCACTTGCTTCGTAAACCTTTCTAGTGGATGGTTTATGAGCTGCCACCAAAATTGCCTTAACCGTGACGAAATACCGAGTCTTAATCAAGAGTGGAACTGGAGCAGCCAAGCGGTCAGCTTCAGGTTGTCCAGATTCGAGGAGGAATGCAGGATGGATGGGATATCAGATCCGGGATGGGATCTAGAATCCAAGGAGGATTCACCGAGTGAGACCTTAGGAAGGGGAACCAGATCTGTCGAGGCCAAACGGAGCAATGAGAATCATTCTGCAACCCACCCGAGAGGCTTTCTGAAGAACTTGGAGCATCAGAGGCAAGGGTGGATAAGCATACAGAAGACCGGGTGGCCAAGCATGCACCAGAGCGTCTCTTGGGGTACCTCCGGAGGAGGTATCAGAGCGAAAAAACTGTCGCACTTGGTGTTTGAGGGAGAGGCAAAAGATCGCATGAAGGGGTTCCCCACCGTGCGAATATGCGTTCCGCTACTTGACAATTGAGAGACCACTCGTAAGGGGTCAGAATGGTGCGACTGAGCTTGTCCGCTAGGATGTTGGACCGACCGGAATGTGCGTTGCTATTAGAAAGCGGTTGGTGGAGATTGCCCATTCCCAAACTCTCATGGCTTCTCGACAAAGAGGGTAAGACCTTGTTCCCCTTGCTTGTTGATGTACCAGACAACAGACATGTTGTCCGATTGAATCGCAATTGTTCCCAAGGGAAGAAAGTCCTGAAGTGCTAGCAACGCTAAGAGCACTGCTCTCATCTCTAGAACATTGATATGCAGTAAGGTCTCTGAATCGTCCCACGTGCCTTGGACGGTCCGGCCATAAAGTGCCCCCACCCGAGGTGGGAGGCGTCCGTGGTCACCGTGGCGAGAGGGGGAGAAGCACAAAATGGGCGGCCTCTGTGGAGATCCGGGGAGTGGAGCCACCACAAGAGGGACCGCTTGCAAGCCTTGCTGATCGCTATGGGATGATGCATGGGGAGAGCAAGGTATGACCACTGTACTAAGAGCGTCCACTGTAGAATGCGCATATTGAGCCTGGCAAGAGGAAGAAGTGCTATAGCCGATGCCATGGACCCTAGAGCCCTCAGGACCAACTCCGCCGGAACAGAACTTGAGTGGAGAATGGCCCGCACCTGGAACTGCAGATTTTGAACTCTGTCCGCAGTGAGGAAGGCTCGTAAACTCCTTGTGTCTAGCCTGGCCCCTATAAAATCTAAGAGCTGTGTGGGCACCAGGTTGGATTTCTTTGTATTTATTGTGATGCCCAGAAAAGGAGCAAGATGGAGAAAGGAGTCTCGCGCCAATAAAAGTAGATGCCTTGTTGGGGCGGTAAGAAGCCAGTCGTCCAGGTAGGGAAAGACCTGCACCCCCTGAAGCCTCAGGTGGGCCGCTACCACTGCTAATACTTTGGTGAACACCCTGGGGGCTGTGGTGAGACCAAAGGGAAGGACCCGGAACTGGTAGTGACTGGCTCCCAGCCGGAAGCGGAGAAACCTCCTGGAGCGCCTGTCCATCAGGATGTGGTAGTACGTCCTTGAGGTCTATCGAGCACATCCAGTGATTTTCTCCCAGAAGGGGAGAATAGATTGCAGAGTGACCATTCGAATTTTTCTTTGGGGACTGCCAGATTCAAGAGAGAGAGGTCTAGGATTGGTCTTAGTTCCCCCGTCTTCTTTGGCACTAAAGAATCTGGAGTAGAACCCTGATCCGATCTGGTCTGGGGGGACGGGCTGGATGGCTCTTTTCTTTAGCAGATGGCCAATTTCTGCCAAAGCGGCCTCCCGTTGACCGGGTGGGACGTCTGGGAGGGACTTCAACTTTGGAAGGTGAAGGAAAGGGATGCGATATCCTCTGGATATGATTTGGAGAACCCAGCGGTCCGATGTTATGGACTCCCATGCCGCTAGGTGCCCCGAAAAACGTCCCCCGACTGCCTCCAGAGTGGAGCAGTCTGGCAGCCCCTCAGGGTTGCTGCGCGGGCCATTCAGAGAAAGGTTCCCTGGACCCGAAGCTTCTGGGAGCCCCTCTGCCTCTAGGGCGTCCTCCCTGTCCTCCTCTGCCACGGAAGGACTGGTTGTCCGGAGCAGGCTGGGACTGCTGCGACTTCCGGAACCACATCTTCTTCTGACCCTTTTGGTTCCTAGAGTAGGGCCTCTGGGGTGCAGAGAAGCGGATTCCGACGGCAGACAGCGTCTTCCCGTCCTTCTCGCTCTGGGTCAACGTCTCGCGAACGGTTTTGCCAAAAAGAGCAGAACCATCAAAGGGGGCGTTCGCAAATGACGCTTTGAAGGGCTCAGAAAAATCGCAGTGACGGAGCCAGGCCTGACGTCTAGTGACTAGTCCTGTCCCCGCAGCTCTAGCGGCGCCTTCCATTGCGTGGGAGAGTAGCCGCATAGAGGTATTAGTAACTGACCTAAGAGTGGCCATACGGGTGGAGTGCAGAACCCTGTCCTCCTCCGAAATGGACTCTGGGGGAGATGCAGCGTATTCTTTAATAAGATCTCGCTGCATCCTAATGACATGTGCCAAGTAGTTCAGCGCCCTTACCGAGAAGGTCGCTGAACTAAACATCCGCTTCCCCAAGCGGTCCATCATCCGAGACTCCTTGCTCGGGGGATGGACTGAGGGACTCTCCTGAGCCAGTTCCCTCTTGGTGGCCGCCGCCATCAACATGGCATCTACCGGAGGCCCCTTACTCCAATGGGCACGGTCGGACGGTGGGCTAAGGATCCTATCTGGCCTCTTAGGAATTGGCTCCACGGTGTCCGGTTCCTTCCACGCCCTGGTGGTAATAAGGTCCACCAGGGGGTCGGCAGGAGGGGACACCCAAGAGGTAGACGGGCCCGCTTCAAATGCCTCCAAGAACACGGACTCGTCCGAGGAAGACTTGGGGGCAGACCACCCCTTATACGGAGCATTTCCATGATGTCTCCAAATGAGACATCCTCGGGGTGACCGTGGGGAGCCTTCCCTTCCTCCAAGTCCGTGTCTTCTGTGAGAGACTCGGGGGAGTCAATGTGCCTCCTTTTGCACGTATGCTTGCGAGGGACATCCTCTGGGGGGCTGTCAGAGGAGTCCTCACAAGCAGCAATTTGTTCCATAGGAGCAACTTGGGGCACAGAAGCGGGCTGTCCCAGGGGCCGGATGGTGGAAGCCTGGCCCAGTGCAGAGGGAGCGGACGGAGCCGAACAAGTGCCGGGGTCCGGAGACCCTCAACAGGGCCCTCTCCACTACATCAAACGCCGAAGGGGAGCCGACCTCGACCAAAGGATCCGACAATCGGCTCCTCCTCGGATCCGAAGAGTGGATCGGAGCCGGCGCCGAAGCGCTCGGATCCGAAGGGACAGTGCGCTCCGACACAGACGGCGCCGAAGGAGCACTGATCCCCCCGGATCCGAGGCTCGGATCCAGGCTCCGAGAGGTCGGATCCGACGCACTCGAGGGCAGGGTCGGATCCGAAGTACCAAGTACTATCGGCGCCGACCCACCCCCGGCTCCGAAGCTGCTCGGCTCCAGCTGCTCCGAACCCGGATAGCGGGTCGGAGAAGGAGCAATAGGTTTAAAAAAGGGTGTTGAGCTCCCCCCCAGAGGGGGGGGAGGCAAGAGCACTCCCATCTGCATCTGGGCCTGGATGAATCTTCTCATCATCCGGTCCAGATCAGCATCCGAAAGGCTATATGTGGATCTCGACGAGGCTACCGAGGTAGGCCTGGAGTGCCTCCTCGATAGCCTCGACGGAGATCGGGTCTCCTCCTCCTCAGGACCCGGTGAAAAGCACACTGGGGACCGGAGTCGAGAAGGAGGAGACCGAGCCGACAACGGAGCCGGGGGAGAAGCCCGCTTGGCTGGCGGGGCCGAAACAGAGGTCTCGGCCCGCCGCTTGTGGTGCTTCTCCCTCCGGTCCTTTTTCCTAGCATCCCTCTCCTCTCCAGAAACGGGAGGTTGAGTCCCAGGAGCAGGAGGGGGTGCCACGGAGGGAAGAACCGAAACCACGGTTACTCCCGAAGGAGCGGAGGTCGGAGCAGAGTCCGGCGGTAAAAGGCCCGCCAAGACAAGCTTGGACCTCCGCTCCTTCAGTGCCCTGGGGTTGAACCCTGCACAAATGGAGCATCCAGATGTGAGGTGTTCAACCCCCAGGCACCTAACACACCGAGTGTGGCCATCAGCCGGGGAGAGCTTATGGCCACACTCGGAGCATTTAGAGAATACAGATTTGGGCTGTTCAGCCATCCCAATCTATACAGCTACTAATTAAAAGTAACTAAAACAAATACAGACACACAGGCCCAACACACACACACTACGCCAACAGCGAGGGGAGGGAAAAAAAATACTTAATTTAACTCTAAATAAAACTATCAAAGAGGGATACCTAAACTTTCACACAAATATGCACAAAAAACTTCAAAAATTCTGACTTAACAGATATAAAAACTAGCACTTAGCTGAGAGCTATAGATACCAATCCAGTCACCAGCGCGGCAAACGAGATCTGAGGTCATGAGGGTAGAGCAGGACATTATGGGTGAGGGGAGGAGCTGAGAGCTTGGATCCATAGCTGGAAAACCATGCCGGTTCGGATCCGATATCGGATCCATAACCCACAGGTTGCAGACAAATGAATATCCTACTTCAGATCTTGTTATCTTATTGGGACTGTGTTGTGTGTGTTTTAGTGCAACTATGTCCAAAGAAAGGGTCTCAGGCTTCAAGAAGTGTGACTCGTGCTGTCAGAAGATGTCTCTGACAGACTGTCACACTTCTTGTTTATATTGCCTGGGACCTCTCCACCTGCAGGACTCCTGTGCGATTTGTCATTCCTTTAGCCAGAGAGTCCTGCAGGAGAGAAGGAATAAATTGATTTCAAGGGGCCTTCTTAAACCGGAGGGCTCTCCGGCTAAGTCGGCTCCGAGTAAGACTTCAAAAGTCTTCCAAGGCCCAGGCTTCTGTGTCCAAGCCTGCGGCCTCGGTTCCGACTCCTTCTGAGTCGAGATCGGCTCCGGCTGGAGCCGATCCTGGTTTACAAAGACCTTCGGATACTGTTTCAGTGTCGGCTCAGACTGGCTCCGACCACCATGTGGCTCAGGCTTCGGTGTCGGCGCCGACCGGCTCCGACACCGTTACTTTTATGTCTGTATTGGCTCCGGCTGGAGCCGATGCTTCGAGACTTTCTGTCGGTGCCGAGAAGTCCTCGGCTCCGACTGTATCTATGGTTTCGTCGGCTCCGATGGTTCCTTCGAGGAAGAGGTCCAGGTCCCCTTCCTTGGAACTGATACTCTTGGCTCCGGCCTCACCTCTCCTCTCGGAACGGAGCCATTGGAGCCGATCATCTAGGTCATCCAGGCTTTCAGACCATGATTTAGAGAGGGTGGTCTGTAGATTATTAAAATCACAGGCACTGGCCCAGATGCTACATAGTCCGTCTCAACAGACGACTATTAGTCCACACCCTCTTGTAGTTCCTCCTTCGACTCTACCTCAGAGTTTGGAGCTGGAGTCTTCGGGGATAGTTTCTGCTATGGCTGAGGGGCGGATACCCCCCCCTTCTGCACCCTCGGCATCTACTCTTATCTCCTCTTCGAGACCTTCCTTAGAGGGATTCGGTGGTCGGGCTTCCCTGGTCTCCTCCGAGGGGGTGAGTGGCATCGGACCTGTGTCTGACCCCACTCTTCCCCTTGGAGCCTCGGCCTTGGTGAGCTCGGCTCCGACATCTGCCTCGGAGCCTTCCCTTTTGGTGGGCCCTGGAGTTCCGGTTTCTTCGGAGCGGGTTCTCTCGGACCTCCCTGGGAGGGGGGCCTTCGAGGTGATGAAGAGTGTGCTGGCCACTGGGCTTAGCTAGCAGTCTATTCCCTTAGCTCCTCCCTCTACAGTGCCTGTCGATATCTCTGCCATCTCTCTTGCTCCCGCACCCAGAGATCCTCCGCCTCAGGTTTCCCCACTGGGAATAACCCCCTCTTCCGAGGATTCTCCTGATCAGTCAGGAGATCCTCCGCGCAAGAGGACTTGTAAGAGGAAACACCTAGACTCCCCTGAGTCTATCACTTCAGATACCGACTTAGATGAGTCGGAGGGATCCCCAAGATCCCCCTCTGAGGATGTCTCCTTTTCAGACATCCTAGAACTCCTAAAACAGAGGGGAAACTGGCCCTCCACAAATCCCTCTGAGGATGAGTCGGTATACCTAGAGGCGTTTGGATCTCGGCCCTCCACCTCCTGGGTATCTCCGCCTTTCGACCCCCTTATGGAGGTTATTGCTCGAAAGACTTGGGCTGCTCCTGACTCTGTAGAGCCAGTTCCTAGGAGGCAGTCTAAATTTATTACTGCCCCTTTGGAAAAGCAATTCCTTATGAAAGGTGTCCCTGCTGATGCCATGGTGGTGGCGGCTGCCACTAAGAAGGAACTTGCAGATCCTTCCGTACCTGTCCATCCTCCTAATAAGGATTCTAGGACCATGGATAGGTATGGTAAGCGGATGTTCTTTTCAGCGACCTTTGCTATGCGCTCGCTGAACTACTTATGTCACTTCACCAGACTCCAAAGGGACATCCTTAAGGAACTAGGTGAAGTAGTACAGGATCCCACAGCTGCAGGGGCTCAAGAAAAAATTGCTTCGCAGCTAGGAATCCTTAATTCTATTGCTAACTCCTCCATGCGACTGATATCATATGCAGCAGATGGAGCGAGTAGAGCTGCAGGTACAGGTGTGGCTCAGACGCCAAGCCTGGATGCGGCTCTGTAATTTCACAGATCCCTTTAAGGCGTCCTTCACAAATTCTCCCTTTGATGGGTCAGCTTTGTTTGGCCCTCAAGTGAAGGATACATTGACCAGGTGTGAACAGGACGGCAAGACTCTTTCTGCCGTGGGGGTCCATTTTTCCACCCCTTCTAGACCTTACCCTAAAGGACAGAAAGGTGGAAAGATGTGGTTCCGCAAATCCCAAGGAGTCACGCCGGATACACGTGGTCAGTTTACCCCTAGAGGCAGAGGGGGTAATACTAACAGACGCCGCTCTAGAGGCAGAGGGGGTCCACAGAACCAAGGAAGCAGAGAGCCTCTCTCTGACAAGCCCTTCCAGCATCCCTGAGATGTTGCCCGACTGTCCATCCTTGGAGGCAGTCGGGGGAAGACTATCGCTGTACCCAGAAGCCTGGCGTTCCCTCACTCAAGACAGATGGGTACAGTCGATCATATCCGAGGGTTACAAAATTCCTTTCGAGGAAAGTCCCTTCGCTCACTCAAATTCCCTTCCAGATGTACCACCCGGTCTAAGGGAAGTTGCAGAGTTAGAAGTATTAAAACTTCTACAAAAAAGAGCCATTCAGCCAGTTACAGCAGACCATTCAGAGCCCGGAATCTACTCAAGATTCTTTTTGGTCCCCAAAAAGACGGGAGACTGGAGACCAATATTGGATCTCAGCAGACTCAACAAGTCTGTGAGGAAGACAAGATTCCGAATGGTCACACTTCAGTCAATTCTGCCCTTCCTAGAGAAGGGCAACTGGATGTGCTCAATAGATCTTCAGGACGCGTACTATCACATAAAAATTCACAGACGCTCCAGAAGATTTCTCCGCTTTCGGCTGGGGTCCAGTCATTTCCAATTCAGAGCCCTGCCCTTTGGTCTCACTACAGCCCCCAGAGTGTTCACCAAATGTATGGCAGTGGTCACGGCTCACCTGAGACATCAAGGATTCCAGGTGTTTCCGTATCTCGACGACTGGGCTCCTTTCAGCCACCACCAGGCATCAACTTCTTCAAGCCAGGGATTACACAATAAATCTTTGCACTCAACTGGGAATTTCGATAAACTACGAAAAATCCTCCTTATTGCCCTGCCAGTCTATTACTTTCATAGGCGCAAACTTAAGACACTGTTCGGATGTCAGCAACCCTCACAGACCAAAGAATCTCAGATATACAAAGTCACGTGAGGATCATCCTAGCCAGCAAAAGAGTACAAGCCAGAATGGTTCTAAAGGTGTTGGGCCTCATGGCTGCGGCCATTACCCTTCTTCCCCTGGCCCGCTTCTACATGCGCCTGCTTCAGTGGATGTTGTTCACTCAGTGGTCTTACCAACAACTTCCAATGCGTCACCAAATTCTGGTGACACAGATTTGCAGGAATCATCTTTCATGGTGGATTACTTCTCCCCAGATTCACCAAGGCAGACCCTTTGTATCCCCGGCCCCGGTAGCCACTGTCACTACGGACGCCTCCCTGATCGGGTGGGGGGGGTCATTATCAGGGCAGGATGGTTCATGGGACGTGGCAACCGTTCGAATACCACCTGCACATAAATGTCCTAGAGATGAGAGCAGTGCTTTTAACGTTGCAAGCCCTCAACGACTTTCTTCCCTTGGGAACAATTGCAGTTCACACACACAACATGTCTGTAGTATGGTATATCAACAAACAAGGCGGAACCAAATCCTACCCCTTGTGTCGAGAAGCTCTCAGACTTTGGCAATGGGTGATCTCCTCTCATCGGTTTCTGGTAGCAACGCATATCCCTGGGAAAACCAACATTTTAGCGGACAGATTGAGCAGAGCTATTCTCATGCCTCATGAGTGGTCTCTCAAACAATCTATAGTGGAGGAGATTTTTTTAGAATGGGGCCGCCCATGTTGCGATCCTTTTGCTACTCCCCAAAACAGCAAATGCCCAGACTTCTTTTCTCTCTTCCCACTGCCAGGCCATCCCCCCAGAGACGCTCTAACCCAGGATTGGCCCCAGGGACTTCTTTATGCTTTTCCTCCTTTTCCACTGATTCCACAAGTACTCCAGAAAGCCACCGTTTTGAGAGCCAAAATGATTCTCATTGCTCCCTATTGGCCTCGACAAATTTGGTTCCCGTTCCTCCATCGTCACCTTTTGGTGCAGCCGTGGCATCTGGACCCAGTACCAGACCTTCTGATTCACCAATCGGGTCAGCTGCACCAATCTATCCCTTCTCTCAACCTCACAGCATGGTTGCTCCACTTCCTTCCTTAGCCAGGCTTCCTATGATCTCTAATCCTGTTAGGGATATCATAGTGGCTTCACTAAAATCCTCTACTAGAAGGATTTATACCAGCAAATGGAAACGCTTTTCTTATTGGGCAAAAGCTAAGAATATTGATCCCTTTACTGCTCCAGTTCAAGCAGTTTTGGATTTCTTAGCGGAAATCTTTCACGCGGGCTCTTCTTCTTCCACGGTCAAAGTTCAGTTAGCTGCTATCTCGAACTTTCATGTTGGGTTCGCAGATCACAACATCATGTCCCATAGGCTTTGTAGAGCCTTCCTAAAAGGAATCTTTCTCCTGAAACCTCCAGTCAGGAGTCCTCCTCCTCAATGGGACCTAAGTTTAGTGCTGACATCCTTGATTCTTCCTCCCTTCGAGCCAGCTGTTTCATGTTCCCTGAAATTTCTTTCATGGAAAACACTCTTCCTGGTTGCTATTACCTCGGCTAGGAGAGTGTCTGAACTTCATGCTCTCTCTGTTCGTCCCCCTTATTTGGTCTTCCACAAAGACAGAGTATCCTTGAGAACTAATCCGACCTTTCTGCCTAAAGTCGCCTCAAAGAGTAATTTGAATCAGTCTGTTGACCTTCCTGTATTTTTCCCAAACTACTCAAACAGATCAGAACAAAAATTACATTATCTCGATGTTCACCGCCAACTCAGATATTATTTGGACAGAACAAAACAGTTCAGGAAATCCGATCAGCTCTTTATTTCTTATGCTGATAACAAAAAAGGCCTTCCCGTCTCTAAAGTGACCCTATCTAGATGGCTTTCTTCTGTCATCTCTGAAATCTATCAGCTCAGGGGAAAACAGCTGTGCTCGAAACCTAAAGCGCATTCAACCAGAAGCTTAGCCACTTCCACAGCCTTTCAGGCTAGACTTCCATTAGACACTATTTGTGCAGCAGCCACTTGGGCCACTCCTCATACCTTTGTTTCTCATTACAAATTGGATTTGGCCTCCAGGGACAGAGCCAGTTTTGGCTCTACAGTTCTCAAGAGTCTGTTCCATTGAGCCACCCAGGATAGAGGTGCTAGGGACGCGGTCCCATCAAGCAAGAATGAAGGCGAGATTGACAACTTAACATTGAGAAGTTATGTACCTACCATAACGTTCCATAGTTGTCTTCTCTCGCCTTCTTTCTTGCGACCCTCCCTCCTTCCCCCTGGCCTGGACAGACCTTTTCTCCCTACATGGAAGAGTGCTCTTTAAGACCATACAGTTCTGGTCTTCCTATCCCATCCTTCAGGTTTTTCTCTGCCTTCTTTCTTCTTTTGGGAGTTTTTCATGCTAGGTGTTATTGCCTATAGAAAACAAACGAGAACTGGGTACTTACCGCCTTGCATCATGGGATATGGGGCTGCCTCGAGCTGGTAAAAGTGACTCTCGAGCTTAGCAAAGTGCCGAGTCGGAGCCGAGGATCGGCTCCGAACCCATCAAGCAAGAAAGAAGGCGAGAGAAGACAACTAACATGGAACGTTATGGTAGGTACATAACTTCTCATTCACAAAGAAACCCCCTGTCCCTATGAAAAATGAGACATTGCTGACTCACCACAAGGGCTTACAACTTAGATACCCTTCTTGCAGAGGTCTGAGCAATCAGTAAAACTGTTTTCCGTGTTAAGATCCTTAAGTCAACCAAGTTAGCTGGTTCAAATGGAGCAAATGATAGTGTCCAAGGAAAAAAAAAGGCATCAGTCTTTCAGGCCGCCTTGCATGGAATCCTGGAACAAAATATTGCAAGTTGATTGTTCAGAGAGGAGGCAAAGAGGTCTACCCGAGAAACTCAACACAGATGAATCAAATCTTGGAAGGACACTCTGATCTAGTTTCCACTTGCGAGGGTCTGTGCTGGTCCTGCTAGGCTCGTCTGCTCCACAGTTTTGCTCTGATGGAATGTAGCATGCCTGCAGAATGAGCCTATGCTGTGAAGCTATATCCCAAGCCAACATGGCTAGTCTGCAATGGGGGTACCCCCTTGCTTGTTGGTGTACCATATGACTGTGGTATTTCTGTAACCACTTGAAGTCCTGGAGATCAAAGATGGTTCAAAGAGTTGAAAGCCTTGGTTTCTCACACCCCTGCACTTTCATCCTTCCTGAAACTGCTCCCCAAGCAAAGTCCAGTGTGTCTGTGGTGACTGAATGCTTTGGAACAGAGAGGGAAAAAGGGAGACTTGGATTTAAAGATATCTGCTGTCTCCACCAAATTAATTCTCTTGACAAACCTCAGCACTGGGATTTGAAAAGATAATGGGTGTTGGTGCTAGGACCAGAGAGATTTCAGATACCACTGTATCTTTTTCATGTGGAGTCTTTCTTGCCACGGGTATCATAATAATCACAGATGCAATGAGACCCAACATTTTGAGGTATTCCCTCGCAGTGACCGAAGTCAGAGTGGAAAACTTTAGAAATGGATCTGGATATAGATCTGTTTTTTTCCTTTGGAAGAAAAGCTCTTTGAACTAAGGTGTCTAATGGACATCCCAGGAACACAAATGTGAGCGAGTCAAGAAAGACTTCTGAAAGTTCTCCTGGAATTACAGCTTGCATAAGAGACCTCTCCCCAGAGACAGAGACTTCTAACACTTTAAAAAAAGACTGAAAAGATAAGCAAGTTGTCTAAATGTATAAAAAAAAATGTGGATACCCTGTAGCCTGCAATGAGCTATAGCTGGAGCGAGACACTTTTTGAACACACTTGGTGCAAAGAATAGTCCAAAGGGTAAGGCAGAGGAATGATAATGGGATCCAGACACAATGAACCTTAAGAAATTTTGGAAGTCTGGATGAACAGGGATGTGATGACAACCATCTTTTAAGTCCAGTGTTACCAGGAAACTTCAAAGACAAAGAAGACGTAAGCAAGTTGTGAAAAGACATTGTTTTGAATTTGGGCACCATCACAAAGCAGTTTATTAAAGAAGGATCCAGAACTGATGTCCAATCATTTTCTTTTTTGGCACAATAGGAGCATGCTTGAATAAAAAGGCACTTGTTCCATCACGCCTTGGGGCAGCACGTAATGAAGAACAGGTGGAAACAAGAGAGTATGACGTGGAGAATGAGAAATGACCCCCTGGGAGGGAAGAATCTCCTCACACTATCATTTGTAACCCCGATGAATGATTTTCAGAACCCAGTTGTCTAAAACTGTGTGTAGCTAAACAAAAAACACCCCACACTAATTATAGGAGGTTACTAGGCTAGTGGCCCTAGGGCCTTTACAAGCCCATCTATGTAATGCCCATGTTCCCTAATTGACCATTGTTAGATGGTTTGACTGCTTGGAGAGCGAATCTATGATTAGCACTGGCTGTTCCTATCCACTAGGGACATAGGTGCCACCCCAGGGGTGACTTTATGGTCTCTCATCGAGTTGTCCAGGTTGCACTTAAATAGGATCAATGAGGAGCCCTGTTTAATGTGAACTGGGAGTTTATTCCACAGTAGCAGCAGTCACTGTGAGTCGCATCTATCTCTCCAGCATGTTTTAAGTCACAGACTAGGTTGAAATCTCTGGAGAGAGCGACTCTCTGCAACGCTGGTAAGCCACATGCCGTTTACTTTAGCCTGGACTTCAGAGAAATAGATTCCAAACAGTAGAGGGCCCAACACAGAACCCTGTGGTACCCACTGGTAGCTGTTCTACTGGTGGAGGTGGAATCTCCAAATTTGACAGACAGGTTCTGTCAGTTGGCTACCCATCTAGTGACACATGGGTTTATCCCCGGCTGTAAGAGTTTCTCAAGGATATCTGAATGGGGGGATTGTGCTGAAAGCCTTGGCCAGGTCAAGACAGTTGGTATGTACTACTCTGCCCTCATCCAGGGCTTTGGTGACATTCTTAAAAAGTCCATCAGGTTTAGTTAGCATAATCTACCCTTAACGAAGCCAAACTGGGTCAAGTCGAGAGTTTGAAGGTTGCTTATGTCCTTGTTGATAAGGTCCATGATGATGCTTTCCATGGCCTTGAAGATAAGGCTGGTTAGGCTTATGGGTCTATAGTTTCCAGGGTCAGTTGATGGACCCCCTTTGTACAAGTGGATTACAGTTGCTGTTCTCCACTCTGCAGGAACAAAGCCAGTGCTTAGGCTATGGTTAAAAAATAATGCCAACTGGATTTGGTAGGTCATGTTTTAGGTTGTTTAGTAAGCAGGCTGGATGTTATCTGGTCCCCACAGAGGTAGTGTTTTTGGCCTTGGAGAAAGCAGATAGGACCTGCTCACTTGAGAGAGTGAGGAGAGGACAGGTGTTAGGTATGCTTTAGGGTATGGCTGGTGAGGACGGGGGTGGGAGTGGGGGTTGTGCCAAATCTGTCAGCTAACAAGTTCTCAATTTCCTCAGGGTCAGTGTGAACGGTACCTGTCCACTATGAGTTTGGCATATGGCTGGGTATTCCCTTTTAGATTTCAGATGTAGCTAAAGTATGCCTTATGACCGTCTTTATTTAGGGAAGATAATTTAGCCTCTTAAATAGCTTTAGGGACTTCAAATATCTGCTTTGCTTGTTCAAGCTGTGGAGGGTATTTTCTCTCTCGTTTTTAGACAGTTTCTTCCATTTGTTATACAACCTGTTTATATGTGAAGTCCACCAGGGTGGCTTGTTTTTGGAGGACTTGGATTTGATCCCGTCAGGTACAGTAGAGTCAATACAGTTGTGTAAGTGGTTATACTGGGCATGTGTGTACTCCTTTGCATAGGAGTTGTTGGCTGTGTTAGCATGGGTGGGTCTGAAACATTTCAAACCGTCGCTTAGTAAGCTACAGTTTGTTTTGGAGAGGTTTCTCATTTTTATTGCTCCTGTGGCGGTGTCAGGTCTGATTGTTAATTCAAATGAGACCGACTTATGGTCTGACCTTATTAGGGAAAGCAGAACAGAGTGGGTAGTGCAGTGAGCTGCCCCCCCCCCCCATATTAGCAAGTACCAAGTCCAGAACATTTGAGCCCTTTGTGGGGATTCAGATTAACTGCTCCAGAGCATTTGTATTAAAGTCCAGGAACAAGCATGTGCTTGTGTACGTCACCCACCATACCACTCAACCTCTTAGAGCAAGAAATCTGGACATACACACCACCAAGTTGGTCAAACTGTATGACGCACAGGAGACACTCCAAGTGCAACTAACCATTGACAAGACCCCTTTTCAAATCATAGCTAGCTGCCGGGCCCCCAACTCTGATTCAAGATGCCCAATCAAGTCTATCTGGACCGATTTGAATCCATCAAGATTCAACCCTTTTACCCTGATCCTGGGTGACTAACTACCCAAACATAGACTGGAAGAACTACCCATGCCAGAACACAAATGCCCAGAGATGCCTCGATTTTTGTCAATGCAAACACCTTGGAACAGCTAGTCGATACCCTCACAAGAGGTGATAATATCTTGGACTTGGTATTAACCAACATGAGTAACCACTGCAGCATCTCTACAGTGTCATACTCCCTGGTAAGATCTGACCATAAAGCGGTCACTTTCAAAGTCATCTTCTCCCCCCACCCCACCCCAGCTAGGGTAAGACATAAAAACTTCTCCAAAGCTGATTACAGCCTCCTGAGGGATGGTAAAAACAGCTTCACAGTCTCTCCTCCTCTGTAGGAACTGGCACCAATATCCAAAAGTACACCAAAGGGGTCTATATTATTACCTTGAATGTCCAGAATACTGAATACAACTCCGTCGACACAAACAATCTACACATTCAGCGTACTCCCAAACCATCGAAACTGAAGACATCGAACGCATTACATCATCAAAAGCGCCATTCAGGTAAGTGAAACCCAACTAAGTAAAACTATGTTAACACATTTTCTGCAAAGGGGGGGGAGCCCCCCTGCACCCTCCACACCCCCCCTACTTAAATATACCAACTCCAAGACCACACTAAAGTGGGGAAAAGGATATATTTCCTCATCCCCACAATCACGCTGCTGGACAACAAACACATTTAATGTCTTCAGTTTCGATGGTTTGGGAGTTCGCTGAATGTGTAGATCAACGTTCATGTGTCGGAGTTGTATTTGGCATTCTGGATGCTTGAGGTAATAATATAGACCCCACCAAAGCACTATACAAGCATTTTTACAGATGCAGGGAATCGGGAATATCTAACAGGATTAAATCATCTTCTGCAAGAAAGAGTAAACTTGTCTGGTGGACATCTGCAATAAATAAACTCCAACAAAAAGAAAAAATTGCTGTCCAAGACCAAGAAGGAGCAGGTGCCCAATTGGAAGCAATGTCGCCTTAACCTGAACAAGCAAATACGAGCACTAGTGAAATCCTCCAAAGCAAACTTCGAGTCCAAACTGGCCACATCTACCAGACACAATCATAACGCCTTCTTCACATATGTCCGCAACAGTAAAGAAAGCACCCAGATCTGTTCGGAATTGGTGGTCAACCCCACCACATATACAAATGCCATTGATATAACACACTTGTTGGCTGACAGATTCAGAAAAAACTTCACCCCTCTGTCCCCTCCATCAGTAAATCAGGACATCCCCAGTAACTGCCCCCTACCCTAACATCTAGTGAACAGGTCATCACTGCTCTCTCAAGGCATAAGATACAGCTTCCATGGGACCCGATAACATCCCAGGCTGCATCCTACATGTACTCAGGCAGGAACTTGCAGCACCATTAGGCGCTCTATTCAACCAAAGCCCGAGCACCAGCTTTGCCACAACTAAGTGGAGGACAGCCACGGTCATCCCTTTGCACAAAGGTGGAGCATCCACCTATCCGGGAAATTGCAGACCCCCATCTGCCCAACTAGCCTGATCTGGAAGGCCATAGAACGGATCATGGACCTTATTAACAAGGACATTGGCAACCTCCAAACACTCGACTCCACACAATCTAGCTTCATCAAGGGGAGGTCTTGTCAGTTAAATCTGGTCGACTTCTTTGCAACAGTCACCAAAGCAATGGACAAGGGGAAGACTGTGCACACTGCCTACCTTGACCTGGCCAAAGCCTTCAACACTATTCCCCACTCGGGCATAATAGATAAACTAGGCATCAATCTGTATGTTACCAGATGGATATCAAACTGGCTCATTGATAGAACCCACCTAGTCAAAATAGGGGAAGTCACCTCAAGTAGTAGACCCGTAACAAGCGGCGTACCCCAGGGTTCAGTCTTGGGGCCTCTTATTTGGGATATACTTTTCTGAGGTGTAGGCCAAAACTAGTGGGCTATGGCTGACCAGGTTTGCAGATGACTGCAAGATGGATGCGGTCATCAGTCCCCTAGTGATGTGGACATCCTCCAAGACTGTCTCACTCAAATGACTGATGTCAGAAACATGGCCTCAAGCTGAATACCAAAAAATGCACCATCATCTCCTTTGGGGAGAGTGACGTTCTCATAAATTATCACATTAATAACAGCAGCCTAAGCACGCAATCAGTAGTGAGGGATTTGGGCATCCAGATTGATAGCAACCTGACTTTTGACCACCATGTTGCTTCCGTTGTACGGAAAGCCTTCTACATGGCCCACCTTATAAGTAAAGGTATCTTATCCAGGGACAAAAGTCATAACATCCTGTATTCTTCCGTTACAAGGCCCATTACAGAGTACAACGCCCCTTTCGGCATGTACTTCGCAAAGCACACACAGCAGCTGGAGAGAACACAGAGGATCCTCACCAGGAGAATCCAGGGCCTCAAACATCTACCCATACACAGATAGGCTAAAATACCTACCCCTCTACTCAGTTTCGTATAGACTCCTCAAGAGGTGACCTCTGTCTGGCATACAAGGCGATTACGGACCCTGCCTTGATGGAACTGCTGCATATCCGCAAGTCAAGCTCCACTCGAGTAACCTGCACTTGTGGCCTCAACCTGGTCTATGACATCAACAAGACTTGTTGGCAGGATAGATTTGTGTCCCAGAGACTCCCCCCATCTGTGGAACAGACTCCCTCTCCACATCAAGCAGAGTACCTCTGTACCCCTTTTTAAGCGCAACCTGGATAACTGGATGGACAACAGAAAATAGACCCCTGGGATTCCACCCATGTCCCCGCAGGACAGGGGCATCAGTGCTAACTTGTCTAAACATGGGCTAAACTCTTGGCTAGGCTTATAAGGGCCTCAGGGTCAACAGCCTAGTAACCTCCTATGATCCTGTGGAGAGTCTCAAATATTAGAAACAGTCCTAGAAAAGGGACTTTCTCTTGTTATAAATGTGTACATTAAAAAAATTTCATTTTAAAATATATTTACAAACATCTTATGACTGAAAAACATTTTCACAGTCGATAGTTATTTAGAAACATCTAGTTTATTTAGCACAGTGTGGAGTCTGCTCATGTTTTTACATTGGCAAGACTGATCAGAAATTAAAGGAACATATCGGCGACCATTCATCTGAAATTTGAAGAAAGATTTCAACCAATGTCTTATATAAACGTAATACTGACACAGATCAGACGCACACCTTTAAAGTTATGGTATTGATGGTAGTTTTATTGGATTCCAGAGGTGGGGACATAAATCTTAGAATTGAACTAAATGAATACAAATGGATCAATGAACTTAATGCTGATTGTTCTCCAGGCTTAAATGAGTTTAATTGTTTAAAACCAATTTTGAAACAACACAACTTATATTTCATATCAGTAGATTAACTGTCATTAACCAATGATTTATTTGATCTATGTCACATGATTGTTTTAGACTATATATAGATGTGAATTTGTAAATTTTTTATACACCTGATGAAGCCCTTAACAGAAAATGTTGTAGCTAGTGTTATAAAACGATGGTCATTTTTATTTCGGTGACTGGAGTGTTCTTTTGCATCAAGTGAATTCAAGTAATTATTAGTCAAACAGAGGTTTAATATACAACATACTTCAACATACCTCCGAGAAGGTGCAAACAATGCTTGTACTTTGATTCCTTTCTCCTCTCATGGTGATCTAGCACTGCCCAGGTTCACATGTGGGACCCACTCAGCCATATCTACAATGACATATGCAAATGCCACCACCTTCTGGGATATTAGCAAAGCCCTGCATCTCAGAGTGGCTGGGTCAAAGCCACATATGTCAGTGCCTGACATTTTGCTCCTCCCACAAGTCATTCAGTAATTCCAGTACAGATCTTTGCAGACAAGCTGGTTACGACATGTATACGAAGTTCTTAAGATCTCTGGACTCAATGTTAGAACTTTTCCATGAAGATCATCAAAACTGACACCCAAACTGTTCAAGCAACAAGAAATTGTAGGTAGAGGATTAGGCATGCTCTCCAGGTCTGGCATGTGATGCTACAGTGTTTGCCAGCAGAAAGCATGTGATCCACTGACTGCAGGAGCTTCACAGAAAAATAGAAAAACTCTGGTAGCAGGAAGGCATTTCCCAATCACCTACTACAAAACACCCTCAACTTCAGATCCTGCTGCTTTTAATAATCAGAACAAACAAACCAACAAAAAAACGTTGAAAAAAAAAAAAAAAAAAAAAACACAAAGCAAAGCAGAAAACTGGATATATACAGACCCCAATTTTATTGTTATTATACGTACGATATAATACAATTGGGGAGTGTGTGTGTGTATATATATATATATATATATATATATATATATATATATATATATATATACATATATATATCTCCAGTTTTCCGCTTTGCGTTGTTTTCTTCAGCTTTTAATATTCACATCTTAATTCTTACCTTCCGAAATCCAACTTACCTGATCAAAAAGCTGATGCTGAGCAAGGTATCCAAGAATGCTGCCTTGCTGAGGAGGGAAAAGAAAATCCATATTAAAACAAAATGTTGTGTTCCTCAAAATCTTTCTGTGCTTCTACAGAAGTGAAAATTAGACATGTTTTTAATAATTTACACCAAGGTGGCATGTTTGACAAATACAACCACATTTCAATTTGTAAAATTAAGAACTACACAGTAATGAAAAGACCAGTTTTACTTTGTGAGGGAAGGGATGAAATTTCACTGGGTAATTTCCTCATATTTACACACCAAACTAAGGGCCTCCCAAGACAGGAGATATATGGCACATTTGTTCCTCGAGGTGATGGTTGAACTAGCCAGGAATGGGAGTCACTAACTATGTGCTGGATGAGACTGGGGATAAACAAAGCCCTAACCTACCTCAGGGCATGTTCAGTCATGCTCAAGGGGTTGACGATGAGTATTAGCTATACAAATCCATGCCTCAGTATGTGTGATCCATGCCTCAGTATGTGTGATGCAATCAACTGACCCTGTACCCCTCTTATTAGCCCTGATCTCCACCAGGACTTCAATCACGGAGTGTGTGGTTATTATACAGCTTTAATATTTTATAGTAATGGAATGCATATAGTCATGTGATGAACTGTTGTCATGTGATGCATTCAGCAACGTTCAAAAGTATGACTGAAAAGTTTGTTTTTATGCACCTGAAGAAGCAGATGTGAAAGCGCTTGTGCCCAATTAAAGTTTTATAACCTGGAGCCTATCCTGTGTCCTCCTGTTGATACTTTGCTGTAGATTTGCTGTGGGCACAAGGACCTGCAAACGAGTGTTTTTTTTTTATTGTTCTTGCTGGTTTATATAAAAAAAAAAAAAACACAATAAATCATTTCAAAACTTTTCCCACCTTTAATATGACCTATAACCTGTACAATTCAATTGAAAAACAAATCTGTTAGGGAGAAAAAAAATAAAAAAATGTACAATAAGCTGGTTGC
Source organism: Protopterus annectens (assembly GCF_019279795.1). Taxonomy (NCBI): domain Eukaryota; kingdom Metazoa; phylum Chordata; order Ceratodontiformes; family Protopteridae; genus Protopterus; species Protopterus annectens. Next base: position 944,017,824 of record NC_056728.1, read on the forward strand.
ATAACTGTGCATACCCTTAAACTAATACTTTATTGAAGCACCTTTTGATTTAATTACAGCATTCAGTCTTCTTGGTTAGGAGTCTATCAGCATGGCACATCTTGACTTGGCAATATTTGCCCACTCTTCCTTACAAAACGCTCTAAATCTGTCAGATTGCGAAGGCATCTCTTGTGCACAACCCTCTTCAGGTCAACACATAGGATTTTCTGTGATCTGGCTGGGCCATTCCAAAACTTGACATTTTCTTCTGGTGAAGCCATTCTTTTGCTGATTTGGGATGTATGCCTGGGGTCAGAGTGTTGAAAGATGTAACTGCTCCTCATCTTCAACTTTCCAAAAGATGCCTGAAGGTTCTGGGTGAAAAGTGACTTATTTGGAACTTCCTCCCCCTTTTGGTTCTTTTGGTGATGTAAAGTGTTTTTGCGCCAAACATACCTTTTGGAATTCTGGCCAACAAATTCAACCTTGGTCTCAGACCACAAGACATTTTTCCACATGCTTTTGGGAGACTTGCGGTATTGTTTTGCAAATTTTAGCAGGGCCTGGATGTTTTTCTGTGTAATAAAAGGCTTTCATCTTGCAACCCTACCCCATGCCCAGACATATGGAGAATACGGGAGATTGTTTTCACATGTGGTACATAACCAGTACTTGCCAAAAATTCCTGCAGCTCCTTCAGTGCTCCTGTAGATCTCTTGGCAGCCTCTCTGACCAGTTTTCATCTAGTCTTTTCATCAATTTTAGAGGGACATCCAGTACTTTGCAACATCACTGTCACATTTTCTCCACTTTTTGATGACCGTCTTCACTGTGTTCCATGCTATATCCAATGCTGTGGAAATTTTTTTTGTACCCTTCTCCTGACTGATACCTTTCAACAATGAGATCCCTTTGATGCTTTGTATGCTCTCTGCGAACCATGGATTTTGCTGTAGCAGCAAAGTACAGTTTTGTACCTACCATAAATGTAGATGTCCGAACTGGATAGCATCTGCAGTCATAACAACTGGGTTGTCCTGTCGTCAGGCAGCCCTTCGGTCGGCCGGATTCCAAAGTCTGGGTCCGGCTTCGGCTGATGTCGCACTTCACCCGACGTCATCTCTGCTGGTCTTCGGGTATAAAGGCATCAGCCGACGCCATTTTCCTCAGTGTTTCTTGCCCCAGATGCCAGTTGCCCTCTTGGAAGGGTAAATTTTGGATAAATGCCAATGTTTCCGAAAAGATAGAAGGCAAACACAAAAAATAAGCATGTATGTACATATATACAAACAAATACACCATAAGAGACTCTCCCCACCAGCTAGCTATTAGGAGGGTAAATACCCTAGGAGTACCACAGAGGGGAAGGAGGGAGGGTAATCCTGACTGCAGATGCTATCCAGTTCGGACATCTACATTTATGGTAGGTACAAAACTGTACTATGTCCTTCATGGATGCATCTGCAGTCATAACAACTGGGTAGAATACCATAGCCAACTAGGGGAGGAGGAAGAAAAAATTATGGTGTAGTTAGGATCACTTGCAGTACAGCAGTGGCAAACCCTGCTCGGGATCTGGAATACAGAGGTAAATTATAATGCTTGGCAAATGTATGCACGGAGGTCCAAGTAGCCGCCTCAATAATGTCCTTGGTTGCCACTCCTCGTAAGAAGGCTGTGGTAGTGGCTGTTGCCCTTGTAGAATGAGGCCTTATGTTCTGTGGAATTGGTTTTCCATGGAAGGAGTAACAGAATCGTATGCAATTTCCTATCCATTTGGAGATTGTCTGTTTGGAAATTGCTTTTCCTTCCCTTCCTGTTGCATAGGCTACAAAAAGCTGGTCAGTTTTTCTGTTACTTTTGGTTCTGTCCAGGTAGTAGCGTAGCTGTCTATGTACATCCAAGGTATGCAGCATTCTTTCCCCTCTGTTTTGTGGATTGGGGAAGAAGGTAGGTAAGGTGGATTGCCTGGTTTAAAGACACTCTGGATACCACCTTAGGCATAAATGTAGGATTAGTTCTCATGGACACCCTATCTTGGTGGAAGATTAGGAAGGGTTGTACTGCCATTAAGGCCTGAAGTTCAGAAACCCTCCTTGCTGAGGTAATTGCCAGTAGGAAAGCAGTTTTCCATGACAGGTGCTGTAGATCTGCTGTTGCTGCTGGTTCAAAGGAGGGAGTGTCAACTTTTCTAGCACAAAGTTCAAGTCCCATGCTGGCAATGGTGGTTTCCTAGGAGGTTTTACATTCTTGATCCCTCTGAGGAACTGCCTGAGTAGAGGATGTGAAAAGACAGGTGGATCAAAGCTGTATTCTGCTGAAATAGCTGATGCATGTATCTTGATGGAGGAATAGGACAGGCCTGTATGTAGAAGCTCTGCCAAATACTCCAGAATGTTAGCAATATCTATATTCGACACATCTTTTCCTCTTTCAGCACTCCAAATGACAAACCTTTTCCATTTTCCTGCATAGTTCCTTCTTGTTGAAGGTCTGCGGGCTTCAAGGATAATGTCTTTAACCCTTTGGGAAAGATCTGGATTAGTTGCTGCTATGTGATGTTCCATGCAGTCAGTTGCAAAGTTTTTAGGTTTGGATGCATGATGCTGTAGTTGTTCTGAGTTAACATCAAAGGCATCAGGGGTATTGACCACATTTTTTCCCCGAGACATGCTCCTCAGCAATGGGTACCAGTGTTGTCTTGGCCAGTTCGGAGCTATCAGGATTATCCTTGGACGTTCCTCCTTGATTTTTAGTAATACCCTGTGTATCAAGGGAAGAGGTGGAAATGCATATGCTGTCAGACCTTTCCAGCTGAAGGAGAGCGAATCCACCTTCCATGCAAGTGGGTGGAATGTCCTTGTGCAGAATTTTTTGAGCTGGTGATTGAGAGGGGAAGCGAATAGATCTATTTGTGGCATTCCCCATTTCTTTGTGATGGTCTTGAAGATGTCCGGGTGTAGCATCCATTCATGAGCATCCGAGGTGGTTCTGCTTAACATGTCTGCTAGAGTGTTCTCCTTTCCCGGTACAAATATTGCCTGTAACTGGATGTTGTAGCCGAGTGCCAGGTTCCAAAGGTCCAAAGTCATTCTGCATAGGGGGTATGAATGAGTGCCTCCCTGTTTGTTGATGTACCACATGACTGTGGTGTTGTCTGTCCTTATCATCAAATGGCCTTCTTTGAGAAATGGTCTGAATTTTTGGATCGCCAGTTTTACTGCCAGCATTTCTTTTTGGTTGATGTGCAGGTGTAGCTGGTCCTGAGTCCACAATCCTTGCGCATTTGTCCAGCATGTGTGCCCCCCATCCTAGGTCTGAGGCGTCTGTTGTGATGGTTTGGCTTGTTCGAAAGTTGTGGAAGGGTAGGCCTGGGTTTGACTGGCATGCTTGAGCCCACCATAGGAACTCCTGTTTTAGGCATGGGATTAGTGGTATTTCTGCTTCTAGGCTGTGCCTGTGTTGGGACCATAAATTCTTTAGGTACCACTGTAGTTTTCTCATATGCAGTCTGGCATGTGGGACCAAGATTATGCATGATGCCATGAAGTCCAAGGCCTGCAGAACCTTTCTTGCTGTTAGTTTATTCTGTTTCGTTAATGCCAAGAAGTAAAGAGGGAGTTCTTTTTGTTTTTCTGCAGTTAGGAATGCCATTTGTTTTACTGTGTCCAATTCCGCGCCCAAGAATGTCCTTGTTTGGGGTGGTATCAGCCTTGACTTTTGTAAATTGACTGTGTATCCCAGGGCTTGTAGCAAGTAAATGACCCTTTGTAAATCTGTTGTCAGCTTGCTTTTGTTGTCCGCTTGTAGCAGGCAGTCGTCCAGGTATGGATAAATTTGGATTCCCTGTAGTCTGCAGTGGGCGATTACTGATGCCAGGCATTTTGTGAATACTCTGGGCGCAGTAGATAAGCCAAAGGGCAATGCTGAGAATTGATAATGCTCTGATCCTGCAAGAAATCTGAGGTATCTTCTGCAATTTGGTCGAATGGGGACGTGCAGGTATGCCTCCTTGAGATCTAGAGTTACCAGCCAACACTCCTTGCCCAGCATGGGAAGAAGTTGCTGTAGGGTCAGCATTTTGAATTTTGGGACAATGATGTATGTGTTTAAGATGGACAGGTCGAGAATAGGTCTCCAACTTTTTTCTTTTCTTGGAACTAGGAATAGTCTGGAGTAGAATCCTTTGCCCTGTTCTGTTATTGGTACTCTTTCCACAGCTCTCATCTTTGTTAATTGCATTATCTGCTGTAGAGCTTCTATTTTTTGATTTGGAGGCAGGTTTGGCATTCCTCTTTTGACTGGTAAAGTGTGGAAGTGGAACCGGTAGCCTTGGTCTATGGTTTGCAAAATCCACTTGTCTTTTGTGATATAGTGCCAATTTTTCAAAATAAGGCTAACTTTCCGCCTAATGGTGCTGCTATTTGCTCCCTGGTAGGCGGAGTTAGAGTCAAGTCACTGTGATTGTCCTGTTGCAGTGGTAGTGGTTGTGTCTGTGCCTCTGTTATTACCTTGCCACTGTCGTCCTCTGTAGGCACCTCCTCTGGATTGATTTCTGCCTCTGGAACGTCTATTCCTGCCCCTTTGGGATCTTGTGGAGTCAGGAAAGGACCAATTTTTGGCAGGCCAGTTCCTGCTAAACCTTGGGGGCTGAACCTGTAAGAAATCTTTAACTGTTTGTACATATTTTGCCTTTTCTTCCATTTTCTTCATTACCTGCTGGGCAGGTGTACCAAATAAACTGGCCTTATCCATAGGAGCATCTAATAGCTTAGCTTTAACATGATCCGGTAAGACCTGCTCTTTCAACCATGCATGTCTTCTTATCACTGTGCCAGTCATGGCTGATCTAAATGAAGCCTCCAGTGCATCATAGCCACATTTTAAGGAATGGTTACTAACCTGTTGTATGTTATTTACCATTTCTAATACATATTTCTTATCTATAGAGTCATCAGAGGATAATTTTTTAGTTAACTGATAAAGCATAAACTCTTGGTATTGTATCATGTGAAACTGACAGTTTAAAGCTCTAGCTGAGAGAGTAGCAGAAGTGTAAACTTTTTTGCCCCATCTGTCTAAAGACCTGGATTCCCTTTCTGAAGGTATAGGGTTTTTTGTTGTGGTCGAGGCTACTGCCTTAGGCCCCTGGGAAATAGTTTCGGGGTCCGCCAGTGGGGCCTTGTATAGGTGGTGATGAGTGTCTGGTACCCTGTAAAATCTATCAGGTTTGGCAGGGGCTGGAGGTAAAGAATCAGGAGCAGTGCAGACATCATTAAATGCATCATCCACAACAGGCAAAACAGGAGGAATAGCTAAGGGCCTATGTTGTGGTAAGTGCAGAAAAGTCCTAAGCCTTTTCTTGAATCTGAGAAATCTTGTCCCTGCCATTGGAATTGCTCTCTCATGGCATGTAAGGTTTCCCCAAAGGAAAATTCCTCTGGTGGAGAGGCAGCTGGAATGGATTCTTCAGCATCAGAGTCTTCATAAGTAGAAAAAGGATCCTCTGGCTGTTCTGCAATGTCGGAGTCATCCGCAGAATCAGAGGACACTGGCTCGGGGGGCTCTGTCCTAGGTCTCTTTTCTGGTGGCTGAGAGGCCCTGTCTGGGTGAGATTGGGATCCCCTAATTAAGGATATTAAATCTTCTGCCAGAGTAAGCATTTGTGAACTGGAAGTGGGCCTGTGTGAGGGAGGTTTAACAGGCACTGACTTAGCAGATTTGGCTGCTTTAGCCCTGGCAAAGGCCTTGATAGACATGGCTGCAGGGTCTAGCAGCACCACGTGCTGGGGTAGAGACATCCAAAGGGATGGTGTCAGATAACTCACTAGAAGCCACAGTTGTAGGCAAAATTTCTGAGGCCGATTCAGGTAAAGTAGCGGGAGCCTCAGTAGTAGTCATGGATTCGGCTGAAAATTGACCAGTTTTCGGTTTCGGCCGAAACCGAGACACTCGCGGCTTGCTTAACCGTGGTTTCGGCCGAAACCGCGGACCGCGAGTGTCGGTCTTTTTCCTTGCATTTTTAACAATTTGGGTAGTCGGAGGATCCGACGGCATAATGTACGCAAAGTCTGAGCCGAAAAACTGTTCAGCAAACTCCGACCGACGCCTTAGCGTTCGTCGGTTGAAGGAAGCACAGGCCGAACAGGCTGCTACGTCGTGGTCTGGGCCTAAGCAAGGCAGACAGTAAGAGTGGAAATCTTTATGAGGTATTTGTTTCCCACAAGTTAAACAGTTATTGACTTTTTCTGACATCGGCTGAGGCAAGAAAAAGAGTCCCCAACGGGGTACTTAGCTTTTTAGAAGTCTTCAAAGTAGTATTCGGTAGTAGTAATCTCTGGATCTGACCGACCGGCACTTGCGAACAGCTTCTGCTTCGGGCGCCACGCAGCAAGAAAGACTGAGGAAAATGGCGTTGGCTGATGTCTTTATACCTGAAGACCAGCAGAGATGCCGTCGGGTGAAGTGCGACATCAGCCGAAGCCGGACCCAGACTTTGGAATCCGGCCGACCGAAGGGCTGCCTGACGACAGGACAACCCAGTTGTTATGACTGCAGATGCATCCATGAAGGACATCTAAGTAAATGTCAGAAAAATCCTACTAGAACAGCTGCACTTTATTTTGGGGTTAATCAGAATCACTAATTGAAGGCAGGTGTGCACCCAAGAAGACAATGATCTAATTACATCAAAAAGCGCTTTAACAAAGTATTAGAAGGGTGTGCACACTTATGCAACCAGCTTATTGTATGTTTTTTATTTTTTTTTTACATTTTTCTCCTAACAGATTTATTTTTCAATTGAATTGTATGAGTTATAGGTCATATTAAAGGTGGGAAAAGTTCAGTTTCATTGGTGTGTACTAGGCTAATGGCCCTGGAGCCTTTACAAGCCTAGCCCATAGGATTACCCTGGCATCGTGCCACTCGACCTTAGTTGCCAGTGCCTCTGTCAAGCAGAGCCACTGGAGTGATCCCGGGGTGAATTTTTTTTATTTCCCATCCACTCATCAAGATTTCTCTTGAAGAGGGCAACTGAGGTGCTCTGCTTGACATGTATGGGAAGTCTATTCCATAGCATGGGCAGTCTCTGTGTTATGAACCTGTCCCTCCAGCATGTTCTGTTGATTATGGTAATGAGGTTGAGTTCTCTGGAGCATGTGGTGTGGAGGGATTGGGATTTCTTTAGAAGTAGCATTTCTAATAGAAATGGGTCAGACATGGCTTTGTAAGTCAAGCAGAGATTGCCTCTAAGTAGGCGATATGAGACAGAGAATAGTTGGAGTTTTTTCGTCTGTCTATATAGGACAAGTGTTTAAGGCCTTGGATTCTCTGTGAGGTACTTTTGTGGCCTCTCCAGTTGCTGCAGGTGTCTAGTGAGGTGCATGCCAAATGGCCTAATGAATGAAGAGTAGAGGAAGAGAATGACCCGTTTTCTTCCTGGATGCAAAACCCTTAGTAATGAGATGTGCCACATAGAAGGACTTTTTGACCACCACATTGCCACTGTGGTCAGAGAGAGGTTGCTGTCAACCTTTGTTCCTAGATCTCTTATAACGCCTTCTGCGTTCAGTGGACTACCATTGATGTGGTAATTCACGGGAACTGGGTTTTTCCCAAAGGGGATGATGACATTTTTTGGCATTGAGCTTAAGGCCATGGTTCTGACACCAGTTGTTGGTCTCAGTGAGGCCTTTCTGTAGAATGTCAACATCGCTTGGAGAGTTAATAATAGCTCCCAACTTGCAATCATCTGCGAACTTTGTCAGCCAGAGACCCATTGTGTTGGCCTGGACTTCAGAGAAGTAGATATCAAACAGGAGAAGGACCCAAGACCGAACCCTGTGGGACTCCACTCGTGGCTCGTCGGCAGTCTGGCTTAGATTCCACAATGTGAAAGTAGCTGACTCCATCTATGAGCCAGTTTGCAACCCACCTAGTGATATAGGGGTTGATGCCTAGCTTGGTGAGTTTTTCTATAATTTCTGAGTGGGGAATGGTATCAAAGGCCTTGGCCATATCAAGGTAGGCTGTATGAACCACCTTGCCTTCATCCACAGATCTGGTGACTGACTCAAGTCGACCAAGTTGAGCAGGCATGATCTACCCTTCACAAAACCAAACTGTGTGGGATCCAGAGTTTGGAGATTCCCTACATCCTTATTTATTAGGTCCATGATGAGGAGTTCCATAGCTTTGCATATCAAACTTTTCAGGCTAATGGGGTGATAGTTCCCAGGGTCTGTAGTCGCTCCTCCTTTGCGGAGAGGGATGATTGTAGCAGTGCACCATTCAGTAGGGACAAAGCATGAGATGACACTGTGACTGAACAGGGCACACAGGTGAGGTGCCAATTCACTCTGTAGTTCATGTAGAACACAGCAAGGGATATTGTCAGGTCCCACAGAAGTTGTATTCTTGGCCTTGGACAGTGCTGTTTTAACCTGTGCAGCAGTAATACTGGGTGCCTGGCAATCTACTGGTACTGTAACTGGTCCTCTGTGGGGAGGGGAGAAGGGTAAAGTTGGCACTGAATCTGTCGGCCAGTATATTGGCAATATCTATTGGCTCGCTATAGGAGGTGCCATTGTGCAAGTAGCTCAGAGCAAATTTGGGTATTGCAGTGGAGATTCCTTACATAACTATAGAAGGCCTTGTCATTGTCTTTACTATATGCTACAATTCTGTTTTTATAGCTAGCTTTGGAGGACTTGATGAGGGATCTCAACTTTTTGTTGAGGCTGATAAGGCAGTTTTTCCAGTCTTGACACCACCTTATTCTGCATCAGTTTCCTCCTCCTGTTGTAGAATTTGTTTATAGCAGGGGACCACCAGATTGGCTTCCTTTTTTTGGAGGAGAGCACCTTGGTTCTATTGGGTATGGCAAGATCCATGCATTTGTATACGTGTTTGTACAGTGCATTGGTGTACAAATCGGCGGTCAAGCAACTATTCTCCATTTGCATGTGTGCTGTGAAGTTAGCCACCTCTGTTTTTAGGAGCCCAAAGTTAGCTTTGGAGAAGTTTTTCATGGTGGTTTTCTTTGCAAGGGGGGGTGAGAGGGATGTGGATATCCAAGGTGATTAGTTTGTGGCCAGCTCTAACCAGGGAGGAGTTGACTATTGGTGTAGAGCAGCAGTCGCCCATGCTGGCAATGACCAGGTCAAGGATACTGCTACCTCTAGTGAGGGTAAGAACAATCTGGTCAGGGGCATTGTTTTGAAATGATTTACTGTGGTCTCATTTTTTTTATACAACAAAAACCTGACATTTTAACAGGGGGTGTAAACTTTTTATATCCACTGTATACTCGATACTACATTAGCAAGCATCAAATATTAGCCTAGCCTAGCTTCCCATACAGAATAAAATGGAACAAACTTAACAGCTGGGCAACCGGGGATCTCTGCAGAAACATCTTCCAAAGTCCTGCATTACGTATCTTTAAGTAAATGATGATGGCAAATGATGCCGCAACAGTTATCAGCAAAAATAAAATATGTTAACAAAAGTTTCACAGTTCAGTAAAGCTAATAAATTGATCACAGAGTGTAACATATAAACTTAACAGTTCTTACATTTATTTGATAACAGGAGAGAAGTCTACCCTTCAAGTGTCTTAACATTCTACATCCCAGTACATACCCACTTTGTGTCTTACCCTTTCTTTACCTGTCCCATGCCCTCTTGAATTACTGTGTGGATTTACTCCCACCACCCATTCCAACAGTCCATAACCCTCACTAGTACTTTCCAAGCTCCAGGGAATAGTTAATCCTTAGTATGTACTATCCGTGCCCCCTTCTTCACAGACTGAACTTCCCTTTCAGGATGACCCTTCCTCATATCCTTGGCACGATCCTATGAACAAATACCATGCCCTAGCTCATCTTTTCTGGTCTCAAGTAACAGCTCTTGCCCCCCCAGCCTCTGGTCACTGTCATTCTCCTCCCAACCAGAGGCCTTTTTTTTTAGATTTTTCCCTGAATTCCTTTCAGGTGCTTGACATTCTTCTCCTACATGGAAACCAGAGCTGCATACAGTGCTCAAGACATATACTCACCAAAATCCTACAGGGTGAAAACACTGCCTCTTAGTTCTGGGATCTATTCCCACACTCTTAACATACCACAGCATTCTGTTTGTTGCTGTCATACTCCCCTCACTCTGCTCCCAGTGTTCCACTCCAGGTGTGATCTTTTCACTGCTCTACTACCATCTGTTTCACTCCCGCTAAAACTTCACCCATGGGTCACTGTGGCCTAAGTGTGGTACTTTGCCTTTTTCTGTAATGAACCTAAAATTTCACCTTTTTGCCCACTTGTTTAGTCTTTCCAGGTCCTTCCCTAAAACTCTCCTCCCAGTTCTCCTCCGCTGAATATATCTTTCTGCCAGCAGCAAAGACATTGATCCCATTCTCTATTCCAATAGATATACCTAAAACTAATGCTCTAGCAAAATACTGGCCCAGGGCATATCCCTGCATTGCACCACTTGTCACTTCTCCAATTCTGGACAGTCTCTCTCTCTCTCTTAATACAACAGTGCTTTTCCTACTATTCATCCACACAGTTCTCCAATTTCTCACAGTTTTGGTTCTACCCTCAAATTCTCCAGTTTTTTTAAAAGCCTTGTCTGGAAAGGAGTCAAATGTCTTGACATCAGCTAGTCCTTCCCTCTTAAGTTCACCTGTAACCCAGTCCGAAAACTAGATATCATACAGACTGCTTCTTCAGGTCATAAACCTATGCTGATTGCTGTCCTGTTGGATGTGTTCTCCAGAAATTCTACTAGATTTCCCCTCAGTATTTCTATCCAGGACTTCCTGTTAAGCTGACTTAATACTTGTTTTTTTTTTTACAGTTCACATGAAAAACTTTTATATGGTAACCATCCTGCAGGCGTTGTAATTTATTTCAGACTTGTGTTACCTTTGATCTTCTGTTGCGTCATCAACACTTAGCTTACAGAAGCGGACGGACAACTTTTAATCAGTGAAAGAACAACAAAAAAAAAAAAAAAAAAAAAAGAGAGAACAGAAATGCAATCCGAAGGCAGGTAGCAATGCACACAATTTATAGTGGTTACATGAATGCGTACTAGGCCAATGACCGCTGCGGCCATTGTAAGCCTAGCCATGAATCCCAAATCTCTGACAAAATCTGGTACCATTGCTAAGTGTAAGCAGGGACTTGACAGATTAAACATTTTCAGGCTGCCTGTGCCTATTAGAGACACAGGTGCCAAACCAGGGATGAATTTCCTGCTCCCAGTCCATTTATCCAAGTTACACCTGAAATGGGGTAGGTAGAAACTCTGCTTCAAATGGATGGGGAGCTTGTTCCACAGAACAGGTAGTCTCTGGGATAAATAACTCTCTCCAGTAGGTCCTATTTATATCACAGGCATGGTTTAAGTCTTTAGAATGGGTAATTCTGGTCCTGTTTGTTTTGCGGATATGCAAGAGTCCATCACATGGTAGTCTGACTCTCCACCTCAATAGCCTGTAGGATATAAAATACATGAATAGGATTTTAAGGAAGTCTGCATAGCACATATTGTATTCCCTGTATTCTTGTAGTGAGGAGCCTCTTTGGATGTTACAGTTGTCAGATGTGGCTGGTTAAGTACATAACAAACGGGGCATTCTACTCAATGATGGGTCTGGTGAATGCTGAATACAGTGGAACAATTACCTCTTTAGACTTGGGTGTCACACCTTTGTTTAGAAGTTGCACAACATAGAATGATTTCCTCACTACTGTAGGGTCCCTATATTATGTGGTCGAATGCTTAGGTCAGTGAACACCTAAACATCGACCACATAACATCGAAGGCAAAGAAGAGAGAACGGCCAAATTAATGCAAGAAAATATTTCCCTTGGCTGTTCGCTGCGTTTTGCTGTTTTCTCCACTGTAGAGCAATCTTGGAGTTGTTATATTTAGTTAGAGGGTGTGTGTGTGTGTGGGGGGGCACAGCCCCCCCCCCCATTTAGTTTGGCTGCAAACTTTTTTTTTTTGGTGGCCGGCAGTCCTGTTTCCCTGCAGAGTTCGCTGTTGTGGGGGTTCGATATTATGTGGTCTATGTTTAGGTGTTTGCACACCTAAGCATTTGATGACGTAATATAGACCACTACTGTAGACACATTACAGTCAAAAGTGAAATTTTTATCTACAGGTGTTCTTAACTCACTGACTAGTGGGAAAACTCTTAGGGGTGTGCTGTTAATGTAATAGTTACCAGGGATGGCAGACTTCTCAAAGGATACTATTATGCATTTCTTGGTATTTATTTTTCATCCATGGCTCTGACATATGTTATTTGTCTGTTGTCAACCCTTCCTGGAAAACATTAGTGTTAGTCGGGGATTCTATAACTACTCCTAATTTGCAATCACCTGCAAATTTGGTCATTCAGAGGTCCCTGACATTGGTCTTGTCTTTAAAGAAGTAGATGCCCAAAAGGAGCCATCCCAAGACCAATCCCTTAGGGACTCCACTGGCATCTTTGTGGAGGTGGACTCTCCAATTCCAGTTTGTGAGCCAGCCAGCTATTCACTGGGTGACATATGGCTTTATATGTAACCTCGTTTGGCAACAATGCCAGAGTGGGGTATTATGCCAGTTGCCTTTGTCAGGTAAAGGTAGGCAGTTTGAAATGTTTTGCCCTTGTCCGTTGCTTTGGTGACCTTCTCAAAAAAAGTCTACCAGGTTGAGTAGGCAAGACCTGCTCTTGACAAAACCAAGCTGGGTTGGGTCCAGTGTCTGAAGATTTCGTATCTCATTATTAAACATCATTTCTACTGGTTTGCTTAAGAGACCAGTGAGCCTTATGGGTCTGTATCCAAATATATGCCAGACTTCATCAAAATAAGTTTCATAACTGCTTTGGATTGGAGCTGGTATAACGGTTAAGGTGTTTATCTCACTGACACAAGGTAGTGGGTTTGATTCTCACCTTTGAGACGGTGATTGGCTAGGCTTAAAAATAGCCCACAAGGACAGCTAGCCCAGTACTTATCTATGAACCTTAAACATTATAAAACACATCATTTGATATTAACAGGGCAAACAGAACCCAAAACCACAAATGTCCTTAATTACTTAAAATACCTACACTTAAATGGCAACCACAAGTACAGTGGGTTAGAAACTGGGGAATTTAAATGTCCCAGTAAGAGGGGCAAACAATCTGTTTTCAAAAAGCATTAAAAGAAAACATACTTGCATAATAATTTCAACCAACCTTACCCAAAATGTACCGATCTATGAAATTCTCTACAGTCATCAGGGTTTGTGACCAGTTCTCGTCTGTATATCGAGAGCCCAATTCAACTGGAACAGTTCGACAGCCTGCAACTTGTCGAATGTAATCCAGACTGCAAGATAATTAACATTCAGTGTTACACATTAGAAACCACATGCTGTTTAGATTATTTCAAACTGTATGCCCCTGGAAGACCAACATCAATTTACAAATTTTATCATTAAAAATTCATGTACTGCCCACCAGCAGCAACAGAAACAAAGAGACATGAAACAAAATGAGTGACATTTAGGAATTTAAACAAAAAAGATGTACAAAAGAGTAAAAATAAATGAAGTTTAGGCCAAAATGCTCAGTCACTTTGAGAGTCAAAAGCTAAAAATATAATTTAATGAAGAAACATACATGTACTAAGATGAGAAATACAATAAACTAGAACAGGAGGAAAAAAGAATTGATGGAGTGTGAATTACAGATATAAGTAAAATATAAGTCACGTAACCAAAACATTGCTTCTGGGTCACTCCTGAAAAGGGAATGCGTATCTAGTGGACCGACTTGGTAACAAATGGGTGACATTATTATTAACAGTAACAGCAGAATTAGAAGTTATGTACTCACCATAACGTTCCATCTGAGTAGGTGTATTCATTTGTCTGCAACCTGTGGGTTATGGATCCGATATCGGATCCGAACTGGCATGGTTTACCAGCTATGGATCCAAGCTCTCAGCTCCTCCCCTCACCCATAATGCCCTGCTCTACCCTCATGACCTCAGATCGAGTTTGCCAACAGCAAGAACACCCTGAAAAGGGTAACACACAATATGCAGGAAACTGAAAGGCCAGGGGGATAGGAGGGCGGGATGGTTGCAGACAAATGAATACACCTACTCAGATGGAACGTTATGGTGAGTACATAACTTCTAAATCTGAAGTAGGAGATTCATTTGTCTGCAACCTGTGGGACAGAGTCCCCAGCTACCTGAATCTTGGGCGGCCATCATGGAAGGATATTCCGGAGCACCGCGGAGCCAAAGGATGCTCTACCCCTAGATGCAAGATCCAACTTGTAGTGGGAAATAAAAGTATGAGATGAAGCCCACGTGGCTGCAGTACAAATATCATCTACAGGAATCCTAGCCTTAAAGGCTGCCGAGGTAGATACTGACCGGGTTGAATGGGCGTGTACACCCTCCGGTGCGGGCCTTCCTGAAGCTTGATAAGCCAATAAGATACATTGTGAAATCCAGCAAGACAGAGAGACTTTAGAAATTGGCTTGCCCAAATTAAATTTAGCAAAGGAAATGAACAACTGGTCGGATTGCCTATGACCAGCCGTTCTGTTTAGATAAAATCTAAGTTGCCTGTGAACATCTAAGGAGTGAAGCTTGTATTCACCTTTGTTTTCATATTTAGGAAAGAAAACAGGGAGGTTAATGGATTGATTAATGTTTGCTTCAGAAGCTACTTTAGGAAGAAAGGACGGGTTGGTCCTGAGGTAAACACGGTCCGGATGAAAGACCAAGTAAGGAGGTTTAGCTGATAATGCTTGGAGCTCTGAAACTCTCTTGGCGATGTAATGGCTACTAAGAAGGCAGTCTTGAAAGACAAGAATTTGAGATCTACCGTAGCCGCTGGTTCAAGGCGGTCAAGGCCTGGAGAACTAAGGACAGGTCCCAGGGAGGAACCGCTTGTTTTACAGGGGGCCTGAGAAGGAAAGTACCTTTAAGGAAAATTTTACACAACTTGGCTGACATGAGTGGACTGGAGTCATGACCAATGTGATAATGTGAAATTGCCGCAAGTTGTACTTTGACTGTGGAACTGCTGGCACCATCGTTAAAAAGAGTGGTTAAGAAATCAAGCACTAAAGGGAGAGGAACTGTGAAGGGGTTCAGGCCTTGCCGCTCCGCCCACAAAGAAAAACGTTTCCACTTGCTGCGGTAGACTTTTCTAGTGGACGGTTTATGAGCTGCCACCAGGATCGCCTTAACAGGGGACGAAATACCGGGAGTCCTGATCAAGAGTGGAACTGGAGCAGCCAAGCGGTCAGCTTCATGTTGTCCAGGTTCGGAGGACATAGGCAGGATGGATGAGATATCAGATCCGGAATGGGATCTAGAATCCAAGGAGGATTCACCGAGTGAGACCTTAGGAAGGGGAACCAGATTTGTCGAGGCCAAAACGGAGCAATGAGAATCATTCTGCAACCCACCAGAGAGGCTTTCTGAAGAACTTGGAGCATCAGAGGCAAGGGTGGATAAGCATACAGAAGACCGGGTGGCCAAGCATGCACCAGAGCGTCTCTTGGGGAACCTCCTGGAGGAGGTATCAGAGCGAAAAAACTGTCGCACTTGGTGTTTGAGGGAGAGGCAAAAAGATCGCATGAAGGAGTTCCCCATCGTGCGAATATGCGTTCCGCTACTTGAAAATTGAGAGACCACTCGTAAGGGGTCAGAATGGTGCGACTGAGCTTGTCTGCCAGGATGTTGGACCGACCCGGAATGTGCGTTGCTATTAGAAAGCGGTTGGTGGAGATTGCCCATTCCCAAACTCTCATGGCTTCTCGACAAAGAGGGTAAGACCTCGTTTCCCCTTGCTTGTTGATATACCAGACAACCGACATGTTGTCCGATTGAATTGCAATTGTTCCCAAGGGAAGAAAGTCCTGAAGTGCTAGCAACGCTAAGAGCACTGCTCTCATCTCTAGAACGTTGATATGCAGTAAGGTCTCTGAATCGTTCCACGTGCCTTAGACGGTCCGGCCCGCAAATTGCCCCCCCACCCGAGGCGGGAGGCGTCCGTGGTCACCGTGGCGAGAGGGGGAGAAGCACAAAATGGGCGGCCTCCGTGGAGATCTGGGGAGTGAAGCCACCACAGGAGGGACTGCTTGCAAGCCTTGCTGATCGCAATGGGATGATGCATAGGAAGAGCAAGGTATGACCACTGTACTAAGAGAGTCCACTGGAGGATGCGCATATTGAGCCTGGCGAGAGGAAGAAGTGCTATAGCAGACGCCATGGACCTTAGAGCCCTCAGGACCAACTCCGCCGGAACAGAACTTGAGTGGAGAATGGCCCGCACCTGGAGCTGCAGATTTTGAACTCTGTCCATAGTGAGGAAGGCTTTTAAACTCCTTGTGTCTAACCTGGCCCCTATAAAATCTAAGAGCTGTGTGGGCGCTAGGTTGGATTTCTTTGTATTTATAGTAATGCCCAGATTGGGAGCAAGATGGAGAAAGGAGTCTCGCGCCAATAGTAGCAGATGCCTTGTTGGGGCGGTAAGGAGCCAGTCGTCCAGGTAGGGGTAGACCTGCACCCCCTGAAGCCTCAGGTGGGCCGCTACCACTGCTAATACTTTGGTGAACACCCTGGGGGCTGTGGTGAGACCAAAGGGAAGGACCCAGAACTGGTAGTGACTGGCTCCCAGCCGGAAGTGGAGAAACCTCCTGGAGCGCCTGTCCATTAGGATGTGGTAGTACGCATCTTTGAGGTCTATGGAACACATCCAGTGATTTTCTCCCAGAAGGGGGAGAATAGATTGCAGAGTGACCATTCGGAATTTTTCCTTGGGAACTTCCAGGTTCAAGAGAAAGGTCTAAAATTGGTCTTAGATCCCCGTCTTTTTGGCACTAAAAAGAACCTGGAGTAGAACCCTGATCCGATCTGGTCTGGGGGGACGGGCTGGATGGCTCTTTTCTTTAGCAGATGGCCAATTTCTGCCAAAGCGGCCTCCCGTTGACCGGGTGGAACGTCTGGGAGGGACTTCAATTTTGGTAAGTGACGAAAAGGGATACGGTATCCTCTGGATATGATCTGGAGAACTCAGTGGTCTGATGTTATGGACTCCCATGCCGCTAGGTGCCCCGAAAAACGTCCCCCGACTGCCTCCAGAGTGGAGCAGCCGGGCAACCCCTCAGGGTTGCTGCGCGGGCCGTTCAGAGAAGGGTTCTCTGGACCCGAAGTTCCTGGGAGCCCCTCTGCCTCTAGGGCGGCATCCTCCCTGTCCTCCTCTGCCACGGAAGGACTGGTTGTCCGGAGCAGGCTGGGATTGCTGCGACTTCCGGAACCACATCTTCTTCTGACCCTTTTGGTTCCTAGAATAGGGCCTCTGGGGTGCAGAGAAGCGGATTCCGACAGCAGACAGCGTCTTCCCGTCCTTCTCGCTCTGGGTCAAAGTGTCGCGAACGGTTTTGCCAAAGAGGGCAGAACCATCAAAGGGGGCATTCGCAAATGACGCTTTGAAGGGCTCTGAGAAATCGCAATGACGGAGCCAGGCCTGACGTCTAGTGACTAGACCTGCCCCTGCGGCTCTAGCGGCGCCTTCCGTAGCATGGGAGAGTAGCCACAGAGTTATTGGTAACTGATCTAAGAGTGGCCATGCGGGTGGAGTGCAGCACTTTGTCCTCCTCCGACATGGACTCTGGGGGAGATGCAGCGTATTCTTTAATGAGATCGCGCTGCATCCTAATAACGTGTGCCAGGTAGTTCAGCGCCCTTACCGAGAAGGTCGCTGAACTAAACATCCGCTTCCCCAAGCGGTCCATCATCCGAGACTCCTTGCTCGGGGGATGGACTGAGGGACTCTCCTGAGCAAGTTCCCTCTTGGTGGCCGCCGCCGTCAACATGGCATCTACCGGAGGCCCCTTACTCCAATGGGCACGGTCAGACGGTGGACTGAGGATCCTGTCGGGCCTCTTAGGGATTGGCTCCACGGTGTCCGGTTCCTTCCACGCCCTGGTGGTAATGAGGTCCACCAGGGGGTCGGCAGGAGGGGACACCTAAGAGGTAGACGGGCCCGCTTCAAATGCCTCCAAGAACACGGACTCGTCCGAGGAAGACTTGGGGGCAGACCACCCCTCCCTTATGCGGAGCATTTCCATGATGTCTCCAAATGAGACATCCTCGGGGGGTGACCGTGGGGAGCCTTCCCCTTCCTCCAAATCCGTGTCTTCCGTGAGAGACTCTGGGGAGTCAATGTGCCTCCTTTTGCACGTATGCTTGCGAGGAACATCCTCTGGGGGGCTGTCAGAGGACTCCTCGCAAGCAGCAACCTGTTCCAGGGAGCAGCTTGGGGCACAGAAGCGGGCTGTCCCAAGGGCGGATGGTGGAAGCCTGACCCAGTGCAGAGGGAGCGGGACGGGCGAAACAAGTGCCGGGGGTCCGGAGACCCTCAACAGGGCCCTCTCCACTACATCAAAGGCCGAAGGGGAGCCGACCTCGACCAAAGGATCCGACAATCGGCTCCCCCTCGGATCCGAAGAGTGGATCGGAGCCGGCGCCGAAGCACTCGGATCCGAAGGGACAGTGCGCTCCGACACAGACGGCGCCGAAGGAGCACTGATCCCCCCGGATCCGAGGCTCTGATCCAGGCTCCGAGAGGTCGGATCCGATGCACTCTAGGGCAGGGTCGGATCCGAAGTACCAAGTACTATCGGCGCCGACCCACCCCCGGCTCCGAAGCTGCTCGGCTCCAACTGCTCCGAACCCGGGTAGTGGGTCGGAGAAGGAGCAATTGGTTTGAAAAAGGGGGTCGAGCTCCCGGGAGGCAAGAGCACTCCCATCTGCATCTGGGCCTGGATGAACCTTCTCATCATCCGGTCCAGATCAGCATCCGATAGGCTGTACGTTGATCTCGACGAGGCTACCGAGGTAGGCCTTGAGTGCCTCCTCGATAGCCTCGACGGAGATCGGGTCTCCTCCTCCTCAGGTCCCGGTGAAAAACACACTGGAGACCGGAGCCGAGGAGGAGGAGATCCAGCAGACAAGGGAGCCGAGGGAGAAGCCCGCTTGGCTGGCGGGGCCGAAACAGAGGTCTCGGCCCGCCGCTTATGGTGCTTCTCCCTCCGGTCCTTTTTCCTAGCATCCCTCTCCTCCGAACCAGAAGCGGGAGGTTGAGTCTCAGGAGGAGGAGGGGGAGCCGGAGAGGGAATAACCGTGGGGACGGTTACCCCCGAAGGAGCGGAGGTCGGAGCCGAGTCCGGCAGCAAAAGGCCCGCCAAAACAAGCTTGGACCTCCGCTCCTTCAATGCCCTGGGGTTGAACCCTGCACAAATGGAACATCCAGATGTGAGGTGTTCAACCCCCAGGCATCTAACACACCGAGTGTGGCCATCAGCTGGGGAAAGCTTATGGCCACACTCGGAGCACTTAGAGAAAATAGCCTTGGGCTGCTCAGACATCCCAAGCTAACAAATAAAAGTTACTAGAACTAAAGTAAAGTAACTAAAAACAAAAATCACTCACAGGCCCAACACACACACTACGCTACCAGCGAGGGGAGGGATATAAATTTAAGATTAAACTCTAAAAAAGTAATACAAGAGGGAAACCTACACTTTCACGCAAATTAACCAAAAATTTTTTAAATTTGACTAATTTAAACACTGAATATAGCACTTAGCTGGAGAGCTGGAAAAAACAATCTGGTCACCATGCGCGTCAAACGAGATCTGGGGTCATGAGGGTAGAGCAGGGCATTATGGGTGAGGGGAGGAGCTGAGAGCTTGGATCCATAGCTGGTAAACCATGCCGGTTCGGATCCGATATCGGATCCATAACCCACAGGTTGCAGACAAATGAATCTCCTACTTCAGATCCATAGTTAGTTCATCTGCTGCTCCTTCAACTCAAAGTGGATGAACAAAAAAACTGCTACAGTTCCTACCACACAAGGGCTTTAAGTCAAGCCACAAACACAGTATCAGCATTTATTTATCATTGTAACACTAAAGGCACTGTACTCCTGCCCCATCAGAACCTGCTGATAGCATCCCTTGACAGCTTGGCCCGGGACAGCTCTTTTTACCACACCCAGTTAAATGGATAATTACTATGGGCTAAGGAATGTGAAGTTCCTTCATGCTTAACTGACAGTATTTTAATATGTTCATTAACTGATTAAAACATTTAACATGACTTCTTCACAAAAGCATGCACTACTAAAATGTGTTTAGATATATGATTAGGAAGTTGCGTAAATGAAGGATACAAACCTGATTGAAGTGGTACAGCCATACCACCCTGAATGCACCCAGTCCTGACTGATCTCAGAAAAATCACAATTACTCCAGTACTTTTTTTTTTTTTTAAATAAAAGCATGAAATTTGAGTAAATACCCACTGACAATCCATAATGACTGACAAATTACTTAGAAGCACAAAGTACAGTCGTGTACCTACCATAAATGTAGATGTTCGAGTGTATTCACTGTTGCAGTCATTACACTTGGGTTATCTTGCTGGAAGGCTACCTGCAGTAGGCCTGAATTCCAAAGTCTTGGTCCGGCGTTGGTTGCTGTCGCTTCTTCCCTGACGTCAGTGCGCCAGGGGTATAAAAGATGCAGCCGATGCCATTTTCTTCAGTTTTTCTTGCCCCAGAGGTCAGGTGCCCCCAAAAGGGTAGGCTAAAAATTCTGCTCATAAAAAAAGCATGCACTAACATAAACATAACCTTCATCTACAAGCAAATACACCACATAAGTTGTATAGAATAGAGAAGTACAGATAAGTCCCAACAATGAAAGGGGGATGGTGGGAGGGTAACCTGGACTGCAACAGTGAATACACTCTAACATCTACATTTATGGTAGGTACACAACTGTACTATGTTCATCGTGTTTCACTGTAGCAGTCATTACACTTGGGTTGAATCCCAAAGCTGAGGTTGGGTGGCTGGGCCTAAATAGAATTAGGAGTGGCTATGAGGCCCTGCAGAACTGCAGTGGCAAAGCCTGCTCTGGATTTAGAGTAAAGAGGTAAGTGGTAGTGCTTTGTAAAAAAGTGTGCACTGAAGTCCAAGTTGCAGCCTCCAAAACATCCTTGGTTGGTACTCCTCTGAGGAAGGCTGCTGAAGTGGCTGCTGCTCTGGTTGACTATGGCCTAATGCCCTTAGGCACTGATTTGCCATGTTGTGAATAGCAGAAACGAATGCAGTGGCCTATCCATTTTGAAATGGTCTGCTTTGAAATAGCTTTTCCTTGCGATCCTGCAGCATATGCCACTAAGAGTTGCCCTGTCTTTCTGAAAGCTTTAGTTTTGTCCAAGTAGAAGCATAGCTGTCTGTGTATGTCCAAAGAATGCAGAAGTCTCTCCCCTTTATTCTGTGGGTTTGGATAAAAGGTAGGCAAATGAATGGTTTGGTTAAGCCACACTGGACACTACCTTAGGCATAAATGTTGGGTTTGTCCTTAGAGAAAGCCTGTCCGGATGGAAAATAAAAGGTTTCACAGCCATTAGTGCCTGTAACTCTGAGACTCTTCTTGCTGAAGTTATTGCTAGGAGAAGAGCAGTTTTCCATGATAAGTATTTTATCTCAGCTGTATTGGATGGTTCAAAAGGAGGCAGTGTGAGCTTTTCCAAGACAAATTTGAGGTCCCATGCAGGAAATGGCGCTCTCCTTGGAGGTCTTATGTTTTTGGCCCCTCTGAGGTACTGCCTTAGCAGTGGATGTGAAAAAATAGGTAGGTCCGTATTGTAATGAGCTGAAATGGCAGAGGCATGGATCTTGATGGATGAGAAGGATAGGCCATTGTCCAGCATCTCGGTTAGGTATTGTAAAATCTGAGGAATATTTGGTACAAGCGTGTCAATTCCTTGTGCCTGGTTCCAAGCACAGAATCTCTTCCATTTTTCTGCATAAGATTTTCTGGTGCTGGGCCTCCTGGCCTCCAAAATAACACCCATAACTGCTTTAGAGAGAGGTGTGTTCAGAATGGTTATATTATCTGCCATGCTGCCAGATTTACGGTTCTGAGTTGGCTGTGCAGGATCTGATTGTTTTGTTGGGTCAGTAAATGAGGAATTTGAGGTAATGTCCAGGCTGGGCCTTGAGACAAGCTCTTTAGGAATGGATACCAGTGCTGGCGTGGCCAGTCTGGGGCAATCAGTATCATTTTTGGCTTCTCTTGTCTGACCTTTAGGGGGTACCTTGGGGTGGAGAGGTAGTGGAGGAAAGGTATATACTGTAAGGGTTTTCCAGCTGAATGACAGAGCATCCACTTTCCATGCTTGTTTGTGATAAGTCCTTGTGCAGAATCTCTGTAGTTGGCAGCTGTGAGGGGAGGCAAATAGATCTATGTCTGGACATCCCCATTTCCTTGTTATCATGCTGAAGATTAGTGGATCTAGTTTTCACTCGTGAAGATCCATGAGGTTTCTGCTTAGTTCGTCTGCCAGAGTATTTGTCTTTCCTGGCAGGAATTGTGCTTGCAGGTGTACTTGATAAGTCAATGCTGTGTTCCACAAAGTCATGGCTTGTCTGCAGAGGGGGTAGGAATGCGTGCCTCCTTGCTTATGTACCACATGACTGTAGTATTGTCCATCTTTATCAGCAGATGTCCTGGATGAAGTAGATCTGTGAAGGCTGTCAGGGCATTTTGTACAGCTAGCATCTTTTTTTGATTGATATGAAGATGCATTTGGCTTGCGGGCCATGTGCCCTGAATACATTTTCCTGCCATGTGGGCCCCCCAGACATAATCTGATGCATCTGTTGTTAGTGTTTGCCTGGCTATGGGTAAAGTGAATGGTTGTCCCTTGTTGTGGTGACAAGTCTGTGTCCACCATCGAAACTTCTGTTGCAGGCAGGGAATGGGGGTAATTAAGGTTTCCAGGCTGTGGCAATGTTGAGTCCAAACACTTTTTAGATACCATTGTAGCTTCCCCATATGCAGTCTTGCATATGGAATTAGCAGGATGCCATGAAACCCAAAGCCTGCAGAATTTTTCTTGCAGATAACTGGGTCTTTGTTGCCATCTTTTTGAAGTAGTCAGTTGTCTTTGTCTGGCGTGAGATAAGCCATCTGGGGCAGTTGTATTTAAGCTTGCACACAGGAATATTATCTCTTGAGAGGGTGCCAGTTTTGATTTCTTTTCGTTTACTGTGTACCCTAGACAAATAATCTTTTAAAAAAGGCCAGATGCTTCAGTAGAATGTCCTTTTTCTCTGCTTGAATAAGGCAGTCGTCCAAGTAAGGATATATTTGGATTCCTCTTTGTCTGCAAAATGGAATTACTGGTACCAGGCATTTTGTGAAGACCCTGGGTGCAGTAGATAAGCCAAAGGGCAGTGCAGAGAATTGGTAGTGCATTGTGCCAGCTATGAATATGAGGTATCTTCTGCAAGATTGTCTGACTGGGGCATGCAGGTATGCCTCTGCGGTCCAAAGTTACAAGCCAAGCCTTCTTGCCCAGCATATGCTGGGCGAGTCAACATTTTGAATTTTGGAACGTCCAGAAAAGTGTTTAGAATAGACAGGTCCAGTATTGGTCTCCAGGCTTTGTCCTTTCTGGGTACCAAGAAAAGTCTTGAGTAAAATCCTTGTCCCTGCTCTTGCTGTGGTACTTGCTGAATAGCCCTCATGTCCATGAGGGATGAAACTTGCTTTTGTGCCTATGCCCATTGATTGTGTGGCAGGTCTAGCATACCTTTTGTCTTTGGAAGGGTGTGAAAATGGAACCTGTAGCCCTGAGACACTATATTCAAGACCCATTTGCCCTGGGTGATCATGTGCCAATTTTGTGAAAAAAGTGCTAGTTTTCCCCCTAAGGGTGCTGCCAAAATATAAGTGCTTGGCATTGGCAGAGGAAAGTCATTGGGACGGTTTCCTATATGGCTGTGATTTGTCTTCTCCGCTTTTGGAGGTAGAAGCACCCCATTGTTTAGGCCTGTATGAACCTTGGGGCTGGGATCTGCCTCTAGGGCATCTGTATCTGCTTCTTTGTGGCCTGTCTGACACTGGAAAGGACCAATTCTTAAAAGACCAGTTCCTGCTAAATCTGGGTGGCTGTACCTGTAAGAAATCCTTAACTGTCTGCATAGATTTTGCTTTATCCTCCATTTTCTTCAACACCTCTTCTGCCTTAACACCAAAGTATCATGCTGTAATGGAGCATCCAATAATTTTGATTTAACATGATCAGGCAGATTCCGTTCCTTTAACCAAGCATGCCTTCTAATGACAGAACCTGTAACAGCAGCCCTGCAAGAGGCCTCCAATGAATCAAAACCACATTGCAAAGTATGCTTTCCCACTTGTTCAGCTGCATGCAATAAATCCTGCATTTCCTCGTTTTCAGAACATTCAGAATTTGTCAACATTTTCTGTTTTAGCAGTGACATTAAGTATTGCTGATATTTAAGCATATGAAACTGACAATTTAAAGCCCTTACAGCCAAGATAGTAGAAGTGTAAACTTTTTTCCCCCATCTGTCCAATTCCCTAGATCCCTATCAGAGGGGACAGGGTTTTTGGCAGTGGAAGCCTTGACCCCTTCGGGGCCCTGAGATATAGTTTCTGGATCAGCAGCAGGGTTTTTATATAGAAATTTATGAGAATATGGAACCCTGTAATATCTGTCTGGCTTAACAGGTGCAGGGGGTAAAGAGTCAGGAGACAGAAAAATACATCTACAATGTCTAGAACAGGTGGAATAGCAAGAGGTCTGTGCTGAGGTAGTAAAAGAAAGTCTCTGAGCCTTTTTTTTGATTCGGAGTAATCTTGGCTCTCCCAGTGGAAATGCTCCCTCATGGTATGCAGGGTTTCCCCAAAAAAAGAGTAATCCTCAGGAGGAGAGGCTGAAGGAACAGATTCTTCAGCATCAGAATGCTCATAGGGAGGAAGAGAGTATCCCTGTTCTGAAGAGGAGTCAGAGGAAATGGAAACCTGCTCAGAAGAGTCATATTCTGTGTCTTGCCTAGGCCTCTTATCAGGGGGGGATGGGAACCCCTGATCAAAGTAATTAGGTCTTCGGCCATTTTAAGCATCTGTTTCTTAGGCATGGAAGTCTGTCCAGGAGAATGCTGTACTTGTTTCTTTCTCTTTAAAGCTGTTTTAGTCTTTGCCTTGGAAGCTGAGGTTGGCTTGACATTTAACTATGTAGGTCTGAAAACACCCTCAGAAGCCGATGCCTGCTCAGCGGCTCGGGACCCATCTGAGGGAATAGTTTCCAAGTGTCCAATACCTTGCGTATCCAGAAGCCTAGTTGTCTCTGCATTGGAGTTGGAAGCGGCCTGTGGCTCTGAGTTAGCGGGAGTCAGGGGCTGTGAAGGCACCTCACTGAGAACCGGCGACTGGCCCAGCGGATGCCTGTCCTTTTCCTTGCGCTTTTTTATAAACTCTGGTCATCGGCTGTTCCAACGGCATTATATAATTAAATCTTCGGCCAAAGTAATGAAAGGCAAAATCGTACAGACGCTTAACAAGTGCGTTGGCTAAAGATAGCACAAAACCGACAGCTAGCAACGTCGTGGTCAGGGCCTTGGCAAGGAATACAGTAAGAATGAAAATCCTTATGAGGTATTTGCTTCCCACAAGAAATACAATTGTTAAGTTTTTCTGACATCGGTCTGGAGCAAGAAAAAAAAGTTTCCCTAACGGGGTACTTAGCTTTAATGAAGACTTCGGATCTGAAATTCGATTTCGAAAAACTCAGGAGTCGGCTAACCGGCACTTGCAAACTGCTTTTGCTTCGGGCACCATGCGGCAAGAAAGACTGGGGAAAATGGTGTTGGCTGCATCTTTTATACCACTGGTGCACTGACATCAGGGAAGAGGCGACAGCAACCGACGCCGGGGGGATTGGTGCCTAAAGGAAGTTTCAACTTGTTTAGCCAGATTCCATAACATATTTGAAATGTGATCACAAAAGCCCACAATTGGGAGTCATTTATTAATTCAGGCTGCACATTTTACTCTTAGAGAACAGAAGTATTTAAATTACTTAAAAACTGGAATGCTACTACCTCTGTACAAAGCACATGAGTAACGAAAGGCTCAAGCATTAGTTGATAAAAATCTCTGTTTTTACATCACATTTTATTTTGTGCTGGTTTCTGAAATGCTAGCCATGTGCATTTCTTATAACAGGTGCAGTATCGTGGTACATTCTAAGATAACTTATTTGGCACTTTTTTTCTTTATCTAACTTACATATGTATGTTTCTGCTGCCACTCTTTGTTTATCTATTATCAAGCAACTCCGATGCTACTTGTGTTTGCTTTTGGCATCCTTCTACCATTTTGCAAAGCCTAATGGTTGTCTAAGCCCCTGTCTGACAACTTTAAGCGATGTGCCGCAAACTCCTTCCTCTTTTTCTGCTGCTAATATTTCATTTACTATTAAATAATTTGACAAGATGTTAGCCCCATGAGATGTGTGGGCTCCAGACACAGTACTACAAAAGAACCAGGTCCAACAAAATTTTGTAAAGCAGACCTATAATACCCTTCAGGAGACTGTATTACACACACACCACAGATAAGGGTACCACCCAGCCCATAGATGTAGCTCAAGCCCCATTATTTCCTGTATGTGAAACCTTGGCACTTCCTTTAATTGTACAGTGCGTTATCAGGTAACGACAAAATGTCTTGCTGTAAAGTGGCTAAATGCACGTCACACACAGCACTAAAAATATGTCATGTTTGCTCTAATCTGCCCTTTAACATTAGATGATCCATCTCAAGTGCCTTGTTAACTAACCAATGAGGAGACATCCTGATCAAAGCAAAGGCCTTCAATGTCACTATGTGCCTAAGTGCCTTTTGGCAGCATCTATTTCAATGAAAAAAACATTACTTTAGTTACAGCATCGCAAAACATGCCGTTTCAGAATCTAACCATAACTGTACATTCCCTGTCAACAAGAAAACTGCTAAAGTTTATTGCCACTTTGAAGCATCTAATAAGTGCAGTGCAGACACATCCACCAGACTTTAATATATGTACTTGTTTTCCTTCTGCACTTTGTAAAGTCTAGATGGCTTCTTGGGAACTGGTGGATATGGTACTCTCTGGAAAAACAACTTTAAATGCCTGCACAACTGAAGGGATTATAATGCAAACTTGGGGTCCTGAAAACCCCAGGAGCTCAAATAACTTGTTTGGAGAGGAGGCAATTCTTTGACCATCCACACAGCCCAAAATATTCTTGAATCAGTTTAAAATTTTCCCCAAAGGGCATATTTTATAAGGAGAGTTGAAGATAATGAAATCTTATGCATCACTGTTGTAATTCATGCAGGATCTACAACCAATCTAAATAAGTATTGTCTTTTTCTCTTCCTACATCAGTTGTCTGAAGACATTTGTGGGGGTGGAGGCAGATACTTTTTCTCTTCTGTTATGTGGCTGTTGTTCATTTGATGGAGACTGGATGCTCAGCAAGGCCTAACAAAAAACAACCCCCATCTCCTGCATCTTCAAGGCTTAAATGTAGCACAGTTTTCATGTATCTGCATGTGAACAGATACCTTCACACTGAAGACACTGACAAAGTTGTTTCCTTCCAAGAACAATGACCCATCTGTGTGCTACATGTAACATCCAAATGCAGGAGAATGAAATAACTAACAACCTACACACATTTTTGATACCAGCAAATGTGCAGCAAGCTTTTGATTACACTGAAGTGATCTTTGGGAGAGCCATCTTGGCAACCCTTCAAAGTGGTATGTCATGCAGTTTACATAATCTGTCTGGTGAGCACACTACAAAGGAGTCTGCAGATATAACAGCATGATAAAATTCACTGAACATAATGCTTCCTTGCCAGAGCACACAGGCAGTGAAAAGTTAGTTTGATACAATTTCTATTAACTGATTGGTTACACTGTTGCATGGTTATGTATGAAAATTTGATATATTTTCATAGTGGAAATCACTTACTACGTATCCATTATTGGGAGACACTTGCAGACACTTTGGTACAAATTTCCCATGCTCTCCAGGCTTGGCACAAGATGCCAGACTTGTAAGAAACAATGTTGCATGGCTAGGTAATTGTACAAAATGTTTTTAGTTTGCATCACTAACTGCATGGGGAAAGAAAAATTAGTACTTTGCTCCTTGTTACTCGGTTCTGGCACAAAACTAACTTAACATACATTTCTGCATTTGTTAGACTTGTACTTGCAGTAGAAGCAGAGAAACTTTTTTCTTTTTTTAATAAATGCAGACAGTGGAATGTACAGTTATGTACACTTACCATAAATGTAGATGTTAGAGTGCATTTACTGTTGCAGTCCTTACAAATGGGTTATCCGGCTTCTGGTAAGCCCACAGTCGGTCAGAATACCAAAGTCCTTGGTATAGGACAGTCTGCCTTCGGTTTAAGCCTGATGTCAAGTACACAGGCAGACAGCCAATGCCATTTCCTCAGTTTTTTTTGCCTTAATTGTCAGGAGACCCCAAAAAAAGTTTAGACCAGGAATAGAAAAATCCAGTCTGTGTCCTAGGAAAAAAAGGGGGGATGGAAGGGAGGGAAACCAGGACAGCAACAGTAAATACTATAAATGTAGATGTTTGAGTGTAAGTGTACACAAATGTACTATGTTCATCGTGTTTCACTGTTGCAGTCCTTACAAATGGGTTAATTCCAAAAGCCCAGGAAAAAAACAAAAGGGAAGAGGAACACCTACTGAGGGCTGGTAAGGATGCCCTGCAACACTGCAGTGGCAAAACCAGCCCTGGATTAGAAAACAAGAGAAAACTGTAATGTTTAGTGAAAGCGTGGACAGAAGTCCAGGTAGCTGCTTCCAGGATGTCCTTAGTAGGTACACCTCTTAGAAAAGCTGCTGAGGTAGAGGTTGCTCTAGTAGAATGGGTCCTAATACCCTGTGGAGGAACCTTGCCATGCTGTAAGTAACAAAAGGGAATACAGTGAGAAATCCACTTAGAGATGGTCTGTTTAGAAATAGCTTTGCCCTGAGCCCCAGGAGCAAAACTGACCAACAACTGATGTGTCTTTCAAAAAGGTTTAGTCCTGTCCAGGTAAAATCTAAGTTGTCTATGCACATCCAGGGAATGCAGCAACCTTTCTCCTCTAATCTGAGGATTAGGAAAGAAGGTAGGCAGGTGGATAGACTGTTTAAGAGTCAGGCTAGAAACCACCTTGGGCATAAAAGAGGGATTAGTTCGAAGAGAGACCTGATTAGGAAGGTTTGTGGCCTGCACTGTGGTGGCAGGACAGGTAGCTTACATTCTTCTAAGTTGGGAACTGCTGATTGAAGGCTCAGTGTCTGTTATTCTAAAAGTGTATTAGTTCTGGTTTAAGCACTTGGGCTTCAGGCCAGTTATTTTACATTAAGACTGTTCGTGGTCTGCACTCTTGTGGGAGGAGAGGCTGGACTCTGCCCTTCTGAGCTGGGAATTTCTGGTTAAAGGCTTATAGTGCCTGCATATTTGAACTGTTTCTTACTGAAATTGGTACACCTTGTTTGCTGTAGCATAGACTAGATCCAGGCCTGTTAAATCTAGCTTTGTTTGTATGCTTGTCGTTTGTTTGCTTATTTCCCTGAAACGCTAATTCCACCTAAAACACGGCTTTTCAGCGCTTCTGTGGATCCCTACTGATATCTGCATTGCTTACTATACTTATTTCCTTGTTTCACTTGAAAGAAAGTTACTGTTTGTCGTTTTTGCATTTAAGTTACCTGTAACACATTGCATTTAAGTTACCTGGCACTTGCTCACTAAAGCAATTATACAAGTCAGCACTAAAAAATTAAAAGCACTACACCCTCACAAACTCCCCTTGAGTACCTTGTTCCCCATTGGCCCTTTTTTTCAATTATAAAGGAATTCCCAATACTATTCTAGCATGTCCAAAGGTCAGTTGTCAATCTCCTCTCCGGTCCAGCTGGTGAATCTGGGAATCTTGAGGCAATGTTACAACTGCCTCATGTACACAGACAACCCTCTCTTCCTCCCAACAAATTCCAACACATGTGAGAGATGCAACCATATAGCCAAACTGGAGGCTAACCTCTCTCAACTCAGTACTGGCATAACCAGTCAGGTGGAAAAGGAAACCACACTCACTACGATTCCAGTCTCACATAGACCTACCACGACAGCAAACCAAACACAAACACACAAAAACATACTCGGAGGCTCTAAATAAAAATCTGCCGAAGCAGCGGAGACCTCCAAAGCAGACACCCAAGCAACCGCTACCCCAAAACAAACCACGTGCAACACATAGCTCACAAAGCCAGTGTGCCGAACAGTCACAGCCCTTAAGGCTAAACAACACACCCGATACACTTGTAATAGGTGACTATCGTCAGGCACACTGACGTCCCGCTCACCAGGCTGAACAAGGAGAAGGTCATGGTGAGCTGCCTGTCGGGCGCTAGGATCCGCCACATAACACAAGCACTCAGGTCACTCCAAGGCAATTACAAATAGGACTCTGTCATTGTCCATGCTGGTGTGAATGACCTGAGACGTACCTCCCTGGACTACATTAAGAGAGACATAGAGGAGTTCTCTGAGCATGTAGCCCAGGTCGGTATGACCCTGACCTTGAGTAGCATCATACCCTCACCAAGAAAGATGCCACAATATGAAGACAAGATGATCAATTTCAACAACTGTCTTAAGTATTGGTGTCATTCAAAGGGGATCCAATGCCTGTCAGCCTGGGATGACATGCTCGACAAGCCACGATGCTTTGCTAGGGACGGCTTGCACCAGTCACCCCTGGGCTTTCGGATATTGGCAAAGGCTCTTGCTTCCCCCATAGTGCCTTTTTTAGGCAAGGCTCAAAAGACAAACCCACCTCCATAGGTATCACAAGGGATAAGAAACTAAGAGTAATGCGACTCAATGCCAGAAGTCTAAACCTCAAGATGCACGCACTCGAAACTCTCCTTGGCATGGAGAACATTGATATCTGTGTAGTAACAGAAACCTGGTTCAAGGCTCCCGAGAGCACCCCAGCACTACCAGGTTATACCTCATACCATGCTTTTTGGCCCCAAAACTTGGACCGAACCACAAAAGGAGGGGGAGTATCAATATTCATCAAAGATACCCACACCTCCAGGTTGGTGGCACAGCACGAAGCATTAGAGACTATCTATGTGCAACTAACAGTGGGTAAAACTGCCTTCCAGTTTATAGCCTGCTACAGACCACCCTCCCAAACCCAGGAACCCCACGCGGCCTTCCTGAGAACACTGGAAAATATGAAGGTCTCTCCAAACACCATTATATTGGGCGATTTCAACTACCCAAACATGGACTGGGAGCATTACTCTAGCTTCAACACCCTAGCCCAAAGGTTCCAAGAATTTATAAACTCAAATGCTATGGAACAACTTGTTACCACTCCCACAAGAGGGGAAAACATACTGGACCTGATCATCACCAACATGGGGACTCTATGCTCCAGACCAGAAGTGTATCCCTCACTGGTAAGATCAGACCATAAACTAATCTCACTGGATATTCACATCCCGACCCCACCCCCTGCCCAAAAAACCACAGTGAAAAACTTCTCTAAAGCAGATTTCACACTCCTCAAAACCGAGGTGTAATCCTTCAAAGCCCCTGAGCCTGTAGAAAATACAGCCCAGACCGCAGGATCCTTTATAAACGCATTCTATGAACACCTTCAGGAATGCATGGATCATGCAATCCCAAATAAAATCAAGACCCAATCCTCCAAAGGCAGACATCCTGTCTGGTGGACCCCAGCCATAAACAAACTATACAATAGAAGGAGGAAGCTACTACATGATAGAGCAAAATCCCAAAAAGGGAAGGCATCTCTGATCAGTATTAGCAAAAAACTACGGGCACTCAAAATCGTCTAAGGCCAGCTTCGAGAGAAAAATTGCACAGGACACTAAGGATAATTACAAGGCTTTCTTTAGTTATGTTAGGAACCTGGGTGGGAACTCCCAGATATGCTCAGAATTAGTCCAAAATGACAAAAAATACATTGAACCCACAGACATTGCCAACATCCTAGCCGACAGGTTCAGTGCAAATTCCCCCCACCAAAAGGGCAAATATCTATCCCAGCTGAGTGCTGCCCCCCTTGCATCTCAGATGCTCAGGTAAGAGCCACCCTCTCCAAAGCAAAAAACACAGCATCAATGGGACCAGACGGTGTCCCGGGCTGCGTCCTTCATGAACTCCAAGAAGAGCTAAACCCAAACATAACACTACTGTTCAATCTCAGCCTTACTACAGGATATGTACCCAGAGAGTGGCGTACAGCAACAGTGGTCCCTCTCCACAAATGTGGTGCCTCAACGGATCCTGGAAACTAAGCCTGACTAGCTTGGTCTGCAAAGCTATGGAAAGGATCATCATGGACCTCATAAATAAAGATATTGGGGGACCTACAGACACTGGATCCTACCCAGTTCAGCTTTGTTAAGGGCAAATCCTGCCTCTTAAACCTGGACGATTTCTTTGAAACAGTCACCAAGGCCATTGACTAGGGAAAGGTGGTCCACACAGCCTACCTGGACCTCGCAAAAGCCTTCGATACAATACCCCACTCGGGCATTATAGATAAGCTCACCAGCTTAAATATAAACCCCTATGTCACTAGATGGGTTGCAAACTGGCTCAAGGACAAAATCCACACGGTTAGAATTGCTGGAGCCATGTCAGACTCCAAACCAGTTACAAGTGGCATCCCACAGGGCTCAGTCCTGGGACCTCTTGTTCGGTATATATTTCTCGGAGGTACAGGCCAACACGGAAGGACTGTGGCTGACCAAGTTCGCAGATGACTGCAAACTGGGCGCCATAATAGACTCTCCAACCAACACAAGCATCCTCCAAAAGGGCCTCATAGAAACAGACAACTGGTGCCAGAGCCATGGCCTCAAGCTAAACGCCAAAAAGTGTATAGTCATCCCCTTTGGCAAAAACAGTGCCCACAAATTACCACATAGGTGGTAATCCATTAAGTACAGAAGAAGTAATTAGGGACCTGGGGACCCAAGTTGATAGCAGTCTCTCATTTGACAACCATGTGGCCAAAGTGGTTAGAAAAACATTTTATATAGCCCACCTAATCATGAAGGGATTCGCATCTAGATCAGGGGAGGTCATCGTGCCTCTTTACTCATCCCTCATCAGGCCCATAATTGAGTACAATGCCCCTTTTGGGATGTACCTTACCAGACACCTGCAGCAACTGGAAAGACCCCAAAAGTACCTCACCAAGAGGATCAAAGGGCTTAAACAGATGCCATATGCTGCCCGGTTAAAGAAACTCCAGCTCTACTCAGTGGCATACCGCCTGCTCAGAGGCGATCTGTGCCTGACGTATAAAGCCATGTCCAACCCGGAATTAATGGACATGCTGCATCTCAGAAAATCCAGATCCCATCGAGCTACGCGCTGGAGAGACTTGAACCTCAGCACTAAAATAAATAGAACATGCTGGCAGGACAGATTCATAACCCAGAGGGCTCCCCTCACTCTGGAATAAAATCGCAGTCCAGGTTAGGCAGAATCCCTCATTGACTCTCTTCAAGAGGAATCTTGATGAGTGGATGGGAGATTGTAGGTTTACCCCGGGTATCACTTCTGTGTCACAGTTAGACAAAGGCACAGTATACTTAACCTCGAAAAAGGGCATAGCAAACAATTTAAAATGGGTGGTGAAAGCCAAACACACTCTGGAAAGGCTTATAAATGCCTTAGGACAGATAGGTTCATATGATCCACATGGAAAGTGATGAAAGGCTCTACTGCCATTAAGGCCTGCAGCTCAGATACTCTTCTAGCTGAAGTAATGGCCAAGAGAAAGGCAGTTTTCCAGGAGAAGCTTCAAATCTGCTGACGCAGCAGGTACAAAGAGAGGCAGAGTAAGTTTGTCAAGTAAAAAATTAAGATCCCAAGCAGGAGTAGGTGCCCTTCTGGGAGGCTTTAAATTGCTAGCCCCCTGAGGAATTGTTTCATCAAGGGATGTGAGAAAATGGGTTGCTCAAAGGAACAATGAGCAGAAATAGCTGAAGCATGGATCTTGACAGAAGAGAAGGAAGTCTGCCATTAAGCAAGCCTGCCCGATAGTCAAGAATTAAAAAGAGTAGGTTGAGATGGGTCTTCTCCTGTAGTCTACACCAAATGGAGAATCTTTTCCACGTACCTGCATAAGATTTCCTAGTACTAGGTCTCCTGGCTTCACGAAGGACCTCAACTACCTGTTGGGAAAGGTTTAAATTATGAGCCAGGCTGCCAAATGCAGAGTCTGAAGGTGAGGATGCAGAATTTTTCCCCCTTCCTGAACCAAGAGATCTAGTATCAGGGAAAGATGTCAAGGCTGAGACTGGGAGAGACTGAAGAAGTGGATACCAATGCTGCCTGGGCCAGTCTGGAGCTATGATGACGGCCCTTGTTTTTTTTGTCCCCTATCTTTAACAGCACTCTGGGAAGATGACGCAGAGGAAGGAATGCACAGATCGATAGCTGTGTCCAGGGGAAGGACAGAGCATCCACTTTCCAAGCTTTGTCATGATGATCCCTGGTGCAAAAGGTTGGAAGAAGGTGGTTGGTCAAAGATGAAGAGATCCACCTGGGGAGTGCCCCAACACTGAATGATGTGATAGATGGCCTTGTTTAGTTGCCACTCGTGAGGCTCCAGGACCTGCCTGCTCAACCGGTCTGCCAAGGTGTTCAGCCTTCCTGGAAGAAACTGAGCTATCAGATGAATGCCCATAGAAGCTGCCATGGACCATAGTCTCATGCTTTGTCTGCACAGGGGGTAAGAGCGAGTCCCTCCCTGCTTGTTGATGTACCACATGATTGTAGTGTTGTCTGTCTTGACTAGAAGAGTACCAGGAGAGAGAAGACGCTTGAAAGCCATCAATTCCTTCAAATTTATGTGCAAATGAACTTGTTGATTGCTCCAAGTCCCCTGAATGCATCTGCCCTCTACATGTGCTCCCCAAGCGTAGTCCGAGGCATCTGTGGTGAGAGTCTGGCTGTCAGTAGGTGAACAGAAAGGTAGGCCTTTGTTCTGTGCACAGGCCGTCGCCCATCAAAGGAACTCCATCTGCAGGCAGGGAATCAGAGGAAGAATCAAGTCTAAATCCTGAGTGTGTTGACACCAAAGGTTTTTGAGGTACCATTGTATTTTCCTCAAATGCAGTCTGACATATGGAATCATGAAGCCATGAATCCCAGGGCTTGTAGGAATGGTCTTGCAGAGAGCTGGGTCATGCCTGCCAAATTCTTGAAGTAATCCGAAAGATCCATCTGTTTCTCTTGAGGGAGAGATACCATCTGGGTGGCTCTGTTCAGACTCTCTCCCAGGAATACAATCTCCCTGGTGGGTACCAATTTTTGACTTCTTTTCATTGATTGTAAAGAACCTTCTCTCCTCTTTGGGCTACACAAAGTCCAAATCCTTTAGAAGTTGTTCTGGAGAGTTTGCCTGAATAAGACAATCTGAATGTTTCTTCGTCTGCAAAAGGCAATGACTAGAGCCAGGCATTTTGTAAAAACTCTGGGAGCAATAGATAAGCCAAAGGGCAATGCAGAGAATTGGAAGTGCCTGTTCTCCTCCCTGAAGCAAAGGAACTGCCTGCAGCTTTCCCTTACTGGGATGTGCAGGTAAACTTCTTTTAAATCTAAAGTCACCAGCCAGGAATCCTTGGCAGCAACTGCTGAAGAGTGAGCATTTTGAAATTGGGAATCCCCAGAAAAGTGTTTAGAATGGACAAATCCAGAATAGGGTGCCAGGTTCCCCCTTTTTTGGGGACCAGGAAAAAAGTCTTGAGTAAAAACCCTTGCCTATCTGTAGTGCAGGAACTGGCTCTATTGCTCCCAGGTTTAGCAAGGAAGAAACTTGTTTTTCTGCTTCTGCTCTTTGAAGTGGGGGAATATATGGGTATCTTGGAGGACCGGGAAGGTGCGAAAGGAGAATTTGTAGCCTTGGGATACTATTTTGAGCACCCATTTGTCGTCCGTGATAGTGTGCCAGACATCTACAAAAATGGCTAACCTTACCCCCCAAAGGAAACCTTGGGCCCGCAGAGGCAAGCAGGGGAAGGCCGGAGTCATTGAGAATGCTTGCTTTGGGAAGTCTGCTTAGAACTCCCCGATTTTGAAAATGAAGTCTGCCAGTGCTTAGCCTTTTGAGGGGGTGGAAGTCTGTCCCCTGGAAGACCTGTAACCCCTAGATCTAGTGCGACCCTGTTTACTAGGGGTCAGGAAAAGTCCAATTCTTAGAAGGGTAATGCCTGCTAAAATGAGGAGGCTGAACTTGCAGAAAATCCTTAACAGTTTGCATGGATTTAGCCTTATCCTCCAACTTAAACACCTTTTCTGCTTTGTTTCCAAAAAGATTGTCCTTGTGTAAGGGCACATCCAGTAATTTAGATTTGACAGGTTCAGAAAGGGGCTGCTAATCTGAGCCAAGCATGTCTTCTAATAACAGAACCAGTGGCCGCTGCGCTGCAAGAAGCCTCCAAAGTGTCAAAACCACAATGTAGAGAATGTTTAGTAACAAGAGTGGCAGAGTTCAATAAGTCTTGCATGCCCTTGCTCTCCATCAGGGAAGGAACACCAGCAATTTTAGCCTTAATGGCCTCCAAAGTATGCTGCCGATACTTAAGCATATGAAAGAGACAATTAACAGACCTAATAACCAGGGTGGAAGAAGTATAAATCTTTTTGCCCCCACCTATCCAAGGACCTAGATTCCCTGTCAGAAGGAACAGGATTTTTAGCAACCGTGGCTTTAATACCCTTAAGGCCCTGAGAAATAATCACTGGATCAGCAGTAGGATTCTTGAAAAGGAACCGATGAGAATCAGGAACTCTATAATACCTATCAGGCTTTCTGGGAGCAGGAGGAACAGAATTAGGAGTCAAATAATTCTCCATGAAAACAATCAACAACTTCCAAAACCGGAGGGATAGCCAAAGGCTTATGCGGAGGCAAATCCAAAAACTCCCTAATCTGCTTCTTAGACTGAGGGTATTCCTGACTTTGAATACCCTTGGGGAGCACTTTAAATGGGAGAGTATCCCCAAAAGAAAAATCTTCTGGAGGGGAGGCAGAAGGGACCACAAAAAAGCTGAGAATGCTGGAAACCTCAGAGTTTGAGGCAGACAAAACCTCTGGGAACAATTCCCTATCCCTCTTAGAAGGAGGTGGCCGAGAGCCTCTGATAAGAGTCAAAAGATCACTAACCATCTTAACCATCTGAGCCCGAGGCATTTGAGGGGAGGCCGGCACCTGCTTTGGAGTAGATTTTCATCTGGAAGGCCTGCTAGAAAGCCGGAGGGATTCAGGAGGCCTAGCCACTGCAGAAGTGTGAACCGAGGTAATCGGTCTGGATCTGGTCTCCGCTGAGAGAAAAAAGAGGTCCCAGAAGCCAGTGCTTGCTTAGCGACTCCGGATCCAGAGGTGGTGACTGTCCGAAGACGAAGTAAAAGCCTGGGGAATGCAGGACTCAGAAAAGGTCTCCGCAGACGCCTGCTGCTGAACATCCACGGACTGCAGGGGCGAAGAAAGCGCCTCACTGGCTACCGCTGGACCAACAACCAACTTAACAGGGATGCCGTCACTTAATTTGACCCGAAGCCTGTCGCGGTCCTTATCCTTGCGCGTCTTAGGAACATCTGTAGTCGGGAGACCAGAAGATGCTATACCGACGAACTTAGGCCAAACTCTGAAGTGCTTATATAAAATCCTAGCTCTACGGCGTATTGTACGCAGGTTGAAAGAACAGAGATTACAATTAGGGACGTCGTACTCAAGGCCCAAACAAGTGATACAATAAGAATGAAAATCACGATGCGGAATCCGTTTTCCACAGGCAAGACAGTTATTAACTTTCTCTAACATTCGTTAAAGCAAGAAAAAAGGGTCCCCAACGGGGTACTTATCTGAGGATGTCTTCAACTTTAGTAGTCGGAATACAAAAAGAAGGTAATCGGCCGACCGGCACTCGTGTGAATTGCTTCTGCTTCGGGCTCTGCTGCAAGAAAGACTGAAGAAATGGCGATGGCTGCTGCCTTTGTACCCGACATCCTGACATCAGGCTTAAACCAAAGGCAGCCGACGTCATATACCAATGACTTTGGTATTCTGTCAGACTGTCTGCTACCGGAAGCCGGACACCCCATTTGTAAGGACTGAAACAGCGGAACACTAACATCTGTGTGCTCTCTTTACTTACTTGCTATGCATTTAAAAAAAGAATATACAATGCTCAGAAAGTGAGTGTATTTTAGATTTGGAATATATACTGAATTGATGCAAAATGCAGTGATATTTATGAAAACTTTAAAAAAAAAATGTAGAATAGTGTTGCAAGTCATGCTTATCAACAGAAATTACCACATTGCATCTGGTACCAAGTTTGCCTTCTACTATTAACAGCTCATATGTTAATTCAATTCAGATACTGATTGATATCTTTTTATGGGAATGAAAGGGAAGTCCATTATAAGCACATGGCATAGTGTGTATGTGTGTGTTGCTGTCATTGCCATCAAACCCCTCCTCGCCATTTCTACATGGGGTTGAGGTGTCATATCAACATTATTCAATGGGACCAAATCATCTAGAGCCAATGTTTACATCTCAGGGTTACTTGTGGTTTGTATTTTCAACTGATAACTGGTAGGTGAGTTGGTCCAAAGACCCTTTTCAGTCTTGTTCTGGACCCAGGTGAAACTAAACATATAACTTGGAACATTAATAAACATTTAAAAAAAAAAAAAAAATCCAAATTGGTTAATGCATGCTTCCATTTAAAAACATTTGACACTTGTACATTTTACTCATTATGCTTGTGGTGATAAGGGTAGTGTTGGCTGCAAGCTCAGCATGAAGGTAAGACTTTAGTACAACAAGCAAGTCTACAGCTGATCTACTGATATGTCCAAAGTTTGAGACAGTATTTTCCTAACTTTGCCACACCCGAGATGCCTCACACTGGAAACATCCTGAATGTGCCCAGTCAACTACAGCTGAATCCTCTCATTATAAAGGAGCACTAGCTGCACTCTGAAATCCTCCTATAATGCCAATCTCAGCGCCATCTTGGACTGTTGAGCCCATATACTCTACAGGGGAACCTCATTTGTAACACATTTATCCACTATCCCATCCTTTCTGTTACTGCCCACAGCTCAAAACCAAAAGGTAAGGATGTTGGCATAGAATGACCAGTAAACCGACAGCTTTGTGGTGCATCAGCATTTACTCAAGCACAACACTTGTAGTATTGCTGACATTGGTCAATTTTAAGCATCTCTGTACCTTCACTACTCACCACCCAGAGATGGCCATAATCCTCCACTAGAGCTCCTTGCTCAACTGCAGACAGCGACCTTCTTTTTTCAAGGAAGAATCACAACCTGTGATTTGACTGTGATGATTTGCTTTCCACCAACTTCATTATCATTTGTGAATCATTCCAGTGAACAGTGGAAATACACATCCAGTTGTTGTTGTGTCTTTCGGCTTTTCCGGGTTAGGGGTTGCCACAGCAGAACTCCGGTCCGCTAATGATGGGCAGTAGATTTTTATGTGCAGAGTTGCCGGCCCTGATGCACAACCTTCAACGAAGGTACGCCCATTCATGCATGTATCCACACAGAACACGCTTTAGCTGAGAGTCGAACAGGACAATGTCTTACTGTGAGGCGACATCACTACACATCCAGTGAACAGTGGAAACACACATCCAGTGAACAGTGGAAACACACATCCAGTGAACAGTGGAAACACACATCCAGTGAACAGTGGAAACACACATCCAGTGAACAGTGGAAACACACATCCAGTGAACAGTGGAAACACACATCCAGTGAACAGTGGAAACACACATCCAGTGAACAGTGGAAACACACATCCAGTGAACAGTGGAAACACACATCCAGTGAACAGTGGAAACACACATCCAGTGAACAGTGGAAACACACATCCAGTGAACAGTGGAAACACACATCCAGTGAACAGTGGAAAAAACACACACACACACACACACACACACACACACACACACACACAGAACCAATCCAGAGAAAGTACAGTTGTGTACACTTACCATAAACGTAGATGTTAGAGTGTCTTCACTGTTGCAGTCATCACATTTGGGTTATCTCTGCTGAGGTAGCCCTCGGCCGGTCTGAATACCAGAAACTTAGTATTTCTGCGTCAGTTGGTGTCACTTGAAGACTGACATCAGGTCGTCATGGGTATAAAGGAAGGCAGCCGATGCCATTACATAAGTTTTTCTTGCCCATGCCTGTCAAGGAGCCCCCCCCCAAAGTTTGAAGCCAGGCTGTGGTGGCAGGACCCCACCAGTGAAAACAAAATACCAATATGTCCCTTCTAAAGAAAGGAAAACAAGGAAGAATGGTAACAAAAAGAAAAAGGGGGAAGGCGGGAGGGAAACTGCAACAGTGAAGAGACTCGAACAGCTACATTTATGGTAAGTGTACACAACTGTACTACGTTCTTCGTGTTTCACTGCTGCAGTCATCACATTTGGGTAGATTCCCAAAACTGAGGAAATGGGTGGAGGCAGTCAAGGAAGCAAGGGGCTGGCTGGCATGCCCTGAAAGACTGCAGAGGCTAATCCTGCCCTGGATTTGGAAAAGAGAGGCAGGTAGAAATGTTTGGTAAAGGTGTGAACAGATGTCTAGGTGGCAGCTTCCACGATGTCCCTGGTGGGGACCCCTCTGAGGAATGCTGCAGAGGTGGAGGCTGCTCTGATGGAGTGCTCCCTTGGGGGGAGGCCTGCTACACTGCTTGTAGCAGAAATGGATGCAGTGTGCTATCCATTTGGAAACAGTTTGGTTGGATTTGGAAATGGTTGGTTTGAAGATGGCTTTGCCCTCTGCCCCTGAAGCAAAGCTAACCAGCAGTTGATCAGATTTTCTGAAGGGTTTAGTCCTGTCCAGATAGTATCGGAGCTATCTGTGCACATCTAGAGTGTGCAGAATCCTCTCTCCCTTGTTTTGAGGGTTAGGAAAGAAGGCGGGAAAATGCACAGATTGGTTGACAGCCACACTGGCTACCATGAAAGATGGATTAGTTCTGAGGGATACCCTGTCTGCATGGAAGATAATGAAGGGTTTCACTGCCACGAATGCTTGCAGCTCAGAGACTCTTCTGGCTGAAGTGATGGCCAGGAGGAAGGCCATGTTCCAGGAGTGAAATTTTAGCTCTGCAGAAGAAGCTGGTTCAAATGGAGGCAGGGTGAGCTTTTCCAAGACAAAGTTAAGGTCCCAAGCTGGTGTTTGTGCCCTTCTGGGGGGCCTGAAGTTGTTAGTCCCTCAGAGGAACTGCTTGATCAGAGGGGGTGAAAAAAAGAGGCTAATCAGTGTGAAAATGAGTGGAAATAGCAGAGGTGTGAATTTTAATAGAGGAAAAAAGAGGGACCACTGTGCAGTAGGTCAGCTAAGTAGTCCAGGATGAGAGGGACAGAGGGCTGTGCCATATTGGCTCCCTTAGCCTGGATCCAGGTGCAGAACTTTTTCCATTTATCTGCATAAAAGCATAAACCAAGGTGCAAAAAAGCAAAGGAAGGAATCCAGTTACCATCCGAGACCAACTATATTAAAATCCACTTTATTTGGAACAAAATTTCCAAATAAAGTGGATTTTAATATAGTTGGTCTCGGATGGTAACTGGATTCCTTCCTTTGCTTTTTGCACCTTGGTTTATGCTTTTTATCTGCATAAAAGACTTTCTTGGTGCTAGTGCGTCTGGCCTCTCGGAGCAGGGCAGATTGGTCAGAGGTCAGGCTATAAGCCAAGCTGCCAAATTGAGTCTGCAAATGGGGGTGCACAAATTCCCCTGCCTTCTGGATTAAGGAGACTGGGAACCTGAGGAAAATTCCATGGGTGCAGTGGGGACATGCTGTGTAGCAATGGGTATCAGTGCTGTCTGAGCCAGTCTGGAGTTATGAGAATGGTCCTTGGTTTTCCTCCCTTATTTTGGTCAGTACTTTGGGAATGAGAGATAGGGGAAGAAAGGCATAGACGGAGAGGTTTACCCAGGAGAAGGACAGTCCATCTACTTTCCATGCCATGCAGTGATGGTCCCTGGTGCAGAATTTGTCGAGCTGATGGTTGGTATGGGAGGCAAAAAGGTCGACCTCCGGGGTTCCCCATTTCTGAGTTATTAGTAAGAAGGTGTTTCTGTTGAGCTGCCACTCATGGGGGTCCAACAGTTTTCTGCTTAATTGGTCTGCCAGAGTGTTGAGAGAGCCTGGCAGGTATTGTACGAACAGGTGTAGATGCATGGAAGAGGCTGTGAACCAAAGGTTCATGGCCAGCCTGCACAGCGGGTAGGAGCGAGTCCCTCCCTGCTTGTTGATGTATCACATCACTGTGGTGTTGTCCGTTTTGATCAGGAGAACCCCTGGAGAGAGAATGGGTTTGAAAGCTATCAAGGCCTGCTGCACAGCCATCATCTCTTTTAGACTGATGTGCAGGGGGAGTTGCTGGGGGTTCCATTGGCCCTGTATACACCTGCCGTCCAGGTGTGCACCCCAAGCGTAATTTGATGCATCTGTGGTGAGGGTCTGGGCAGTGGGGTGTGGGGAGAAGGGCAGTCCCTTGTTGTGGGAGCAGGCTGTTGCTCACCAAAGAAATTCCTCACTCAAGCAAGGAATAATAGGTAGAAGAGTTTCCAGATCTTGAGAGTGCTGACACCAAAGGCTCTGAAGTTTCCTCATATGCAGTCTGGCATATAGAATAAGGACTATGCAAGACGCTATGACCCCCAGGGTTTGCAGGATTTCCCTTGCAGAAAGCTGGGGCCTGGTGGCCAGTTGAGAGAAGTAAGCTGATAGGAAACTTTGTTTCTCTGGTGTTAGGCATGTCACCTGGGGATGCTGTGTCCAGACTTGCTCCCAGGAAGATTATCCTTTTGGTGGGTACCCGTTTGGATTTATTTTCATTGATTGTGTACCCTAAGGACATTAGTAGGTCCTTTACAAAGGCCAGGTCTTTGAGCAGCTTTTCCTGGCTGTCTGCCTGAATAAAGCAGTCCTCTAAGAAGGGATAAATTGGAATATTTCTTTGTTTGCAAAAAGCAATGGCCGGAGCCAGGCATATTTTTGAAAACTGTGGGAGCAGTAGATAAGCCAAAGGGAAAGGCAGAGAACTAAAAGTGCTGAGATCCTGCCCTGAAGCGAAGATATTTTCTGCAGGACTTCCTGATAGGAATGTGGAGGTAGGCCTCTTTTAGGTCTAGGGTGACTAGCCAAGCGTCCTTGGACATAATGGGTAGCAGCTGCTGGAGGGTGAGCATTTTGAATTTTGGGATCACCAAGAAGGTGTTTAGAATGGACAGACTGAGGATGGGGTGCCAGGTGTCCTCTTTTCTGGGTACCAGAAAATGTCGGGAGTAGAAGCCTTGGCCTATCTGTTTTGCAGGAATGTGTTCTACTGCTCCCAAGGAGAGCAGGGTATGGATTTGCTTTTGAGCCTCTGTCCACTGATTTGGTGGTAAATCTGGGAACCCTTTTGGGGTTGGAAGGGTGTGGAAGGAGAATTTGTACCCCTGAGACAATGTTCAGAACCCATCGGTCCTCGGTAATGGTGGCCCAGGTGCTAGAGTGAAAGGAGAGTTTTCCTCCTAGGGGTATGTGATGGTGGGCAGGGGCGAGGTAGGGAGGGGGTGAGTCATTGTGAGTTTCTGCCATAAGGGGGTGGCTTAGAACTCCCTGGTTTTGAAGTGGAGGCAGTCCACTGCATAGATCTCTGCAACCCATGAGACTGCTGTCTTGGAGGTCTGTTTCCATGGGGCCTAGGCTGGCCCTGTTTACTAGGTGCAGTAAAGGACCAGTGCTTGGAAGGAAAATGCCTGCTGAACCTAGAGGGCTGTACCTCAAAACTGCAGTGCAAAGTGTATTTAGTCACTTGAGCAGCAGAGTGCATTATTTCCTGTAAATCTTTAGATTCTGCCCATGCAGGAAAGGAGGTATTTTTTTCTTTAAAGAGTTCCAAGGTATGTTGCTAATATTTAAGCATATGGAACTGATAACTGAGTGCCCTGATAGCAAGGGTAGCTGAGGTGTATA
Source organism: Protopterus annectens (assembly GCF_019279795.1). NCBI lineage: Eukaryota > Metazoa > Chordata > Ceratodontiformes > Protopteridae > Protopterus > Protopterus annectens. Next base: position 944,061,890 of record NC_056728.1, read on the forward strand.
CTTTTTTCCTCATCTGACCAGTGCTTTGGAATCCCTGTCTGAGGGGGTGGGACTCTTAGCTGAAGTAGCTTTAACCTCCTTTTGGGCCTTGAGTAATGACATCAGGGTCCGCTGTCGGGTTTTTAAAGAGTCAGGGACTCTGTAGTACCTGTCTGGCTTTCTGGAGTCAAGCAAGACATCATCTACCACATCTAGGACTGGGGGGATGGCTAAGGGCCTGTGCTGTGGAAAGTCCAGGAACTCTCAGCGTCTCTTTTTAGGCTGAGGGTAGTCTTGACTCTCCCATTTGAAATGCTCCCTTAAAAGTATGCAGGGTTTCCCCCAAAGGAAAAATCCTCTGGTGGAGAGGCTGAAGGAATAGATTCCTCTGCATCAGAATCCTCATATGTAGAGAGGGGCTGCATGTCTTCATAGTCAGATGCATCAGATTCATCTGACTCTTGTTCAGACAAAACTTCTGGAGACAGATCTATTTTTCTTTTTGCGGGAGTGGCTTGGCTTCCCCTGATCAGCATGATAAGCTCCTCTGCCATTTTAAGCATTTGTGACTGAGGCAAGGGAACAGGCGCCAAAGAACGACTGGAAGGCGGTTTCTTGGGAGTGGTTCGACCCCTGGTTCTAAGGAACTCTGTTGGTTTAGAAAGAACCGAAGACATGAAAGAAGGTGTCGGTTTATGTCTGGATTCGGTGTTGTGAAGGACTTCCTTGGAATCCAGTGCCTGCACAGTGGCTCCGGACCTATCCAAGGTAGAGACGACCGCAGGATCCTTAGACGAGGAAGAGTTCTGTGGCATGCCGGACTCCAAAAGGGTTTCGGTAGAGGCCTGTGAATTAACTGAAGAGGGCATCAGGGGCTGTGAAAGCGCCTCACTGAATTCCGGAGGACTGACAACCAGCTTGGGGGTAGTGTCGTCGGAAGATTTAGTCCTGTGCGGTCTGTCCCTGTCTTTGTGTTTTTTCGGAAGGTCTGCTGTCTGATGGCTTATGGAAGCCGTATCGGAATTAGAGGACTAAATGGAAATATCTGGCTACAATAAGGGCCCGACAATGAATAGTTCTAGAGTTAAAGCACAGAACCGACAACGAGGGATGTCATGGTCTGGGCCTAGACAAGTGACGCTAGGAATGGAAGTCCCTGTGTGGTATCTGCTTTCCACAGGCGAGACAATTATTAACTTTTTCTGACATCGGTTAGTGCAAGAGAAAAGGATCCCCAACAGGGGACTTAGCTTTCGAAGACCAACTTCAATTCGGAAACGAAACTCGGGTAGCGGCCGACCAGCACTCATGCGAACTGCTTCTGCTTCGGGCTCCATGGCAAGAAAGACTGATGTAATGGCGTCGGCTGCCTTCCTTTATACCCCTGACATCAGTCTTCAAGTGACAGCAACTAACACAGAAATACCAAGTCTCTGGTATTCAGGCCGGCTGAGGGCTACCCCAGCAGGGATAACCCAAATGTGATGACTGCAACAGTGAAACACGAAGAACATCAGTAGCAATAGCCTTAATTAGTAAATTATTCCAGTGTACAGTTGATATCACACTCACTAACACATGCAAACCACACAAATGCAATTCTACCACTACCAAAATGGACATGCCCAAGACTTGGAAAAGCCTTACTACCCTTACCATTAAATCCTCAAATAAGAGGCAACACTTACCTATAGTGGAGTTGTGTTGCTATCTTGAACCAAATTAAATTAACAAGCATAGATAAAATTTTCACACCCCACAAATACAGAGACCAAATCACAAGTTGCAGAGGAAAGTACAGTTGTGTACCTACCATAAATGTAGATGTTCGAGCATATTCACTGTTGCAGTCATTATACTTGGGTTATCCTGCTGGCAGGCTACCCGCAGTCGGCCTGAATTCCAAAGTCCTGGTTCGCCGCCGGTTGCTGTCACCTCTTCCCTGACGTCAGTGCGCCAGGGGTATAAAAGATGCAGCCGACGCCATTTTCTTCCGTTTTTCTTGCCCCAGATGTCAGGTGCCCCCAAAAGGGTAGGCTAAAAATTTGCAAATAAAAATGCATGCACTAACATAAACATTACCTTCCTCTACAAGCAAATACACCACATAGGTTGTATGGAATAGAGAAAAACAGATAATTCCCAGCAATGAAAGGGGGATGGTGGGTGGGTAACCTGGACTGCAACTGACTGGACTGAGTGGCTACACTCTAAACATCGACATTTATGGTAGGTACACAACTGTACTATGTTCATCATGTTTCACTGTTGCAGTCATTACACTTGGGTTAAATCCCAAAGCTGAGGTTGGGCAGCTGGGTCTAAATAGAATTAGGAGAGGCTATGAGGCCCTGCAGAACTGCAGTGGCAAAGCCTGCTCTGGATTTAGAGTAAAGAAGTAAGTGATAGTGCTTGGTAAAAGTGTGCACTGAACTCCAAGTTGCAGCCTCCAAAATTTCCTTGGTTGGTACTCCTCTGAGAAAGGCTGCTGATGTGGCTGCTGCCCTGGTAGAGTGTGGCCTAGTATTCTTAGGCACTGATTTGCCATGCTGTGCATGGCAGAAACGAATGCAGTGCCCTATCCATTTTGAAATAGTCTGCTTTGAAATTGCCTTTCCTTGTGATCCTGCAGCATATGCCACAAAAAAGTTGCTCATTTTTCCTGAAAGCTTTTGTTTTGTCCAAGTAGAAGCGTAGCTGTCTGTGTATGTCCAAAGAGTGCAGAAGTCTTTCCCCTTTATTCTGGGGATTTGGATAAAAGGTTGGTAAATGAATGGTTTGGTTTAGAGCCACACTGGATACTACCTTTGGCATAAATGTTGGGTTTGTCCTTAGAGAAACCCTGTCCCCATATGAAAAATGATAAAAGGTTCCACTGCCATTAATGCCTATAGCTTTGAGACTCTTCTTGCTGAAGTTATTTGCTAGGAGCAGAGCAGTTTTCCATGATAAGAATTTTATCTCAGCTGTATTGGCTGTCTCAAAAGGAGGTAGTGTGAGTTTTTCCAAGACAAAGTTGAGATCCCATGTTGGTATAGGTGCTCTCCTTGGGGGTCTTATGTTTTTGCCCCTCTGAGATATTGTCTTGAGAGAAAATAGGAGGTTCTGTATTGTAATGAGCTGAAATAACACAGGCATGGATCTTAATTGATGAGAAGGATAGGCCTTTGTCCAGCATCTCAGTTAGTTATTGTAAAATCTGAGGAATATTTGGAACAAGCGGTTCAAGTCCTTGTGCCTGGTTCCAAGCACAGAATCTCTTACATTTTTCTGCATAAGATTTCCTGGTGCTGGGCCTCCTGGCTTCCAAAATGACATCCATAACAGCTTTAGAGAGAGAGGAGTGTTCTGAGTGGCTATATTATTCGCCATGCAGCCAGATTTAAGGTTTTGAGTTGTCTGTGCAGGATCCGACTGCTTTGTTGGGTCAGCAGATGAGGAATTTGAGGTAAAGTCCAGGCTGACCCTAGAGACAAGCTCTTTAGGATTGGGTACCAGTGCTGGCGTGGCCAGTCTGGGGCAATCAGAATCATTTTTGGCTTCTCTTGTCTGACTTTTAGGAGTACCTTGGAGAGCACAGACAGTGGTGGATAGGCATAAACTGTTAGGGTTTTCCAGCTGAATGATAGATCATCCACCTTCCATGCTTGAGAGTGATAAGTCCTTGTGCAGAATCTCTGTAGTTGGCAGTTGTGAGGGGAGGCAAATAGATCTAGGTCTGGGCATCCCCATTTCTTTGTTATGCTGAATACTTGTGGATCTATTTTCCACTCATGAGGGTCCATGAGGTTTTTGCTTAGTTCGTCTGCCAGTGTATTTTTCTTTCCTGGCAGGAATTGTGCCTGCAGATGTACTTGATAGGCCAGTGCTGTGTTCCACAAAGTCATGGCTTGCCTGCAGAGGGGGTAGGAATGTGTGCCCCCTTGTTTGTTTATGTACCACATGACTGTAGTATTGTCCATCTTTAGTAATAGTTGTCCTGGATGCAGTAGGTCCTTGAAGGCTGTCAGGACATTCTGTACAGATAGCATCTCTTTTTGATTGATATGAAGCTGCATTTGGTCCGTGGGCCACGTGCCCTGTATACATTGTCCCGCCATGTGTGCTCCCCAGGCATAATCCGATGAATCTGTTGTTAATGTCTGCCTGGCGGTGGGTAAAGTGAAAGGCTGTCCCTTGGTGTAGTGCCCACCATTGAAACTCTTGTTGTAGGCAGGGAATGAGAGTAACTATTGTTTCCAGGCTGTGGCAATGTTGAGTCCAAACACTTTTTAGATACCAGTGTAGCTTCCTCATATGCAGTCTTGCATATGGAATTAGCAGAATGCAGGATGCCATGAAGCCCAAAGCCTGCAGAATTTTTCTTGCAGGTAGCTGGGTCTTTGTTGCCATCATTTGAAAGTAATGAGTCGGTTGCCTTTGCTTGTCTGGTGTGAGATAAGCCATCTGGGCAGTTGTATTTAAGCTTGCACCCAGGAATATTATCTCTTGAGAGGGCACTAAGTTTTGATTTCTTTTCGTTTACTGTGTACCCTAGGCAAATTAGTAATCTTTTTACAAACGCCAGATGCTTTAGTAGAATGTCCTTGCTTTCTGCTTGAATAAGGCAGTCGTCCAAGTAGGGAAATATTTGAATTCCTTTTTGTCTGCAAAATGCAATTACTGGTGCCAGGCATTTTGTGAAGACCCTGGGCGCAGTAGATAAGCCAAAGGGTTGTGCAGAGAATTGGTAATGCATTGAGCCTGCTATGAATCTGAGGTATCTTCTGCAAGATTGTCTGATTGGGGTATACAGGTATGCCTCTGAGGCCCAAAGTAACTAGCGAAGCCTTCTTAGCTAGCATGGGTAGAAGTTGCTGCAGTGTCAACATTTTGAATTTTGGAACGTCCAGGAAGGTATTTAGAGTAGACAGGTCCAGTATTGGTCTCCAAGCTTTGTCCTTTCTGGGTACCAAGAAAAGTCTCGAGTAAAATCCTTGTCCCTGCTCTTGCTGTGGTACTTTTTAAATAGCCATCATGTCCATGAGACAAGAAATTTGTTTTGGTGCCTCTGCTCATTGATTGTGTGGCAGGTCTGGCATACCTTTTGGCCTTGGTAGGGTGTGAAAGTGGAACCTGTAACCCTGGGAAACAATATTCAGTACCCATTTGTCTTGGGTAATTTTGTGCCGATTTTGTGAGAAAAGTGCAAGGTTCCCCCTAAGGGTGCCTGCAAAAGGTAAGTGCTTGGCATTGGTAGAGGGAAGTCATTGGGACTGTTTCCTATAGGGTTGTGATTTGTCTTCTCCACCTTTGGGGGCAGAAGCACCCCATTGCTTAGGTCTGTATGTGCCTTGTGACTGAGATCTGCCTCTTGGGCGTCTGTATCTGCCTCTTGTGGCCTGTCTGACACTGGAAAGGACCAATTTTTTGAAGGCCAGTTCCTGCTAAATCTGGGTGGCTGAACCTGTAAGAAATCCTTTACTGTCTGCATTGATTATGCTTTATCCTCCATTTTCATTAACACCTCTTCTGCCTTAACACCAAACAAAGTATCATGCTGTAATGGAGCATCCAACAATTTTGCTTTAACATGATCATGTAAACTTTGTTCCTTTAACCAAGCATGCCTTCGAATGACAGAACCTGTAACTGCAGCTCTGCAAGAAGCCTCTAATGAATCAAAACCACATTGCAAAGTATACTTTCCCACTTGTTCAGCTGCATGCAATAAATCCTGCATTTCCTTATTTTCAGGACATTCTGAGCTTGTAAGCATTTTCTGTTTGAGCAAAGACATTAGATATTGTTGGTATTTAAGCATGTGAAACTGACAGTTTAAAGCCCTTACAGCTAAAGTAGCAGAGGTGTAGACTTTTTCCCCCCATCTGTCCAGTGCTCTTGAATCCCTATCAGAGGGAACAGAATTTTTTGCAGTTGAAGCCTTGACCCCTTTGGGACCCTGAGAAATTGTTTCTGGGTCAGCAGCAGGGTTTTTATAAAGAAACTTATGTGAATCTGGGAACCTGTAGTACCTATCTGGCTTAACTGGTGCAGGGGCTAAAGAATCGGGAGACAAACTGGATTCAGAAAAAACATCATCAACAATATCTAGTACAGGGGGAATAGCAAGGGGCCTGTGCTGAGGCAGTAAAAGAACATCTCTGAGCCTTTTCTTGGATTCAGAATAATCTTGGCTCTCCCAATGGAAATGCTCCCTCATGGTGTGCAGCGTTTCCCCAAAAGAGTAATCCTCAGGAGGAGAGGCTGAAGGGATAGAATCTACAGCATCAGAATCCTCATAGGGAGGAAAAGAATATCCCTGTTCTGAAGAGGAATCAGAGGAAATAGAAACCTGGTCAGACGAATCATAGTCAGTATCTTGCCTAGGCCTTTTATCAGGAGGGGGATGGGAACCCCTGATCAAAGTAATTAGGTCTTAGGCCATTTTAAGCATCTGTTTCCTTGTCATGGATAACTGTCCAGGTGAATGCTGTACTTGTTTCTGTGTCTTTATAGGTGTTTTAGACTTTGTCTTGGCTGCTGAAGTAGTCCGGATAGTAAGCTGTGTCGGTCTGAAAACACCCTCAGAAGCCAATGCCTGCTCAGCGGCTCCGGACCTATCTGAGGGAATAGTCTCCCTAGGCCCAATACCTTGAGTTTCCAGAGGCCTAGTTGGCTCCACGTGAGAGTCGGAGGCGGCCTGTGGCTCTGAGGTAGCCGGTGTCGGGGGCTGCGAAAGCGCCTCACTAACAACCGGTGAATGGCCTAGAAGAGGCTTCATCGGTTTTTGGACCTCTGATGCCTGTCTTTTTCTTTGTCCTTGCGCTTTTTATGAATTCTGGTAGTCGGTTGTTCCGACGGCATTATATAATTAAACCTTCGGCCAAAGTAATGTAAAGCAAAATCAAACCGACACTTAGTGCGTTGGTTGAATCTAGCACAAAACCGACAACTAGCAACGTCGTAGTCGGGGCCTAGGCAAGGAATGTAGTAAGAGTGAAAATCCTTATGAGGTATTTGCTTCCTACAAGAAATACAATTGTTAACTTTTACTGACATCGGTCTGGAGCAAGAAAAAAGTTTCCCCAACAGGGTACTTAGCTTTATTGAAGACTTTGGTTCTGAAATTCAATTTCGAAAATCTCAGGAGTCGGCCGACCGGCACTTGCGAACTGCTTTTGCTTCGGGCACCGCGCGGCAAGAAAGACAGAAGAAAATGGCATCGGCTGCATCTTTTATACCCCTGGCGCACTGACGTCAGGGAAGAGGCGACAGCAACAGACGCCGGACCAGGACTTTGGAATTGAGGCTGACTGCGGGTAGACTGCCAGCAAGATAACCCAAGTGTAATGACTGCAACAGTGAAACACGATGAACATCTGAGGCCTGTATTGTTTATGGTATTAGCTAGAAAAACAGTGAGTATATTGTTACATGCCATCTCCCAGTCCACATGACACATGTGACCAGTGCTACAAGTTACCCATGCAAGGCAAACAGCTGATTTAGTGTCCCACGGTAAGCACTGAATCTGCACAGATATACTCGAATCAGAGGCTTGACTTTCCCAAGACCAAAGAGGAATGTGAGACCTTTGGGACAGGAACACATCAAACTAGTCTCCTCTTTGAATACAGGGACCACTAACCCATTTGGCCATTTGAGAAGTACTGTCCCAGCTTTCCATGCAACAGAGAAGTGGTGTGCTGCCCACAACACCATATGGATTACAACCTTGCCCAAGAGAAATATCCATTTATCCAAAAAGATCTGTATTGCTGCTGCATTACTTTCATTTAAACTGGTACTGTTCCTTTAAGTAATAGTAGAGTGGTAAATTGCTCTTCCATTCTGAATTACCACAAATACACAATTACGTACTCAGAATCTACACACACACACCTTACTGACCAAAGCAACTGCTCCTGGATTCTGTAATATGGAGTAAAACCACCAGAGTATCGGTTTGGCAATTTCTATAATTCATGGACAAATTTCCCACTCTTGCTGTAGCAACACTGGACATAAAAATGTGTGCTGACTCAGTTTTTGAAACAATACTTGTGCATCAAGTTTCCATGAAAAAAATGGGTGCTTCATGAGTAGGATTTGCTACTGCACTTCCAGTGAAGTAACCCTTTATAACACAAACAACTTGGAAAGGTATGAATCTTTAGTAGAAAAATAATACAGCTAGAAAAGGAAACAAAATTCTTCAGAACTGTCATTATTATTCTGCTTCTCACAGGTTACCTAAAAGTGTCCTCAGCCTAATCTGTGAGGCAATTTCTGACCTACTTCCATTTGAAAGTGTATATCTGGAATGCACTGGTGAGAGAGCCAACATCAGATGAGGGTAGCCAATATTTAAATTCATTTAATTTTTAACTGGGATTGCCCTACTGAGCAGAAGCCCATTTTCAGCAGAGGCCCGGAGAAGAATGAAGTTTTAAGTTGCAGCAATTACTAATATGCGAGTCATAAAGCATTTGTGTGAATATACATGACAGTCAAAGTAGTATTTGTTATTAAGAAACAGTCAAAAGAAATCCTAGGTCTACACATATGAAATAATGACTGTCCTATAAAATGGGTAGTGAAGAAAGACAAAATAAAAGTAGGCAAACCGAGTGCCAGTGCAATGTGAGATTGTACTGGTTTGCAGGGGAAAAAGATTATGAAGAGGAAGTCAGATGCAGAAGCAAATGCAACTGATTGCCAATTAGTTTTTTTAAGATGTGAAGAAATCTTTTATGGTCGAGTTCATTTCTCAGCTCAGAAGGCAAGGAGTTCCATATTTTATCTATATGTACAGAGTAGGGGGAAAATCACCAAGGGGATTGTTTGATTTTACTACTAATATTAAATTGTGGGCTCGTCATCTGAGATTTTTGGTGGGACTACATTTATCAATAATTGTCGATACTGAAGAATATTTGGTTGGAAAAATAAATTGTGTACACTCTTTAGATGATTCATAGTCAATAAGAGTTTTAACGAGACTTTTTTTTTGAAGGGTGGGCTGTACTTCAGACATCTGCATATTTGGCAAGTTTGTTACTCATTTGTGCTCCCACTGTAAGTAGAACCTGTTTTTGATCTATGTATTGTTCCTTTTTAGCTTAATACCATTGCGCTCTCTATTTGGAAAGCGTAGGGACCTTCTTGTCATGTTCGAATGTTTTTGATGTGGCAGTTGTGTGTTGGTTAAGAGTTGCTAGTGCTTACTGTTTGTATATACTTTCACTTATAGGGACGCTATCGGGCATGTCCCTTCATCAACGCACTGTACACTATAAATGGTGTGCTTAGCTGTTGTAGTGCATTAAAAGCGACTATTTTCTAATTTTGGAGCGTACTGCTTAAAGTATTGCACAAACGATGTTGAGTTTGTAAAATGCTTTGTATACGCCATGTGCAAGTTGATTTTTAGCTCTGATAAAAGCTATTAGCTGTACTCTTGTTGAGTGTTTTGATGACTTTCCCTGCTAAAGGCTATTAGCTGCAGTTTTAATGAGCGTATAGGTTAATGTAATCTGAAATTGGCGTGGAGTGTGTTGGAGCATTATTATTTTGTACACGCCAATTTCCACGTGCATGTTTCAATAATATGCCATCTTCTCATGTGTTATAGAGCATATTGCAGTAAGACTTTTACCCTGTATGTTGGTGTCTCTTTTATATATCAGCCTGTTTAACATAGAGAAGCTTTTCTTTTGTCCTAAATGAGCTATGCCCATTTGGTGGGCCAAATTGTAAACCTGAGTGCTCAGAACGTTTTTGAATTTGTTAAATGTGCCCTCCAAATGCTAACTTCCACTCGACTATCACAAAGAAGTGTGCTACTCTCCCAAAGTAGTCTTTTTGAGGCCGTATATAACACATGGTACTGCTCCTAGCCTACTCTGCGGTGCCTACTTGCAGTATTGAGTTAAACTGAACACTTCTACATGCTATTAGATAATTGCTTTTGTAACAAACTGTTAGCTGAATGATTGTTTTTTCTTCTCATTACTTTATAATGTTTGTTGATTTTACTTTCATATATGATTAGTTACTGCCTATTACTGCGATTAGGAGTCAAGGTGCGTCTCATTACTAAACTACTACTCTCTCAACCTTCTCTGTCTTCTAGCATTTTCCCCTGATTTACCCTTGTGACTCGCCTGGGTGGACACCTAGACATAACTAAATTCTACTGCTTATCCAATTTGCTCAAGCAAAAGTAACAACTCTGCTGCCTCATTCCCTTTTTGAAACTGATCCAAGAAGAATTCAAGGAAGTATGTGCATTGGCTGCCAAACCTTTAATTACCTTACTGTTTAAGACGTGCTAGCTGTTTTATTACACTCCCTGCCAGGAAGCCAGCAGCCTAACCTTGCTCTTCCCCTCACTCTTACTAACTCCCTTCTTCCATCAGTCCAACTTGGCCCAGGGAATTATCCTAGTGGACTAAGGTGTACTTCTGCATTTGTCTACTAGGTGGCATCCTCCCTTGACTAAAATAGACTTCATTTTGCTCACCTATGTATTCTCGCTAAGCTATAACAATTCTTCTTCTCACTCTCTCTCCTATACTCTTTTAGCCCCTTCTAAGCTCCAACATTCCTCTTCTCGCTCCTGCTCCTAAACTCTCATAGCCCACTCTTACCCAAAATATCCAGGTCCCCTCTACGTACCACTCTGCATACTCAACCCCTCTGCAAACAACACTCAATTGATAGTCTCTCGAGCCTCTCCAGCCCTCTTTGGCTCTACCTGCTCCATTCACCCTGCGGGCTCACTCCGCTCCCCTACCTTGCCCCCATTTCCCACCCGCCCCCAGTACCTCTACCTATATTCCCCCCATATCCACACCCACTGCCATTCTACTCCAATCACATTTTTTTCTGTAAACAACCACTCCCTTTTTTCCCGCCCAAATTAACCTTCCCTACCTTTCCAAGACTACCCCACCTAGCCAATAGGATTCCTCTTTTCCCCTCTTCTCCCACTCCATAACCACACCCCCACCAATCCTAACACAACTCTTCACTCCTACACTCCCCCACCAATCCTAACACAACTCTTCACTCCTACACTATTAATTCAGTCCCTACCAGCCCATATACACATAAACCTCACTTATAACCACAAATAATTCCTCTACAATAATTCTACTCTCCATATTGCCCATCTCACCATGCTTTCAAAACCCTCATTCACCTTCTCTTTACTTCTACTACTTCTTAATTTATCCTATCTTTACTACCTCACTCAACCCCTTAACTCATACCACTCACAATCCCTCCATGTTACCAACCACCTAAACTCCCCTCTACCATACTCACACACTCCTATTACTCCACATCTATATCCTATAAATAACCTCTTACTTTTCCCTTACAAACGTATCACCTCTCAAAAACATTTTACCCCCTTAATAACTAGCAAATGCTTCAGTTTCACAATACAATCCAATCTTCTTATTAAACTGCCCAACTACCTCACTAATCCACTCGTACATCTAATTTCCAGTCTATTATCAGGTGACATCCATCCCAACCCAGGCCCCTCCACATCTTCTTATACAGAAAAGTCCATCTTATTTACTTCTTTTAATGCACAAAGTTTAGTAAACAAAGTCCCAAACCTCCATGCTTGGCTCATTCATAATAAACCTGACATCTTAACCATCTCCGAAACATGGTTAAAACCCCATATAAAAGACTCTGAAATTATTCCTCCAAACTATTCTATCATAAGAAAAGACATGTCCCATAAAAAAGGGGGTGGAGTAGCTCTCCTATACTCATCCTCATCGTCAGTTACCCCCTATAACAAACCTGTTCCACACTTTAATAATGCTGAACTACTCCTCACATTACTCCAAGTTAACCTACATAAACACATATGTATAGCCACACTCTATATCCCCCCCAGGGGATAATATTTCTACACTTGAAGAAATCCTCTCCTGGCTCTCCAATAATATTAACAATGAAACTATAATCTTAGGAGACATGAACATTAACTGGGCCTCCATTCAATCTCCTAAAAAACACCTTAATATCAACCTCTACAATTATTCACAGCTAATCAACTCTGTAACACACCCCTCAAAAAACATCTCTAGTGGCAGTATTCTAGACTGGATCCTAGTCTCTCATCCCCACTACTTCTCTGATAGTGGCACTCTTCCCGATCCCCTCAGTGACCACATACCCATCTTCACTCATCGACTACCAACACTCCTGCAACGCACCCATAATTATATTACAATCCGTAACCAAAAAAACTTTAATCCAACATCCTTTTCAAACTCTCTAAAAGCAATTAACTGGAATTGTCTAAAAACATTATCTCTAGATAATGCAGTTGCCCACTTCAACTTAATATTCCTAAAACTACTCGACTCCCAAGCACCCTTAAGGACTAAGAGAATTAAAATTAAAACAGCCCCTTGGCTAACCAAAAACACGCTAGCATCTATGCGGCACAGAGACAAAGTCCGGGCACATTACCTGAAAAACAAATCCCCCTAGTCCACAATGAATATAAAATACTTCGAAATAAGGTAAAAAAGCTCATAACCTTCGACCGACAAAACTACTTTTCCACACTTCAAAACTAATAAATCAAACCCTCAGAAATTTTGGAAAGGTATCTCTACTCTACTTAACCCCAGCAAACCAGATACCCCTACCCCAGACCAAAACGCTCCTGACCAAGACTTGGCTACCCAATTTAATTCTTTTTTCATGGAATCCATTTCCAAATTAACGTCATCTTTCTCTAACACCACTACATTCTCCAAAACTCCCTTACCATCCCCAACCATCTCTCTACCCTACTCTGCTACTACTTCTTCCTCATTCCCATCTACTAACTCCCATCCCTCCACTCCTTCTCCTACTCCTACTACTTCATCAGCTTCATCTGCCCCTAATTCTCCCTCTTCACACTCTCCTTTTTTCTCATTTAAACATATTCCCACTTCTACTATAAAGAAACTCCTTATGAAACTGAAGCCATGCACCAATGCTCCTGATAACATCCCTTCTTACTTTCTTAGCATAGCTGCTGAAGCAATCGCTTACCCTATTAGCATTTTAATCAACCGCTCTATCCAAGAATGTATAGTACCCCAAGTCTGGAAAAGGGCCATTATCATACCTCTACATAAAGGTGGCAACAACAACAATGTTACTAATTTCCACCCCATCGCTATTCTGTCCCCCATCTCTAAACTCCTAGAAAAGTGTATCCAACTACAACTCCTTCCACATCTCTTAGATAATCACCTACTAACTCCCACACAACATGGATTCACACCACATCATAGCACTATGACTGTCCTCCTCTCCTTCCTTGAAACTGTAAATAAAGCCCGCGACTCTGGCCAAATTGTTTCTACCCTACTACTCGACCTCTCTAAGGCCTTTGACACTCTCTCTCACAGCCTGCTACTAACTAAACTTTCTAAACTTAACCTATCTCCCTCCTCCTTGAACTGGTTCTCCAGCTACTTATCTAACAGATCTCAAGCAGTCAAATGGAAAAAGGCCACGTCCTCATTTCTAAACACTCCTACTGGGGTACCCCAGGGCTCTATACTGGGTCCCCTTCTCTTCAATATATTTATAAATGATTTCCGCAACTCTATCCCATTCTCAGACATCATCCAATATGCTGATGATTCTACTATTATCTGTGCTGCCACCTCTATCCCCTCACTCCTAAAACTGACTCAAGATGCTTTTACAACAACTGAGCAATGGATGAAAAGGAATCACCTAGCACTCAATGCCTCTAAAACCAAATTAATGTTATTCACCCCCTCTAAGGCAACTTCTTTCAATATAAACACATTCCACATCTCTAGTCAAAATAATCTACCCCTGGAACTGGTGTCCAAGACCAAGTTACTTGGGGTCCAAATTGATAATCAGCTCAAATTCAACTCCCACCTACAGTTAAATATCAAGAAAACCCATCAAAAACTAGGTATGCTTTACCGACAAAATCATTACCTTACACCTGCTACCAAAATCACCCTCTCTACCTCATTTCTTATCCCCTCCTTTCTCTATGGAGCTCCACTCCTAACTAATCTACAGACCTCTCTAAAAACACAACTTTCCTCTTGCTACAACAAAATTGCCAAGTTCGCTACCAACCACAAGTCCTCCACCCACCACTGTTCCTCTCTCCAAAAACTAAAATGGCTAGAGCTAACCAGTTATCTCACATATACTCAACTAAATCTTGCACATAAGCTCATTTTCAACCCCTCCCTTTGTCCCTCCCTTTAATCAGCCTTTAAAATGCACCTTCCTGCTAGAGTATTAAGGTCCGACAATCAAAATCTATTAGAAGTATATAAACCAACTCGTCCCCCAGGCAAAAATCTTCTGTCTTATGGCCTTGCATGCCTTTGGAACTCCCTACCACCTTCCATTCGCACCACCCCCAACCATTTTATATTTAAAAGATCTCGTCACTCACATCTAGTATCCCAGTGGGAATGCTCTTGCTCCCACCCCACATAACTAACACTTGCAAACTCCATCTTCCTTATTCCTCTGTTTCCTCCTGCAACTTTCCTTATTACCCACCCTAACTCATACATATCATTATTCCTACAATAATCGGAAAGAATACACTAGGCCACACTTCCTGAGTATTGCTTCCCTAATACGTTATTACTTCTCAGTACTTTTGTGCATTGCTTCCTAATATGTTATTATTCCTCAGTATTGTCATGAAATGCTTCCAAATATGTTATTTCTCAGTACTTTTGTGCTAAATTTCCCTTTAGTCTGTATTACCTATTAATTTCATCACTAGATTGTACTCGCTCTAGTTTTTGTTGTATTATTTGCAAATTGTTTTTTCTTGTATGATTAACTTCTGTGTAATTGTATAATTTGTATATCTATTAAGAATAACCTACTGTAACCTACTTAGTTTTGGAGCTTTTCTCCCCAGGACTCCATTGAAAACGGGTTCATTTGGCCCAATGGACTATCCTGGCAAACCAACTGCAAATAAATAAATAAATAAATAAATAAAATAAATATACAATTTGACTAACAGCAAATGAGTACAGGGGCATTAGTAAGAGTTATGATTTTACTGCATTTAGCTGTGTTTTATTAGGTAGTTAAGGTTTGGATTTGTAGAGCATACCTAGTGTTATTTATGAATGTTCTCATTGACAGTCTATATATTTGTCAAAGTATAATTTGTGGTCTATAATGACACCAAGAAGCTTGAAGTGTGTAACTTTTTTAGTTGGTATATTTTTGGAGAAGTAACAGAGATGTCTCCTCGTATGAAGAGAACTAGCTGTGGTTTACTGGTATTTAGAAGGAGGTGTAATACCTTCAACCACTGCTCTAATTGTTGAACACTTTGTTGAGTAGCATGGGGGGAGCGGAGTACGAAAGCATGGGGGAAACTAGGTACGGAAGCCAACAGAAAGGGGATGTGTAGAGTTGCCTGTATACTGTACAAGGTTGCTTTTGGGGATAATTATGTACATAAAACTTACAAAGTGCTAAACATGATAGGTTTCAGTATGGATCTCCATGAAACATGAATTATGATGGGATGAAAGGCTGTGCGCGTTTGTGACCATTTCACACCCTATAATTGGTTGGTAAGATAACTGCTGAACATTTTAGGGTGTTACTGCTGACACCTATTATGGACAGTTAAGGTAGGAAGAGGGGATGAGAAACAGTACTGAAGACCTTACATATAGGAAAGCAGAGACAGTATACAGATTCCTTTATTTTTTAACAGTAATAACCATGGAGGATGGTAGATCAGTTTTTCTGCTACATCTTAAGATGAAAATAAATGCTGAGAACGTGTTAACAGGTTGGTTGTTGTCAAGATGTTGCAAACTTAAGTTGCTCTTGTATGCACTTCTCGATAATTGGAGAGCGGGAGATAAAATGACAATGTGTCTAAAGTTGAATTAGTTGTTTTATGTACCACTTTTGTGGAGAGGTACAATGTGTGATTGTAACAATTTTGAAACTGATCTTTTAATGAGTACAGGAACTGTGTAGGCAATAGTACTGATGACAAGTTGAAGATATTCCAAAAGACGATGATCTAGGGTCAGTGAGGTGGGCTTTAACTTCTAAATTTGTTTTATTTGACCAAAACTAAGAAGACATAGATGGAATAAGTAATTTGTGAATTCACTGCATTGTCTGGGGTATTTGAGAAAGATTTGTGTTTGAAGGAAATGTTTAAAGATATTAGCAATATTCTATCCATTTGATGAAGAGTTTTGCTGTGTTGTTTTCTGTCTGCCTTGATTAATTTACTGATGCTTGCCTAGCAGTGCTCTATCCTGCTAAAGAAACAAAGAAATTATTATGGCTGATTTGTAGATTAGACACATTGTGTTATCTGATTGTCTCAAGGCTTAGCTTTTGTCTTGCTGGTATAAAAATCTTGCCTTTTTGTAAATTCATGATTATCACTGCTAGAATCTCCTTGTGTTCTGACAGAGTGCTTCTCAAACAATCTGGAAATAGAGAGCTGCTAAGTACATTTTTGGCACTTTAACTGTTCAGATTTCTATACCGTCTATTTTTGCTTGAATGATTTATATATTTGCTGGCATAATTTTGTTTTCTGATCTGTGCTGAAACTTTTTTTTCTCCCACCCTATTGCTGTTGTGTTCTTAAAGTTGGTAAAACTGGTCTAACAGCTTTTGTATTGTCTGATTGTCTCAAGGCTTGGCTTTTGTCTTGCTGATATAAAATATTGTTTTTTTTTGTAAATTCATGCATATCATTGCTAGAATCTTTTTGTGTTTTGACAGAGTGCTTCTCAAACAATCTGGAGATACAGAGCTGATAAGTATATTTTTTGACACTAACTGTTCAGATTTCTGCACTGTCTATTTTTGTGTGAATTAATTATTTATATATTTGCTGGCACAATTTTCTTCTGATCTGTGCTGTAACTTTTTCTCCCACCCTATTGCTATGTTGTTAAAGTTGGCGGCTTTTGCACTATCCCATCCCTATTGATCTGGGACACTCCTCCTAGTCCCATCTCTTTAGGTCATTCTACCTAATACAGAGATCATTTGGGAATGCCAAACCCCTTAGTCCCTTAACCTTGAATTATCTTCTGTTCCTGCCATCTCCCTTTTTTACTTTATATATACATAAATAAAACACTATTCAGCTGCTTATATTTTTCTAATTTGTGTTTCTTCCTTCTACTCTGTTACTCCATCTTGCTTTGCTTTTTTCCTGCTACTTGCTGCCTGTTTTCTAAATTGTTCAACTGCATCTTTTCTGTTGCATTTACTATTGCTTGTTTATAGTCTGTCTAAATTAAGTGTTATTCTAAGCTCTTAGTTTCTTGTTTAAGCACTTGGGCTTTAGCCCCACCCCTTAGCTCTCCCTGGCCTTTTTCCTCAGATTCTGACAAATATGGATGGACAATTTCCTACAGTTTCTCCTGCCAGTCTGGTTGATATGGGCACATCCTGAGATAGTGTAGCAACTGCATCATGTACACAGACAACCATTTACTACTACCACCTAGGAAGAAAATTTGTGAGAGATGCAATTACACTGGGAACCTAGAGTCCAAGCTCTCTCCCCCTCAAGCCAGTATACCTGGCACGGAAAAGGTTGTCTACACAATCACTGCACCTCAAAACACAACACACACCTACATATGCGGAGGTCCTCCACATAAACATACACAAACAAGGGAGACCTCCAAAGCAAAAACACACTCTATCTCCACAGCCCTCCACATCACATACCACGTACGGTCCACACACCTGACCTCGCAGCCACTAAGGCTTCACCATAAACCTAACATATTAGTCATAGGAGACTCCAATGTGAGACACAAAGGTGTGCCTCTCACCAGGCTGGATAAGGACACAGTCATGGTTAGCTGCCTGTCAGGTGCCAGAATCCACCACATCACATATGCACTCAAGTCTCTCAACAACAGGTGCTATTATGACTCTGCCATAGTCCATGTTGGAGTGAATGATTTGAGACATACCTCTATGGACTATATGAAGAGATGCACGATTGAGCTTGAGCTCGCCGATTAAGTCTCCAAAGCCAAGGACGAGGGGAAGACTGTGCACACTGCCTACCTTCACCTGGCCAAAGCCATTGACACTATTCCCCACTCAGGCATAATAGATAAATTCTCTCAACTAGGCATCAATCCATATGTTACCAGATTGGTAGCAAACTGGCTCACTGATGAAACCCATGTAGTCAAAATAGGGGAAGCCACCTCAAGCAGTAGACTCATAACAAGCAGCATATCCCAGGGTTCGGTCTTGGGGCCTCTGTTACTTGGGTATACTTTTCTGAGATGCAGTCTAAAACCAGTGAGCTATGGCTGACCAAGTTTGCAGATGACTGCAGGCTGGGTGTTGTCAATTCCCCTAGTGATGTGGACATCCTCCAACAGGGTCTCACTCAGAAAAATGACTGGTGCCAGAAATACAGCCTCAAGCTGAATACTAAAAAATGCATCATCATCCTCTTTGGGGAGAGTGACATCCCCACAAATTATCACATTAATAACGTCTTATGCACGCAATCAGTCATGAGGGATTTGGGCCCCCAGATTGATAGCAACCTGACTTTTGACCACCATGTTGCTTCCATTGTATGGAAAGCCTTCTACATGGCCCACTTCATAAGTAAGGATGTTATGTGATCCTATCTCGCCTACATTCTGACTGATGGGTTAGGAGCCGATCCTCGGGTCCGACTCGGCACGCTTATGCCAAAGAGCGAAGTCTCTTATTGGCTGAGCTTACTATATCCCAGGATGCACCACTACCAGTCCCCCAGATCTCGTTTGCCGCTAACGAGCAAAGACGTGGTCTCGAGCTGGCTGAGCTAAGTAGTGCTTTTTTCACTTACTTTCCTGTCAGGAATTTCCTAAATCTTCAACAAAAAGCTGTTTTAACAGCTATCTCGTGTTTTTGTGTTTGAGTGAGCATTTTCTGTAAAGTTTTTGTGTAGTGAATGCATTTTTTTTTTCTGACTAGAGGTCCCCTTTGAGTTTAAGGGCCTTCCCCTGTCAGTCCGTTGTTGTTCATGTCCCGTTTTATTTAGGGGCTTTTGGACCCCTTTGGTTATTTTTGTCTATTTGTGACCGCCTTTTTTTTTTTTTTTTTTTTTTTTTTTTATAAAACAAAGAAATTTTTCTGTCATTGTTAGTGTGTTTGGTTTTTGGCTAGTTACACTAAATTGGTTGCCATAATGTCACAGGCTCCTAGGCCTTCAGGATTTAAAAAGTGCACTAAGTGCAGTTTCAAGATGTCAATAACAGATGACCATTCTCTCTGTGTGTACTGTTTGGGCGCCAAACATTTGCAGGAGTCCTGTAGCGTGTGCCACGCGTTTTCCTCGAGGGTCCTCCAAGAGAGGAAAAATAAACTTATTTTAAAAGGCCTTATTAAACCCTCATTTGAAGAGGCTTTAGCTTCCTCTCCTTCTCCTGCAAAGAAGAAAAGGGCGTCGGCTCCGACCAGCCCGTCGGAACCGACCGCCAAAAGACATAGGCAGGCTTCTCCTTCGGCTCCACGGACTTCGGAGCCGAGTGCGGAACGGTCTGCCTCGATGCCTCCAGCCTCGACTCCTCTGGGTTCGGAGCCGACGGCTGGGGCCTCGAGAGGCGGATCATCTTCATCGGCTCCACTGATCTTGGAGCCGATGAAGGTTGTCCGCTCAGACACTTCCTCCTCGGCACCGATGGAAATTGGTTTGGACACTCCTTTGGCGCCGATAATTGTCGAGTCAATTCGGAGCCAGTCCCCTAGTCCCTTGGAGCCGTTGGAGAGGCCTACTCGGACCCATTCGGTCTCTTCCAGGTCATCAAGGATGTCAGATTCGGACATAGACAGGGTACTCCAAAGACTTTTCCAGTCCCCAGTCTTTCAGAAATTTGTTTCGGCTCCGACCCAATTGGCTTCGGAGCTGATAGCCCATTCCATTGCCATTCCTCCTCTGACCGCTTCGGCTCCATCGGAGCAGGTGCTGATGGAGCCAGTGGAGATCCTAGGGTCGGCTCCGACCCTTACTCCAACCCCGGCCTTCGGGTCAGAGTTTAGCACACAGACTTCTTCGGCCGGACCCGGGGGTGACGTTTCGGGACCAATGCTGTCGGTTCCAAGCCTCCCTCTCGGTGCTTCGGCCGCAGGACTTCCGTCTGCTATCATGGCTCCGGAGACTGGACCCTCCCAGGATTCTGGGGGTCCGGCCTTCAGAGCTAGGAGGAGTGCCTTGGCCAAGTCTTCTTCGGCCATCTCTACGGCTTTGCCGGCACTTTCCCTGGGCATGGAGACTGGGTCTTTGGCAGTTCCCCTGTCTCTAGGCAGCGGAGCCCCGGGGCCTGAGGTTAACCCCACTGGGGGTTCCCCTCCACCTGAGGGTCTTTCGGAGTTGTCTTCGGAGGAGCCCCCAAGGAAGAGATCGTGCAAGAGGAAGCACGTGGACTCCCCCGATGAGTCTTACATCGGACACTGATCTTGATGATGCAGAGGGGTCCCCAAAGTCGTCCTCGGATGATGTCTCATTTGCAGACATTCTAGAGATCCTCAAGCAACGAGGCGGCTGGAATTCCAAACCCCCCTCCGCTGATGAGTCGGTGTTCCTCAAGGCCTTAGGGACTCAGCCCTCCGCCTCCTGGGTGTCTCCGCCCTTCGACGAGCTCCTGGATTTGGTTTGTCGGAGGGCGTGGGAACATCCAGATACTGTGGAACCAGTGCCTTC
Source organism: Protopterus annectens (assembly GCF_019279795.1). Classification (NCBI taxonomy): domain Eukaryota; kingdom Metazoa; phylum Chordata; order Ceratodontiformes; family Protopteridae; genus Protopterus; species Protopterus annectens. The sequence goes on from NC_056728.1 coordinate 944,082,633, forward strand.
TCGCCCTAACAAATTTTTGTCTGCCCCACCCGAGAAGGAGTTCTTAACGAAAGGCGTGGCTGTAGATGCCATGGTGGTGGCATCTGCTACCCAGCAGGACGTGGCAGAGGCTTCAACGTCCGTCCATCCTCCTAATAAGGAGTCTAGGAGCATGGACCGCACGGGAAGCGCACCCTGACTTCAGTGGCCTTTACTCTGAGGTCCCTGAATTATTTGGCACATTTCACCAGACTACAGAGGGATCTGGTCAAGGAGCTCTCAGACTCCCTCTCAGGTAACCTACCTGAGCAGCTAGCCCAGTCGGTTAGCTCTCAGTTGGCTATCCTTACCTCAATTTCTAACTCGTCCATGAGGCTCATTTCATATGCGGCCGAAGGCGGGCAGAGCGGCAGGCACAGGCGTGGCTCTACGGAGACAAGCCTGGCTCCGTTTGTGTCATTTCACGGAGGCCTTCAAGTCTTCCTTTGCCGACGCTCCCTTTGATGGGTCCTCTGTTTGGACCCAAGGTAAAAGACACTCTTACCCGCTGTGAGCAGGAGGGAAAGACTTTATCTGCCGTAGGAGCACGATATTCCACTCCCTTCGGCCTTATCCCAAGGCTAAAGAGGAGGGAAGATGTGGTTCCATAAATCACAGAAATTCTTTCCTCAACAGCAGGAAGATCCCCCTTCCAGAGGCAGAGGACGGGGAAATTTTTCTGGGAGACGCCGTCCCAGAGGCGGCAGAGGCCCCCGCAACACTGGAGACCGCGAGTCCTTTCGTGGCTCTTCAGCCTCCCACACTCCATGAGGGATTGCCCGGCTGTGCTGCTCCGGAGCCAGTCGGGTGCCGTTTTGCCAAGCACCTAAAAGCCTGGGAGTCTATTACTCAGGACAGATGGGTGCTTCGGATTATTGCCAGAGGTTACACCATTCCCTTTACACACTCACCCCCACCGTCCAAAAAAATCCCGGACCCACCACCCAGTCAAAGGGAAATTGCAGCCGTAGAAGCTTCAAAGCTGCTAGAAAAAGGAGTCATCCAACCGGTCCCCACAGACCAGATCGGATCCGGAAATTACTCAAGGTTCTTTTTAGTGCCAAAAAAGACAGGGGACCTGAGACCCATTTTGGATCTCAGCAAACTAAACCAGTCCATCATGAAGTCCAAATTCCGAATGGTCACTTTACAATCCATTCTCCCATTGTTGGAGAAAGATGTTTGGATGTGCTCCATAGATCTCAAGGACGCCTATTATCACATACCGATACATCAGGCGTCCAGGAGGTATCTGCGCTTCAGCCTGGGAGACAGTCATTTCCAATTTTGTGCACTGCCCTTTGGTCTCACCACAGCCCCAGGGTGTTCACCAAGTGTTTGGCAGTAGTGACTGCTCACCTGAGGAGTCTCGGATTCCAAGTGTTTCCCTATCTGGACGACTGGCTCCTGACTGCCACCACCAGGCATCTACTACTAGAGAACCTACAAGCCACCATCTCCTGGGTGTTTCCCTGGGAATTACATTCAACTGGTCAAAGTCTGTCTTGCTGCCTTCTCAGCGCATAAGATTCATAGGAGCAGAGATAGACTCAAAATTAATGCGGATCTTCCTTCCTACCGAAAGGATACAAACATTACAAAATCAGGTCCGAGCCCTGCTTCTAAGATCCAAAGCCCCAGCCAGGATGGTCCTGCAACTTTTAGGTTCAATGCCTGCCACGGTTCTCCTAGTTCCTCTGGCAAGGTTGCACATGAGGATTCTCCAGTGGCTATTATCGACACAATGGTCTTTTCAAGATCGCCCCCTCAATCATCACATACTGATTACAGAAACGTGCAAACGGGACCTCCGCTGGTGGCTTCTGCCATCCAATCTGAATCAGGGAAGACCCTTTGTTATACCCCCTCCGGTGGCCACCTTGACTACGGATGCCTCCCAGACGGGATGGGGGGGGGCATTGTCTGGGCAGGTCAGTTCAAGGTTCTTGGCTTCCCAACGAAACATCTCTCCATATCAATGTGTTGGAAATGAGGGCTGTACTTCTGTCCTTACAAGCCCTCCACAAGTTTCTCCCTCAAGGCATTATCGCCATCCACACAGACAACATGTCGGTAGTCTGGTATCTAAACAAACAAGGAGGGACCAGATCTTACCCCCTTTGCAGAGAGGCCATGAGGGTGTGGGAATGGGCAGTGGCTACCAAGCTTCCTGGTAGCGACCCACATTCCAGGCAAATCCAATGTATTGGCAGACAGACTGAGCAGGACTATTCTCTCTCCTCACGAGTGGTCTCTGAACAAACAGTAGCAGCTCAGATTTTCAAAAGATGGGGATTCCGTGCTGCGACCTGTTTGCAACACCACCTAAACACAAGTGCAAAAGTTCTTTTCCTTGACCCCGTCAAGGGAGACAGCTACGGATGCTCTAGTCCAACCTTGGCCAACAGGACTGCTTTATGCTTTTCCTCCGATTCCACTCCTCCCCAAAGTCATCCAGAAAGCTTCCCAATTGGGGTCCACAATGATTCTAATTGCGCCGTACTGGCCTCGTCAGGTATGGTTCCCCTACCTACAGAAATATACTCTGGACGGTCCTTGGTTCTTGGACCTAATTCCGGACCTTCTGGTTCATCAGTCGGGACAACAGCACCAGTCCCTTCACACTTTGAAATTAACAGCTTGGCTCCTCCACTTCCGAATATAGTTAGAAATCACACCTTGGACCCGGAAGTTATTCACATTTTATCTTCAGCCCACAAACCCACCACTAAGAAGTTGTATCACAGTAAGTGGAAGAGGTTTGCTATCTGGGCTCAACTCAGAGGATTAGACCCTATTACTGCCCCGATACCAGAGGTCTTGAAATTTTTAACATCCTTGTTTAATCAAGGATCTTCAGTCTCTACTATTAAAGTCCAACTAGCAGCTATCTCCAAATTTCACGATTCCACAGACCCACCGTTGATGAGCAGCAGATTATGTAAAACTTTCATGAAAGGTGCTGTGCTTTTAAGACCCCAGCTTTTCATCCTGCCTCCGTGGGATCTTGATTTGGTACTTGTGCCTTAACATCTTCCCCCTTTGAACCGGCTGCTACATGTGAGTTGAAATATCTGTCTTGGAAAACTGCCTTCTTAATTGCAATTACCTCTGCAAGAAGAGTTTCAGAACTTCAAGCCCTATCTATCAAACCACCGTACTTGATTTTTCACAAGGATAGAGTATCACTTAGACCTAATCCATCTTTTGTCCCAAAAGTTTGCTCTAATCTCTGTCTCCAACAATCTTTAGAGCTACCAGTTTTCTTTCCAAAATTTTCAAACAAAGCGGAATACACCTTCCATATATTGGATGTTCACAGGCAATTGCGCTTCTATCTAGATAGGACTCAGCAAATTCGGAAAACAGATCAATTGTTTGTGTCCTTTTCAGATAATAAACTGGGTAAAACCATCACTAAAGCTACTATTGCCAAATGGATCAGAGATTGCATAACTCAAGCTTATTCCTCTTCAAATAAGCAACTTACAACATCTGTCAAAGCTCACTCTACTAGAGCTATGGCTACCTCTATTGCATTTCATTCCAAGCTCGCTATTTCTGAAATTTGTGCTGCGGCTACTTGGTCCAACCGCACACTTTCATTTCCCACTATAAATTGGATGTGGCATCTAAAGGACGAGCATCATTTGGTTCCACGGTACTCAGGAGTGTTTTCCAGTGAGCCACCCAGGATTTAGGTGCTAGGGACGCTGTCCCATCAGTCAGAATGTAGGCGAGATAGATCACATAACATCTTTTAGTTATGTACTCACCATAACTTCAGATGTTTGGGATCCATCTCGCCTACATTCCTAATACCCACCCTCCTTCCCCCTGCCTTGGAGATCAGAAGAGATTGAACGGTTTGGGTTCTACTGTTTTTTATCTTGTATCATCTGTCAATGTTATATAAGCAGTGCATGCGTGTGTGCATGTATGCGGACAAACTAGATCTGGGGGACTGGTAGTGGTGCATCCTGGGATATAGTAAGCTCAGCCAATAAGAGACTTCGCTCTTTTGCATAAGCGTGCAGAGTCGGAGCCGAGGATCGGCTCCGAACCCATCAGTCAGAATGTAGGCGAGATGGATCCCAAACATCTGAAGTTATGGTGAGTACATAACTAAAAGTTATCTCATTCAGGGACAAGGAGGTCACAGCATCCCGGTGTTCTTCCCTTATAAGGCCCATTATTGAGTACAATGCCCCTTTCGGCATGTACCTCGCAAAACACATGTAGCAGCTGAGAGACCACAGAAATTCCTCACAATAAGAATCCAGGGCCTCAAACATCTACCATACACAGACCAGCTAAAAAGCCCTATCCCTATACTCAGTTTCATACAGACTCTTCAGAGGAGACCTCTGTCTGGCATACAAGGCGATCACGGACCCCACCTTGATGGGACTGCTGCATATCCGCAAGTTAAGCTCACGCGGCCACAACCTGGTCTGTGACATTAGCTGGTGGGACAGATTTGTGTCCCAGAGACTCCCCCCAGCTATGGAATAGACTCCCTCTCCACATCAAACAGAGTACCTCTCTACTCTTTAAGAGCAATCTGGAAACTGAATGGGAAACAGAAAATATACCCATAGGATTCCATCCATGTCCCTGCTGGACAGGGGCACCAGGTGCTGACTTGTCTAAACATGGGCTAAACTCTTGGTTAGGCTTATAAGGGCCTCAGGGCCAATAGCCTTGCTACCTCCTATGATAAGACTGTTTGCTTTCATGCATTAGGCTTTTTTGACTTTCTTTTTGAAGTATATTGCATGCTTGTCAAGTTTACAGGACTTTCACAGAATCACAGGAAGATGGATCTTCCATCTTCCTATGACAGCTTTTCATCCTTCCAAGAAGGATCTTGGGTATGCAACAAAGTTTCCCTACTGAAGTCTTTTTTTAGCACATCAAAGTGAAAGTTGTGTTTTAGAGGCCTTTTGATACTCTCTGATGATGAATACAGGATGTTCAATCACACTGATCACTGCTGTAGTAGCCTTTGCTATATGGGTTATATCCTGCCGTCTTCCAAAGCAAGAAGCCCTTCAGAACTTGGAGAGTACTCTCCTCTGAGGCTTTTGAGGATCAACTGTTGGTTTGTACTTTGTTTTGCTGGGCAGACAAGTTCCCTTTGCAGGGAAAAAAAACTTCCATTTTTCTAATTTTGTTGAGGTTTTCTTATTTTCCTCTTTAGAAAAGTTATTTTAAAGCTAGGAGTATTGTGTTTTAATGAACTGTCTTGAAACTGTAAAATACTTTTAAACTGAGCACCCATTTTTTTCTGTCAGTTTAAAAGTAGTGTAAATTGACTACAATTTTCTGTGGAGAAAATGTGCAATTTTATTTTTGTGTAGCTGGCATAGTGATTTAAAGTGCTTTTCACTGTTTTTTTTTTCAGTCAAAAAAGTAAATTTTGTTGCCTGGTAGTGATAACTGGCAATTACTATTGGTCTTCCTAAGGAAAGAAGCACAGTTTTCAGTTTGACCATGGGACAGACTACTGATCCCATGGTCAGTCATTCTTCCATCCACAAAAAGAAAAAGTTAAGCAAACTGCCTTTGCCACCACTGCAATTTGCCTCAGCCACAGTTGAGTGACTCTACTGTGGCCATTTCTTGCACCTCAGACCACTCATCTTTTACCCCAGATCCCTCTGGTATAGCACCTACACAGCCACTATGGACTGGGCAGTTAGCTACGTTCTTGGTGGCTGTTAGCGTCCCCTTCAGCTGGCAAAGAGCCACTCTTGCTGGTCCTGGGAAAAGGAACAGGGTAAGTTTCCCTGTTGCGTCAGGATGCTGTGCACAGCCCTGGGGAGACCACTGCTGCCATTAGTAGCATGGTTAGCCCCATTTGTCCTATTAAAAATAAACAGAAAATCAATCAAGTATCTACTCCTCCGCAAATTTCTTTGGAGAGGAATAGCTTACTGGGTCTGCCTCTGGGTTTACTTCAAGCTGTTCATCCTTCTTATAAAGTAGGTTCTAGTAAAAGAAAGAGGGATCCTTTTCCAGAAGAGAATCAAGATTCTGAATTTATTAGGAAGATGTAGGGATGCATACAGGTTTTTTCCTCAGGATTTCTGATTCAGACTCCGAGGAGACCTCAGTTTCTAATTCTCCCTGAGGGGTTTCTCTTTCGCTGACACTATTTACTAGAATGTGCCAGTGGTTTCATCTAGAGAACAACGAGGTTTCTCAGTCCCTTAGAAAATACTATGAGATGGCGCAGAAAGACTTTCCAGAACCTACACCCATTCCTCCTGTTCTCTCTGCTTTATTGATTGTGTGTGTTACTGCCTGCAATTTTCCAGCCAGCCAGCTATCCCTAAAAGGCAGATAGGATGTATAAAGTTTCTTGCTCTTTTACATTTCTACACACTACTTCCAAACCTGACGTAGCAGCTATAGCTTTAGTTGATCCCACTGCTGCTAAGCACTTAACTCCAAACCTACTCTTTCTGATAAGAATGGAAAATCTATTGATAGGCAAGGGGAAAAGTGTATACTTCTGCAACTATGACTTACAGAAGTTTTAACTGTCATATGTTAAAGAAAGTATGAGAAATGTTTTAGCTGCAGTTTCTTGCGAGGAATAATCTGCTTTAAATATCTTTGCTTCTTCTGCACAGGTCACTATTAAAATTGTTTGCAGTGTATGTATAACACTGCTGATACTTCTTCCAGGACTATGGTCACCGGTATCGATTTGAAGGGGGTTGCATGGCTACTTTCTCAGAACCTCTTGGATTATGTTAAAAATTAGATCTTAAATTCTCCCTTGAATAGATTTAGTGTATGACCCCTCTGCTGCAGAGGTGATCAAAAAGTGTGATGCAATGGGAAAGCTGATCCAGGGAATCTCTTAAGGTTTTCAGCCTTCCTTTTCTAAATTGGCCAATGGATTTTTTATCACTTATCTAATTTTGGCAAAAAAAAAAAAAAAAAGGAACAAACAGCCCCAGCAAAACACAGGTAAACCTGCATTAAAGAAGAAATGGCAAGGGGGGGGGGGGTTCAAAAAGAAGTCTTGAACCTCCCCAAACTAAGATCAGTCCAATAAGTCTAACTGACTTAGACCTTGCAAACCCCAACCACCTGGGCCCATTTTTTCTTCCAGAAAGTCTGAATCTCCATTTTTCTCTATGGCAACAGTTTCAGAGAAATCAGTTCTGAAAATCATTCAGCAATGTTACAGATGGCAGTGGGAGGAAATTCTTCCTTTCCAGGGTGTCATTTCTCACCCTTCAGATCAGACTCTTCTTTCCACCTCTTCTTCGTCACATGCTGTCCCAAGGAGTGATAGAACCAGTCTCTTCTTCTGAACTGGGGAAGGGTTTTAACTCGAGATTATTCCTAGTACTAAAGAAAATGCTTAAAGGCCAGTTCTGGATCTTCCTTTCATACACCTGTTTGTCATAGTGTCCAAATTCAAAATGATGCCTCTTCACAACCTGTTAGCACTTCCTTTATCAAGTTTCCTGGTAACACTAGACTTAAAAGAAGCTTATCATTACATCACTATTCATCCAGATTTCAGATGTTTAATGTGGTCCAGACATACAAACCCTCATCACTTCTGTCTTATCCTATGGACTATCAACTGCACCACGAGTGTTCACAAAGTGTCTAGCTCCAGTTATAGCTCATTTCAGCTAAATGTTTCCATATTTAGATGACTTGCTTATCCTTGCAGAGTCTTTTTCAAAATATCAAAAATCTCTCCCTTGGGTAAGGGAAAACATTCTAAAGTCTTACTTGTCTCCTTCACACAGGATTGCGTTCCTGGGATGTCAACTAGACACCTCAGATCAGAGCGCTTTTCTTTCACAGGAAAAAAGATCTTTATTTAGATCTGTTTCTAAAGTTTTCCATTCAGATTTTGGTCACTGTGAGGGAATACTTCATGATTTTGGGTCTCATGGCATTTATGATTGAAATAATTGGCAAAACTTCACTATGAGAAAGATACAGTGGGTATTTTAAATCAATTTGGTCCCAGCATCAACACCTTTTATCTTTTAAAATCCCAGTGCTGGGGTTTGTCAGAATAGAAATCTTTTGGCGGAGACAGACGTCCTTAAATTTATGTCTTCCTTTCTCCGTCCCTGCTCCAAAAGCAGGTCAGTCACCACAGATGCTTCGGACTTTGCTCGGGGAGCAGTTTCTGAAAAGTGCAGGAGGTGTGGGACACCAAGGACAGATACCAACACATAAATATCAAGGAGATGCTTGCCCTGATCAAGACACTCATCATCTCTGGTCCCCAGGACCTCTTCAAATCCTTATAGACAAAACCACAGTCATGTGACATCAACAAGCAAGGAGAAACCATGTTATACCCCCTTTGGGGACTACCCACGTTAGCTTGGGTTATAGCTTCACAGCACATTCTTGTTCTCCAGACATCCAGCATTAGGTTCATAGGTAATTACTAGGCTAGTTACCCTTGCACACCATTTTAAGCCTAGCCAATTTCCCTTCAAAGTTAAGGATCAAATCCTGTACCTTCTGATTGTGAGGTACACATTTTAACCATTATGCCAACCCCCAAGTCTGGCATTGCTGTGTTATTACTTATTGCTGCTGGTCAGGTATACGGAGAACAAAAATTTTGCACCCCCTATAATTTACATACTTCATCACGCTGCCATTTTAATTACCCTCCAATACAGTTAAACACTTTTCCATTTCAAGCTCCCTGCTCAGATTTCTATTTTATGTTAACCCTATATTTTCCCTCGCTCATAAGAGTTTGCTTTAAATTTTTCCCCACTAGGGTCCTGACTACTTGCAAAGTCCACACTGCGTGAATAGAGTTGATTTGCCCTGAACTCAACTGGACCTACTCTCCCACCAGCAGCCCTTTGTGCAGTCACATTGCTGCTATGGATTATGGAATAAGGTTAATTTTGCTGGGTGACCCATGAAAGGAAAAGGACTTTTCCCCAAAGTCAGTAACAGCTACCATCTTCTACTACCTCTCTAACTCTTTACCTTTATTCTTCCTTTTTATTAACTTCCTGCTTTCTTCTCACTTTAAATGTCTTCTCGTACACTAACTTCCCCTCTCTAAAACTGCTCCAGCACTGATCCCTTCATTCATTTTCCACAATGTTTTTCTTTACTCCTTCCACTTACTATGTCTGCTAGGTACTTGCCTCCTGGAGGTACACTGCCATATAATCACTCCACTCCTCTACTCTACACCCCCTTCCTCACCCAGCCCTGACACCACTCCAGTTACAATAGATATATTAAAAAAAAAAAAAAAAAAAAAAGTGTACACACCCCTGTTAAAATGCCAGGTTTTTGAGATATAAAAAAATGAGACCACAATAATATAATTTCAAAACTTTTTCCACCTTTAATGGAACCTACAACCTGTACAATTCAATTGAAAAAACAAATCTGTTAGGGGAAAAATATAAAAAATAAAAAACGTACAATAAGCTGGTTGCATAAGTGTGCACACCCTTAAACTAATACTTTGTTGAAGCACCTTTTGATTTAATTACAGCATTCAATCAGCATTGCCCACTTTTCCTTGCAAAAGCACTCCAAATCTGTCAGATTGCTTGGCCATGTCTTGTGCACAGCTCTCTTCAGGTCACCCCACAGATTTTCTATTGGATTTAGGTCTGGGCTCTGGCTGGGCCATTCCAAAACTTTACTTTTCTTCTGGTGAAGCCATTCTTTTGTTGATTTGGATATATGCTTGGGGTCACTGTCATGCTGAAAGGTAAAATTCCTCTTCATCGTCAGCTTTCTAGCAGACTACCTGAAGGTTTTGGCCAAAAGTGACTGGTATTTGGAACTGTTCATAATTCCCTCCACCTTGACTAAAGCCACAGTTCCAGCTGAAGAAAAGCAACCCCAAAGCATGATACTGTCACCACCATGCTTCACCTTGGGGATGGTGTTCTTTTGGCGATGTAAAGTGTTGTTTTTGTGCCAAACATACCTTTTGGAATTGTGGCCAAAAAGTTCAACCTTGGTCTCATCAGACCATAACACATTTTCCCACATGCCTTTGGGGGACTTGGATTGTTTTGCAATTTTAGCTGGGCCTGGATGTTTTTGTGTGTAAGAAAAGGCTTCTGTCTTGCAACCCTACCCCATAGCCCAGACATATGGAGAATAAGGGAGATTGTTGTCACATGTAGTACACAGCCAGTACTTGCCAGAAATTCCTGCAGCTCCTTCATTGTTGCTGTAATTCTCTTAGCAGCCTCCCTGACCAGTGTTCGTCTAGTCTTTTCATCAATTTTGGAGGGACATCTAGTTATTTGCAACGTCACTGTTATCCTGTATCTTCTCCACTTTTTAATGACTGTCTTCACTGTGTTCCATGCTATATCCAATGCTATGGAATTTTTTGTACCATTTCCTGACTGACACCTTTCAAGCTTTTTTAATTTCTCCAAGTATTTGGGTTTCTAATACCATGATGGGAATGGACCCCATTCCTACGTCAAAGTATGATTAAAGTTCATGAACTTCGTATTGTTTCAATCTTTGATGTCAGCCAGAAGTGCTCTTCGCAGAACCTGCAAAGAGCCCAGTAACTATTCCTTCTGCAGTACATATGGAGTTACATGCATCAGTAACATATCTAAATACAATTTTAAATTATTTTTTTTATAAGACCCGTTGCTCCTACTACTACTGGAACAGTCTGAGCATCTTTCTTCCACATTGCTCATTTCTGCCTGCAGATCCTGATATTTTTTCCCTTTGATGCTTTGTAAGCTCTCTGCGAACCAAGGCTTTTGCTGTAGCAGGCAACTGAGTAAATGTCAGGAAAATCCTACTAGGACAGCTGAACTTTAGGTGGGGTTAATCAGAGTCTCTTTAATTGGGCAGGTGTGTACCCAAGAAGACTGAATGCTGTAATTAAATCAAAAGGTGCTTCAACAAAGTATTAAAGGGTGTGCACACTTATGCAACAGGCTTATTGTAAGTTTTTTTATTTTTTTATATTTTCCCCCCAGATTTGCTTGTTTTTTTAATTGAATTGTACAGGTTATATATAGGTCACATTAAAGGTGGGAAAAGTTTTGAAATTATTTAGTGGTCTCATTTTTTTTATATCACAAAAACCTGGCATTTTAACAGGGGTATGTGCACTTTTTACATCCACTGTACAGTTACTCCTCCCCTCCCTTATTGCAATAGTTGATAAAGACTGCAAACTTTGCTTTGCCTTAACTGATTTTCCATCACACGATGACCCTAATTAGTCAGTAATCCATGGAATGCTTTGCAGACATGCCAAAATGCCTGCAGCTGTCATCTACATCCCACAAAAAGAAAATGTCTGAGCACATGAAACATCACAGTTTGATACCAATAGAGAATCTTAATCTCAAATGGCTTGATCCCCACAAAACTCAACTTAATAGGATATTAACCCCTCTTAGCATTATACTAGTCAACATTACCAGGCCCAACTCTGTATAGCAACAATATTATATTTCTTGATAGTCTTTCAACAAATACATTACTGACAAACTTCTATATCTAAGCATCTTAACAAATACACTTATCAGTCGCGGTCTTACCTTCTCTAAATGGTCCCTTAAATGTAGAAACGGCTACTTTCCAACTCGTCTTGTCTGAATACATCCCTCATTCCCTTTCAGAAATACAACATTCTGAACATCAAACTAAAGAATGGAGGATCTTTTACAGTTGCAATCACCTTACAACAGCACTACCTACATGCTGTAACCCTTACCCCCAAATTAGGATATACTGTACCTTCTCAAAAACTAAGAATTCAAAGCAAACAAACTCCATGGCTTATTAACATTATTTAACAAGTAAAAATGAGGCACTGATTAAATGGAAAGGTGACCCCCATAATACAGACAAATATTAAAAAATATCAATAACTAAAAACGGATACCAGAATATCAACTACTCCAGCCAAAGTTGACTGCTGCAGAAAGTTCCAAGTTTCCTTACTTAGGCCAGACTAACCTATTTTGGAAAGCTATAACAATGGGGTCTGTGGTGAAAGGAGGTACTGCCAGCACAGCCATCTGGAATTTTGTAACTAATTATATGTCATTTGTGAATATCAAATCAATTTATATAAAATGCTTGTGTTGCAAATGTATTAGAACTGCAGGTCATGTGTACATCAAACTGCTCTGTACAGAAAAAATGCAAATAAAGAAATATAATAAAAAGTATCAATGCATGGCTGTGTTACTAAAAAAAACTGTGTAGATTTTATTATAAAAATATTCTTAAACAGATTTGCGCCTTCACTATTAAGATCTCTTCTTCAGACCATTAAAATCAGCTTAATAAAACAAACAAATAGAACAGTAACCATCATTCACATAAAATCTACCAATCATCTAAAAGCCAAAAGCATTTGTTTGTGTCTTTCGGCTTTTCCCGGTTAGGGGTCGCCACAGCAGAACTCCGGTCCGCTAATGATTGGCAGTAGATTTTGACGTGCTGGCTTGCCGGGCCTAATGCACAACCTTCAATGAAGGAACGCCCATTCACGCATGTCGCCACACAGAAGATGCTCTGAGAATTGAACGGGCAACGTCTGTGAGAAGACAACGCTACCGCAGCACCACCACCGCAGTTATAAGCCAAAAGCATAATCTAAACAAATCAGCATGATTTTCCCACGATCATAAAGAAATACAATATATATATTCACAAATCACAATTGAGAAATTAAAGGTCTCGCTAGCAAGAAAATATCAACAATATATAAATCTCAACAAATGCATATATAAATATATAGTGTATATACATATAAAAAAGAGTGTATATACATATATATATATATATATATATATATATATATATATATATATATATATACATATATATACACACACACACACATATACGTACAAATTTAATATATACTACATGAAAAAAGAAGTTATGTACTCACCATAACGTTCCATCTGAGTAGTTAGACTTCATTTGTCATCAACCAGTGGGTTTTGGATCCGATAAGATCAGAGCCAGCAGCTTTCCAAGCCAAGATCAGAGCTCCAATCTCCTCCCCCTTACCCATACTACACTGCAACTTCCTTCCAACCCTCAGATCGAGTTTGCCACCTACAGCGTGACACACATAACCCCAAGAGACATAATCTGACCTGAACACAAACTAGGCTCACTAGAACCAGAAACTCTGAGTCAAAGGACTGACGTAAACCACCAAGGTTAGGGGGAAGAAGGGAGGGAAGGTTGATGACAAATGAAGTCTAACTACTCAGATGGAATGTTATGGTGAGTACACAACTTCTTTATTTGAAGTAGTTAACTTCATTTGGTCACTAACCTGTGGGACAGAGTCCCCAGCTACCAAATTTCTTGGAAGGCCCTTAAGGAAGGATATTCTGGAGCACTGCAGAACCAAAAGAAGCCCTTCCTCTAGGACACCATGTCCAACTTATAATGAGTAATAAAAGTGTGAGAGGAAGCCCAGGTAGCCACTGAACAAATGTCGTCCAGGGAAACTCTGGACCAAAACGCAGCAGAAGTAGCCATAGAACGAGTAGAATGAGCATGAACCATGTCTGGTTCTGGTAATCCATGATCCTTGTACACCTGCAAAATGTAAAGAGAGATCCATCTAGCAAGTCACCTTTGAAACGGATTTCCCCAAAAAGAGTTTGGTAAAGGAAACAAAAAGCTGATTAGACTAACGGAAAGGTTTAGACCTATGTAAATAAAAAAGTGTAACTGTCTGTGAACTTCCAGCAAATGAAGTTTGCATTCCCCTTTATTTTGAAAGTTAGGAAAGAATACTGGGAGATTAATAGACCGATTGATGTTCGATTCCAAAGCGACTTTAGGGAGGAAAGAAGGGTTAGGCCTGAGAGACACCCTATCCTTACGAAAAACTAAGTACGGGGGTTTCATACATAAGGTTTGAAACTCTGACACTCTCCTGGCCGATGTGATAGGCACCAGGAAAGCTGTCTTCCACAACAAGTATTTCAAATCAACTGATGCTGCGGGTTCAAACAGAGGTGCAACTAAGGCTTGAAGAACCAATGTCAAATCCCAAGGAAGAGAAGGATGCTTAACAGGAGGTCTCAGTAAAAAAGTACCTTTGATAAAGGTCTTACAAATTCTGGCAGCAGCAGCTAGAGAACTAGTCCCCCTGCTGGAAAATTTGAGACAAAAACTCTAATACCGCTGGAACAGGAGTGGAAAAGGGATCCAGATTTCTTGAGAAGCCCAAATGGAAAAAATGCATCCATTTACTACGGTACACCTTTCTGGTAGAGGACTTGTGTGCCGCCACCAGAATGGACTTATCAGGGGAAGACACACCGGGAGTCCTGGCAATTAATGGAACTGGAGCAACTAAGCAGCAAGTTTGAGGCTGTCCAGATTCGGGGAAGGAATTCCGAAGGATGACAAATGAGATCCGGAATGGGATCCAATATCCAGGGCAGAGCTACTAGACGAGACAGTAGGCAAGGGAAAAAAACCAGACAAGGCTAGAATGGGGCTATGATGATAATCCTGCTCCCCAACCGCAGAGCTTTCTGCAAGAATTTTGTCATGAGAGGTAGCGGGGGATACACATAAAGACCAGGTGGCCAAGCATGGATAAGAGCATCCCTGGGGGTTTCCTCCTTGAGGGGGAATCGGAGCAAAAAACTCGCTGCATTTCGCATTGGACGGCGATGCAAAGAGATCACAGCAAGGCCGACCCCACTTGAGGAAGATGTTCCACTTCAGAAGGGCTCAGAGACCACTCATAGGGCAAACGTATAGCCCTGTTCAGTTTGTCTGCTAAAATGTTGGACCGACCCAGGATGTGTGTTGCTATCAGAAAACGGTTGGTGGACATCGCCCATTCCCGCACTCTCATGGCCTCTCGACAAAGTGGGTAGGACCTGGTTCCCCCTGTTTGTTGATATACCAAACCACTGACACATTGACTGAACGCAATAGTTGCCAGAGGAAGAGAAGCATGAAGGGCCTGCAACACTAAAAGGACTGCCCTCATCTCCAGAAGGGCCTGCAACACTAAAAGGACTGCCCTCATCTCCAGAACATTGATATGCAGAACGGTCTCATTTGGGGTCCACGTGCCTTGGACAGTCCTGCCTGAGCAAGGCCCCCCACCCTAAATGGGAGGCATCCGTGGTCACCGTGGCTTGGGGTGTGGTTGTAACAAAGGGGCGTCCTTCTCAAAGATCCTGGGATTGAAGCCACCACATGAGGGAAGCTTTGCACACCTTGCTTAGAGGAATTGGGAACTTTAGGAGCAGGTATAACACAGACCACTGAACTTGTAACGTCCACTGTAACGCTCTCAAATGCAGACGTGCACAAAGAACCAGATTTATGGCTGCTGCCATGGATGCCAAGGCTCTCAGGACTAACTCTGTTGGGGGTGAAGAAGTCTGAAGAAGTGCCCCGACATGAAGGGTCAGGTTCCGAAGTTTGCCTGGAGTCAAAAATATCCTGGCCTGAAGAGAATCTATTCTTGCCCCTATGAAGTCCAGAATCTGAACAGGCTAAAGAGAGGACTTCATAAGGTTTATCGTAATACCCAGTAGATTTGACAACTGAATGAAGGAATTTCTGACTTGAATAAGTTGATGCCTGGAGGGGGCGGTGAGGAGCCAATCGTCCAGGTACGGAAAGACCTGGATGCCCTGAAGTCTCGGGTGGGATGCTACAACTGCCATGACCTTGGTAAACACCTTGTGGGCTGTGGTGAGACCGAAGGGATGGACCCTGAACTGGTAGTGATTGGCTCCTAGGCATAAACGGAGAAACCTCCTGGATCGCCTGTCCATCAGGATATGGTAGTATGCATCCTTGAGGTCTACCAAGCGCATTCAATCTTCCTCCTGCAAGAATGGCAGGATGGACTGGAAGGTGACCATCCGGAACTTCTCTTTGGCAATGGACAGGTTCATCGTGGATAGGTCGAGAATCGGCCTTAAGTCCCTAGTCTTTTTTGGCACCAAAAAGAACCTGGAATAGATGCCTGATCCAGACTGGTCTGGGGGGACCGTCTGGATTATTCTTTTGCCTAGCAGCTTTTCTATTTCCAAAGCTGCTGTCTCCCTTTGAGCGGGTGGAATGTCTGGGAGGCACCTTGGGGTTAAGGGACTGTTCATAAAGGGAATGGAATAACCTCTGGATATTATTCGAAGCACCCAGCGGTCTGATGTTACGGACTCGCACAGAGCTAGGTGCTTCAAAAAACGCCCCCAGACTGCCTCCAGAGTGGAGCAGTCGGGCAACCCCTCAGGGCTGCTGGGCGGGTTGATCCGAAAAAGGTTCCCGTGAAACAAAGTTCTTCAGTCCCCCTCTGCCTCTGGGCCGGCATCCAACTTGTCCTCCCCCTGCCTCCAGGGGAAAAGGAGTCTGGAGCGTCCCGGGAACGCTGAGACTTCCGGAACCACAAGTTCAATTGCCCTCGCTGATTCCTGGAAAAGGACCTTTGAGGGTTAGAGAAGCGAATCCCAATGGCCGACAGCATCTTCCTGTCCTTCTCACTCTGGACTAGCGTGTCTCAGACTGTCTTCCTGAACAGGGTCGAACCGTCAAAAAGGGCATTCGCGAAGGACACCTTGAAAGGTTCCAAAAAATTGCAAAGCCAGAGCCAAGCATGACGCCACATGGCCCTTGGTGGCGTGAGAGTAAACGCATGGATGTGTAAGTAACCGACTTAAGAGTGGCCATACGTGCTGAGAATGAACGTTTATCCTCAGCCAAAATGGAGTCCAGGGGAGACCCTGCGTACTCTTTCAAGAGGTCGCGCTGAAGCCCAATCACATAGGCCATATAGTTCAGCGCCCTAATGGCAAAGGTAGCTGAAGCATATGTCTGCTTTCCGAGTCGATCCATCGCCCTAGACTCCTTGTCCGGAGGATGGACCGAGGAACTCTCCTGTGCCAGTTCCTTTTTGGTGGCCGCCGCCACCACCACCATGGCATCAACTGGGGAACCCTTACTCCATACAGGCTTGTCAGTAGGAGGGCTCAACACTATCAAGCCGTTTTGGTATTGGCTCTACAGTGTCCGGTTCCTTCCAAGCTCTGGTGGTAATGAGGTCCACCAGAGGATCAGCCGGGGGGTGGGCACCCAAGAGGTAGATGGGCCTGCAAACACCTCCAGGAATACAGACTTGTCCGAGGAAGGCTTTTTGGTGGACCAGCCTCCCCTCTGGCGGAGAATTTCCATTATGTCTCCGATGAAGACGTCTTCGGGAGGCGATCTGGGGAGAATTCCCCTTCCTCCAAGTCGGTATCCTCAGTGAGGGACTCGGGAGGCAATCTGGGGAGAATTCCCCTTCCTCCAAGTTGGTATCCTCAGTGAGGGACTCAGGGGAGTCCATGTGCCTCCTCTTGCACGGGCATTTGCGAGGGATCTCTTCCGGGGGGTGACTCTCTGGGGAGGGCTCACAAACAGTTTCGTATTCCTTAGAGGGGAACCGTCTGGGGGCGTACCAGACACAGGCTGTCCCTGGGAGGACTGGATGACAGAAGACATACTCAACTGTGAGGGAGCAGGGGCAGACTCAGAGGAAAGAGTGAGGGGTCTCGATCCTCCTGAGAGAACCTTCTCCACAACGAAGGCCGAAGGGGAATCCTCTCCCTGAAACTGGTAGGATGAGTAGCCGTGCCCCTTGGATCCAACAAAGGGATCGGAGCCGAGCCCGGAACAGTCGGACCCAGAGGCATGGTATGCCCCAACCACAACGGAGCTGATGACACACTCATCCCCTCGGATCCGATGCCTAGATCTCGGCTCCGACAAACTTGAGGGCATGGCTGGCGGCTCCGACAAACTTGAGGGCATGGCTGGCACAGAGGTTGGAAGAACCATCTGCGCCGACCCCCTGACTCTGGGGCGCCTCTGATCCAGGGACTCCGAAACCCGGGGATGGATCGGAGAAGGAGCTATCGGGGCGAATATCGGAGCCAAACTCCCTGCTCCGGCGGGAGGGGGAGCCAGCAACACTCCCATCTCCAATTGAGTCTGCAAGAACCTTATCATCCGGTCCATGTCAGCTTCAGAGGGGCTTCTTGTGGATCTGGAGGATGCCACTGACACTGGCCGGGAGGGCCAATGTGAGGACGACCTCGAAGGAGGATGAGCCGCCTCCTCTGGCTATGGGGAGAATCTTGAAGAACGGAGCTGAGGGGAAGACGGCCTAGGAACCTTTTCTGGGGTAGAGACCACTTTGATGGGGGTCGATGGATCCGACGGGTCCGCTGGTCTCTTACGACCCATCTCCTTGTCTCCTCTCTTTTTTTTTCTCTTTCCCTTTCTTTTTCTCTGTGTTTCTCCTTCCTGGCCTCTCTATCACCCTGTTTTGAAGTGGGAGTGCGAGTCCTGGACAGGGGAGGAGGACCAGAAGCTGGTACAGCCACAGCCGTGGCCGAAGCCGCCGATTCCGCTGGGAGAAGACCAGCCAGAATCAACATGGCTCTGCAATTCCACAGAGCCAAGGGGTTAAAAGCTGCACAAATCTTGCAGCGCAAAGTAAGGTGGAGAACCCCTAAACACACGACGCACAGAGTGTGACCATCGGCCGGTAACAGCTTATGGCCACACTCTGTGCATTTAGAGAAAGTTGGCTTCTGGGAGTCCGACATAGCCACTCCACAACAAGCAAAGGCTAACTAGGAACCTAGTAAAACACACGCACACACACACACACACACACACACACACACACACACACACACACACACACACTTAAATCGCACAGTTAAAGTTAGACCAAAAAGATCCCACTCTACCTGGCTGGAGCTCAGAGATCACATCTTGGTGAAGCCGCGGCAAATGATATCTGGGGGTTGGAAGGAGGTTGCAGTGTAGTATGGGTAAGGGGGAGGAGCTTGGAGCTAGGATATTAGCTTGGAAAGCTGCCAGCTCGGATCCGTATTGGATCTGAAACCCACAGGTTGATGACCAAATGAAGTTAACTACTTCAGATCATATAATTTACAAAGACTCTGACTCTTCAGCACAGGCTTCAATGGAACATAATCATTAAATCCATGTCCCCTATCTGCTCATAATTTACTAATCCAAAGGAGCTCTATGCTCTCAGTTCGATTACAAACATCACTTAACAGATCAGTTCAAAAATTCTATCAATAATTAAAAATAAAAAAAACTACATTCAGAGTCATATTTAACATGCTTTGCTAAAGCATTCTCACTACTATGAATATGGATATGGTAGACATGCTCCCCAATACTCTCCCAAAAAGAGACCTATTCGTCTTCTCTACATAAAACGAATAGCATGTCACACAATACACCAAGTAAATCACATTTCTGGTTGCACAGTCAGCCTTAGCATTAAAATGGTAGTCTAACCCAGCATCTGGATGTTTAAATGTAGACTCATGATTAAACTATGAGCACAAACTACATCGGCCACAAGGTAGTGTACAGAAAATCTTATCCACATTAACTTTAGTATTCTGTACTGGATAGCAAAGAAGCCGCTTCAGTGACTTCTTGTTCTTATAGCAAAAATGGGGGGGGGCTCCTGCCAAACACCTTATCTGTTCATCTACAAGGAAAATGGGCCAATGTTTCCTAAAAATATTAGCAATGGCTCCAGAATCACTGCTGAAGAACATAGGAAATGACAAAAAAAAATCTTTAGTATCGTTAGCAGTATAACAAACTTCCAGATGATGAAAAATACAGTCTACCTCTGGAACTTCCATCATCAATCTCATAACGAAAATAGCCCTTCTCTCTAAAAACATTTCTCAACATTTCCAAATCATGCATAAACATATAGTCACTGACATTCAACCTGGATATCTGTAGTCCCTGCCCCTTAACTCTACTTATAAAAATATGAGTAGGGTGCATACTAATCCTATGAAGGAATAAATTCCTACAACATTCCTTTCCATAAAGTCCTGTGCTGAAGGTCAAATCAACATCTCTTACAATTTTAATGTCTAAAAAAATCTATCATAGTTGTAAAAAATTTCATAGAAAACTTTAAAACCCCCCACTCAAACATAATTCATAAATGAGAACCTCATTACAAGAATAAAACTCTTGACTCTCTGTTTAAAATTATGTGCATCACCCACCTACTGGAAAGATTTAAAGTTAACACTGCACCATGTAGGATAACCACCTTAATATATGTGTTTTCCTTTTTCAGATGAAATATTTAACTATTTCTTTCTCAGCTACTTGCTTCCAACCTTTGCTGTGTGTATGTGAGAAAAAAAATGTACCGGTGTGTACATATCATTAAACAAATCTCAGTTTTGTGATAACTCACTGTAATAATTTCACTGTGTTTACACTTGTTTTTGTACATCTGGAGCTTTTCTCCCTGGGCCTCCACTGAAAATTGATCTGTATCCAGTCGGACTTTCCCGTTTAACAAATGTAAAATAAATAAATAAATAAAAACAAAATCAGTAGTAGTGCAAATAAAAGTTAAAAACACTTGCAAATGATGTGCTGTACCTCGCCATAACAAAAAATGACATCAACAAAACAATAAAAACAAACAAGCTCCGCAAAACTAATTAAAAGTAAAGATCATATTCCACTCCCAATATGCCATAATGATATTGGCGTAGCTACAGATGTGCCCATAGCTACACCAGATTACTGCAAGTAATATTGACCATTAAACACAGATAAATTATTCTCCAATATGACCTTCAAGAAATTGACAAATCAAATCAATCATTAGGTCATCATATATACTGTTCTCAACTTGGTAGGCTCTGGTAAAATCAAACCCAGTAATGTTAGGGACAGAGGTAAACAAAGGGGCAATACCTAAAGTAACCAAAAACAGTCACAAGAGAGAATATGCTCATCACTAAATTCAAAAAGATCAATGCAAAAACTGCTTAAGAGTCCTTACGTACAGGGACATTCTGATCCAAGAAAGACCCGAGATGCTTCAACAAAAATTGAGAATGGCTCAGTAAGCCAACCTCCTCTAGACACAATCAGCCCAAACGGTGGCCGAACAGGATGCTTGTACATCTTTGGGAGCCCATGAAAAGTTGGAACAAGTGGATGCTCCACTCTAAAATAGCATGACAGTTAAGGAGTGATGCAAAGACTTGGCATTAGAATCGGCAGAGAGACTGAGACGTCTAGAAGCCAAAGAAAATCAGAGGCACAGGCAACATGAAAAGGAAATGCTGATTCTTTGCCAGGGTCATGGAGGTAATTAAGAAGGGAATAACTGAACCCCAGAAGAAATAAAGGTCAGTAAATTTCTTCCAAAATTCACAGACTGTAATAATTTTGATAGTTTTACTCCTATGTTTGATA
This sequence comes from Protopterus annectens, assembly GCF_019279795.1. NCBI lineage: Eukaryota > Metazoa > Chordata > Ceratodontiformes > Protopteridae > Protopterus > Protopterus annectens. The sequence continues at coordinate 944,103,975 of NC_056728.1, forward strand.
CGGTACGTAAACAGTATAATGTTGACAAAGGGCTCTGGATACGGTTCCTGACCCCCTTACTCCATGTTAAAGCTGTAACTGCCATTTCTAAATGGTCAGCTACCGATTAAATAAGCAAAGTGTTTTAAGTTAACACCTAAAACCTACAGAAAAAAAAAGTTTCAGGAGCATATCAGCAAGGCAGATCAATGTGTGCGAATATACTGCTGAGTTAAGCACTTATTTTCGTACATGGCCGAGTGGGTGTCAGCTCACCACTTCTGAAGGACTGGGAGACCTTCTGGTGAAGGAAAAAGCCCTTAGCACATTGCCTGATGACATAAGGATCTGGTTGGCAGATAGAGAATGCAACACCATAGATGAGTTGGGGAAAAAAGGAGACCTATACCTAGCAAGCAGGGCATCACTGCACAGGAAAAGGATACTCAATGGTGCACATGGGTATAAGGAAACCCATGGTGGGCAGCCTAAACCACCCCAACAGAGTCCACCAGTAACAGGGGAAGCCACCAGTTCAGGTACACAGCCAGGATCAAGGGTTAAAATGCTTTAAATGTAACCAGTGGGGCTATGCAGCATATAGATCTCCATGGAGGCAAGGTGAGGAACAAAAGGTAGGGGAGCTAGTAAGTGGGAATAACATAATGCCAGCGGTAAGTTGTCTCGAGACAACAAGGGTACCAAACTACCACAAAAGGTTATATCCTATCTTAGAAAATGAAAAACAGGCCACTTCTAAGAGAGACACAGCCTATGACTTAACCATTGTGAAGCATGCAGTGGCTGAAGAGGAGCACTTCTTGCTTGGGATATCTACTCCAGTTAGAGCTTTAGGAGGGACCCCATTCCAAATACCTTTGGCTAGGGTTCACCTTGACTGCAAGAGTGGAAAAGGAAGCAAGCAAGTATGTTTGTTTGAGGATATCCCTGCAAATGTCCTGATAGGGAATAATTCTAATAATGCAGTAACTTGTGTGCATGCAGTGACATGCAGTCAGGCTTGGAAATAGGCATGTGGGTCTGGTAGCCTGGGGGTGACTTATAAAGACCACACACTTGAAGCCAGGACTGGTGAGGTGCTTACTTCACAGAGGGAGCTACCCTGTAGCAGTGAGACTGAAGGTGAGCCATAGCTGCTGGTGGGTACTGATGTTCCCTTGGACACAGTGACTGCAAGGGCAGAGGTGAGTAGTAGTACCCAGGCTGACAATGAGGCACCACTGATGGTGGATACCAGACATTCCTGTGGAAGGGGAGCTGGGAAGAGTTACAAAGAGAGAGTTGAGACCGACTCAGCTCTCAGACCCTACATTACAAAGCTTAAGGGATGTAGCTAGGGAGGCACCAGATTCTCAAGAAAAGGTGGAATCTGTATACTGGGATAAAGGATTACTGTAAAGAGAATGGACTCCTGAGGGAGGGCTAGAAGGTGAGAGAATACAGCAGTTGGTACCACCTGGCACTTCTAATGGCAAGAATTGCAGAAGTATAGACTTTTTTACCCCACATGTCCAAGGCCTTAGATTCCTTATCAGAAGACGCATAGTTTTTAGCAATAACAGGCTTAACACCCTTGGGGATTTGAGAAATAATTTCAGGGTCAGCAGTAGGGTTTCTAAAAAGGAACTGATGAGAATCAGGAACCCTATAATACCTATCAGGTTTTCTGGGGGCAGGAGGAACAGAATTAGGAGTTAAAGAATTTTCCATGAAAACCATCATCCACAACTTCCAAAACTTGAGTTATAGCCAGAGGCTTATGCTGTGGCAAATCCAAAAATTCCCGGATTCTTTTCTTAGATTGGGGAAAATCCTGACATTCCCATTTAAAGTGCTCCCTAAGAGTATTCAAAGTATCCCCAAAGGAAAAAATCTTCTGGAGGGGAGGCTGAAGTGATAGAGTCCTCAGCATTAGAATCCTCAAAGCCAGAAATAAGTTGAGAATTTCCTTCTTCACCAGCAGAAATACTGGTAACCTCAGAATTTGAGACAGACAAAACATCAGGAGACAATTCCCTAGCCCCCGTGGAAGGGGGGGATGAGAGCCCCTAATCAGGAAAAGAAGACCCCCAGCCATCTTTACCAACTGGGACTGAGGCACAGGAGGGGAGGCAGATGTCTGCTTGTGAGTAGGTTTGCAGCTGGAAGGTTTGCTAGCAATCCGGAGGGACTTGGGAGGCCTAGCAACTGCAGACGTCTGAACTAAGGTAGTCAAGTCTGGTTCTGGTCTCATGTTAAAAAGAAGAGGCATCAGTAGCCGGTGCCTGCATAGCGGCTCCGGACCCATCCGAGTTGGCGGCAGGTGGAGGGTCTGAAGACAAAATAGCAGCCTGCGGCATGGAGGACTCCGTAAAGGTCTTGGCAGAGGCCTGCAGCTGAAACTCTGCATACTGCAGGGGCTGTGAAAGTGCCTCACTGACTATCGGTGTGCCGACGACCAATTTCACAGGTGCGTCATCAGCAGATTTAACCCTAGGCCTGTCGTGGTCCTTGTCTTTGCGTTTCCTAGGAATATCCAAAGTCGAGAGACCAGAAGATGCCATACCGACGAACTTAGGCCATACTTAGAAATGCTTATACAAAATCTTAGCTCTATGGCGTATGGTACGCAGGTTAAAGGAAGCACAGAGACTGCAGTTAGGGACGTCGTGCTCTAGGCCCAAACAAGTTATACAATAGGAATGAAAATCACGGTGCGGAATCTGTTTTCCACAGGCAAGACAGTTATTAACTTTATCTGACATTCGGTAAAGCAAGAAAAGAGGATCCCCAATGGGGTACTTATCTGAAGGAGTCTTCAACTTGGTAGTCGGAAAGCAAAAAGAAGGTAAACGGCCGACCGGCACTCGTGCCAATTGCATCTGCTTCGGGCTCTGCAATAAGTAAGACTGAGGAAACAGCGTCGGCTGCCTCCTTTTATACCCGACGTTCTGACATCAGTTTTACAACTGGCGGCAGCTGACGTCATATACAGAGGACTCTGGTATTCGGACTGACCGAGGGCTATAGGGAGCCGGATAACCCATATGTTAGGACTGCAACACAGAAACACGAAGTACGTACAGTTTTGTACCTACCATAAATGTAGATGTCTGATAGATATGCAACTGCAGTCAGGTTGACCGAAGGGCTTCCTGAGGCAGGACAACCCATATGTCAGGACTGCAGTTGCATTCTTGAAGGACATCATCATGTTGAAACCTTAACATGACAGAGAGGCCCTTGTGCTAAGTATTTGCAGTAGATGGCAGGAGGAGTCTGAGGGGGATCTGGTGACTGATCTCTTCAGTGAGGCTCAGACTGACATCTCAGGGAAGGTGTAGCAATGTCCCAGTAGCTACCCTACCCAGGTTCGAGAAATCCAAGGAGTATAAAAGAAGTTTGGGGGCATGCTCACCAGGAAACCAAGGTGCAACCACCTGATGCACCACCATGTGGATACAGGACCCCAGAGACCCATCAAGCAGGCCCCTTATAGGGTGCCTGAGAGAGTCAAACAGACTCCAAGGAAGAGGATACAGGAAATGCTGAAACTGGGTGTAACCTAGGAGTCTAGCAGTCCCTGGGGCTCCCCAGTGGTGCTGGTACCAAAGAAGGATGGCAGCACCAGATTCTATGTTGACTACAGGAAATTAAACAAACAAGTCACACAGAGTCAGATGCTTACCCCATGCCTAGGATAGATGGAGCCCTAGAGCAGCTGGGTGGGGCCAAGTATCTTACCACTACTGATCTAATCAAGGGCTACTGGCAGGTGCCCTTGAATCCTAACTCTAGGGAGAAGTCAGCCATGCGACTCATTTCGGCTTGTACAAGTTCATGAAGATGCCCTTTGGGATGAAAGATGCCCCAGTGGCATTCCAGAAGCTGGTAGATCTTATTCTAGCAGGAGCAAGAGATTTTGTCCTTGGTTACCTGGATGATATTGCCATCTACAGTCATTCCTGGCAAGAGCACGTTCAGCATGTCAGGGAAGTGCTAGGTAAACTACAAAGGGCAGGGTTGACCATTAAACTCGTGTCAGGTAGGCATGGCAAAAGTCTCCTACTTGGGACATATAGTGGGGAGTGGTAAGATCAGGACAGAATCTGCCAAAATGGAAGCCATTCAGGCATGGCCGGCCCCTGTTACCAAAAAGCAGGTAAGGGCATTCTTACGGACAGCAGAGTACTACAGAAAGTTTGTCCCAATTATAGTACCATAGCTGCTCCCCTCACAGACCTGACAAGGAAAAACATGCCAGATAAGGTAGTGTGGACCCCAGCATGTGAAAAAGCATTCCAGAAGCTTAAAGGAGCTTTGGGAAGACCCCATGTGCTAACCAGTTCAGATAGCAGCAAAGGATTTGTTGTGCAGGTGGATGATTCAAACCATGGGGTGGGAGCTGTACTCAGCCAGGTTTCCTCACTGGGAGAAGACAACCCAGTGGTATATCTCAGCCATAGGTTCCAACCCAGGGAAGAATGCTAGGCAGCTGTAGAAAAGGAATATCTTGACATATCGTGGGCACTGCAAAAACTCTAGCCTCATCTGTATGGACGGAAATTCACTGTAGTTACAGACCACAATCCCTTAACATGGTTACATCAAGCCATCCAGCAAAATGTCAAGCTACTAAGGTGGAATCTAGGGTTGCAGGCATATGATACACTGTGAAACACTGTAGTGGGGTTAGCAATGTCAATGCAGATGGGCTTTCAAGACAGGGAATAGGGTAATGTATTCTCAGACAGGATCATCCCTCTCAAGCAATGTTTCTAAAGGGTCACTTGAAAAACTAGCTTGAGTCTTCAAAGGGGGAAGAAACTGTGATGAAAGGAGGTACTGTCAAGCACAGCTAGCTGAAATTTTGTAGATAATTATATGTTGTTTGTGAACAAACTAATGTATATAATATGCTTGTGTTACAAATGTATTAGAACTGTACGCCATGTGTATATCAAACTGCTCTGTACAGATATTTATGTTGAAAAGGTATTTGTAAAGTGCTTTGTTTAAAATGTATCCACAATGTGCCCTACTGGAAAAGAACAGAAATGTACTTGCACTATTCTACCCGTTTAAATGTATATATTTAAACAGTGGAAACTGGAATACAAGAGGTTAACCTCAGCCCAGTAAACTTTAGAAAAATATTTGAAATTAAATCACTTTACAGCCTATGCCATAAAGAGGCTCTCTCTCAAGTTTTCAATACAGCTAGAAACACAAAGTATGTACTTGGAATCTTTCTGACTTCTAGCATCTGCCAAAGATCTGAGCAAAAGCCCTTGCAAGAGTTATTTTTAAAGGTAGATGCTAAATACTGCCAGCTTAAGCAATGGGGGTTTTGGCCTGGGAACTAGAAGTCAGATTACCAGAAATGTCATTCTGCAAGTTATCCTTGCAGCAATATTTTAGATATTTTGAGAAGTCTTAGTGTGAGAGAGCATTCTGCATTCGGTCTTGAACCTGGCAATAAGAACCAGTCACATCTGCCTTACTCGAAGTTTCTAAGGAACAGTATAATTCTCTTAGATACAGTCAGGAATATAGTGAAGTTTAGTTTAGATGTTTTTCTGTGTTTGCATGACCCTGTATTGCAATATTACTTTCAATATTTCCTGTGGTTTTGAACTCTGATGTCACTGTGAATATATATTTAGTATTGTCTTGTTCTTTTATTTATTATTAAATTTAAACCATTTATTGTGGCTGATCTGTGTAAAGATATTTAAGTTTTGAGAGTACATGCATATTTTTTGGTGACTGTGTGGGCAACTCCTAATAGCCTTGCTATTGGTCAAGCTACCATTTGTACAGATAGTAACATTACACAGTAGGACTGGGCACCCTTTGTTAAGGGCCCTAAAGTAGCTGAAAAAGGAGTGGTTGATGGCAGTGAAAACTATCTTATAGTCTGGGCAGATGGGGTTATAGCTAGTAAACCTGTCCCAGCCTTTCCTAGGTGTGTGTGTGTGTGTGTGTGTGTGTGTGTGTGTGTGTGTGTGTGTGTGTGTGTGTGTGTGTGTGTGTGTGTGTGTGTGTGTGCATGCGTGTAAATCAAACCTCAGAGTGTGCATGTCAGCTACTTGGGCAGGGGCACAAAGCAATGGTTAGAAAGAGAGGGTGCTGGAAGTCTTGGCTTGGTCACTCATCCGAGATCTCAAATTGCTGTGCCAGTGGGGAGTCTTATTGGGGATCTGGAGAAAGAGGGAAAAACCAGCCCCGGACTGACTGTGGTCTCTGTGTGCTCTTAAGGGAAACTGCACTTGATGCAGAGAGCTGCACGTGGAAAAACTATGTGGGTACCTGTCATCCTCTCAGTGAATGTCCCACTGTTGCCAGCGGTGTGGATTGAGGCTCTTTGATTACTGGTCCAGTGGAGGATCATCACAGGGTCTACACAAATTTTCCCCTAAAATCAGAACAAGGCATAGTCTCAGGGCCTTTTTTAATCACAGAATTGAAAGAAAATAGTGAATTTCACGCTCTCTCTCTCTAGATATCTTGAATACTCAGCAACCCTCTTTTATTCCCCCTACAATCAACTACAGAACTCCCTTCAAAACAATTTAAAAACACCTGCAATAAATGCACCGTAGATATTAATTTGACTGCCATTCAGTTCACTTCAATATACTTACGCTAGGCAGTAACATAGACTCTCACTTGTCCTTTTCTAAGCTACCTCTCACCGCTAACATCCTTCCTTTTATTTTTAAATATACTGTTATCACATCTCTGGCCAAGATCTTCCCCATATACTACTAATGATTTCTGCACAACTTCTTATCTATGTTTGCTAAGTAAAATTCTAGAGAAAATTGTAATGTATTCCACTACTTGTTTTTAGACAAAGTATGATACTCTCAGTGATAAACAATATGGCTTCTGACAAACTGTAGCACCCTGACAGCCTTCTTGCAGTTTGATGGACCATATTACTCCAAGGAGCAAAGTAAGTTAACCGGCACAATTTTTATGGGTTTTAAAAGGTCTTTGAAAACTGGACACTCTCTACTCCTAAATAAACTGGCCAATATTGAGTTTTCTAGTAATGTCATGCAGTGGTTCAACAGATGTCTTTCAGACAGAAGCTTTAGATATTTGGCCCTGACAAATACTCTGTGAAAGGGTTTGATAAACAAAGTGTACCTCAGTGTTTGTACTTGAACCACTTCCGTTCTCACTCTTCCTAAATGACAGTACTAGAGACCTTCCTTAGACCATCTGTATCCTTTATGCCCACTACATAGTCTTTACTAAAGCTATTAAAACCAATGACTTACAAGACTATTTCATATTTGAGGCAGTTGACTTCATAACAACAAATCAACTGTCAACACAAAAAACACTGCTATGCTACTTAGTACACCTCGGCGACCCCAGAAACATAAACAACATCACTATTAAAGACCCTTAAGGAACTTTCTTGCACAAAACAACACAAATACCTAGGTAAAACTCCAGAACTTCACCTCTCACATACCCATCAACACAAATACCTATGTAGCATGCCAGATCCTCACCTCTCATGTACCAAGCAACACTAATACCTAGGTAGCACACCAGATCCTCACCTCTAATTTCACTTGCATGCAGAGTTAATGACATTTTAATTCAACAAAAAGTTTTGTACAAGATTTCAAACTTTCTCAAAACAGAAATCTAGATGGTCTACAGCTATAAAGGTCTTCCTTCCTTCCTGGAATTGACTATGGATTTTCAATTATAGCACTGTGATCCGCTTTCCACATCTTACTAATTACTACTAACAGAGAACATCACGAGTCGCTGCGGTGGCATATAGGGATAATGTTGTGACTACAGCTCAGTTGAGACAGCCACAATTAGCAGCTGGGGAAGGTATGGTCCAAAGTGGGAAAACTGGAGCATTGGAAATCAAAGTTACTGCCTCAGGAATATTGTTTGCATCTAACTAGTTAAGCTGCCATACACTATGGCTACTAGTGAAAGGAAATTTTCCAAAATCAGCAGCAGCAAGCTGGAACAGCATTCCTGAAGAGATATGAAAAATAGAACATGCCAAGTTGTTTAAAAAGTCATCAGGTTACACCCTGTCAAAGGCAATAAATGCAACTGCTGATACCTCAAAGCATTTTATAAATCAGGCAATTCTAATATTCTTGTAAATTAAGTAATTGCTGGTCACATCTGAATTTGATGCTTGGGGGAACTAGCTGCTGAAAATAAATGGACAGATCTGTATATTTTTTTTTTTAAATACACTACCATCTTGCATATCACTGCATCTTGCTTGTGCCATAGCTAAGATACATATGCTTTCATTATTTGTTGTACTCCTGTTTTATTAATAGTATGCTTTTTGACTGCATGTTTGTCTCAACCTACTTGGCTCAGATCATGACTGGAAATGGTCCACGGACTAATTCAATTAGGTGGTTAACAAAATGTAAAAATTAAATAAATAAATAATGAAAAAATGTTGTGCACAGACTTCAGTTTAAGTCAATTTTACCAACTGACAACTTTAAATAAAACTAAATTTAATAAATCTCCAAAATGACATTATAACATTTAATAAAAGTACCCTTGCAAGTATTCTGAAGATTCTGCCCAAAGACATCACTACCTATGTTATTGCTTTGAAAAATGGTTCCTCTACAAGAAAAGACGCAAAATGACACTCAAGAGACCTTGAATTCTCAGCAGCTGCAGTGTTTCTGCAAACTGCTTTCACTAACCAAATTCACATTCAGCATTTGTTGTCTAGGTCTGCCCCTGCCACCTCCTGAATTCATGTTTAAGACCTGCTGTCCAAGGTTACCCCTTTCCACTACCCTAATTCATGTTTTGTACTAGTTGTCTGGGGTCACTCCCACCAGCTCATAATTCATTTTCAGAACCTATTGCAACAGACATCACATCCACCTCTTCAATTTACATTCAGCGCTTGTTTACCAACAGGCACCAACTTTCACATCCTGAACTAATGTTCACCAAAACATCACAGGTATAAAAGTTAAAGTAAAGTAGTCAACTTTCAAAAAAAATTACAATGAGAGCTTGTTTTTTTTTTTTTTTTTTTGAAGGGAACAAGATCCCAACACATTCCATGCAATATAAACTAGCTCACAGACTGTGCAACATTGGAGATAAGGGGAAACTTTATTAATTCCACTTCAAGTCCTGCAATGCTGAAATCAGTATAGCCATAATATGCAACAATACTGGATTTGAATGTTCTAGTCTTGACATTACAGAACTCAAAGTAACACCAGCTTCGCCAACTGCCCAGTTTTCTGCTTTCCCCAAATTCATTTTTAGCCCTTGTTGTCAGGTCACTCCTCCCCAGCTCCTATCTATTTTTACCAGTCAGTAATGACCATCCTGGCAGGGTGATATGCACTACCCCCCAAACATTCTGACTGTGGCCCATGAGGAAAAAATGCATCTGCAATTTTTCAACAAGTTCCCCAATTTTTATTTTGCTCTCCACAAAAAATCCACAACTTTTTATAATTTATGCCAATATGTTTTGACTAAAAACAAACACTGTAAAGTATTCATACATTCAAGTAAATCTAAAAGGATAGCAACAGTTTACTGAAGTGGTATATGCTATATGATCAGGAAGGCCAGAGTAACCCAGTAAGTGACCTATTCAACTTCTGATTTTCATCACTCAGGCTGTGTGTTAAAACTTGATCAAATTTGGTTCATAAAGCAGAGACTGCTCATGCTATGTAATAGACTTCCCATACATGTCAAGCAGAGCACCTCAATGGCCCTTTTCAAGAGAAATCTCGATGAGTGAATGGGAAATAGAAAATTCACCCCCAGGGATCACTCCAGTGGCTCTACTCGACAGAAGCACTGGGAACTAAGGTCAGGTGGCACGATGCCAGAGTAATCCTATGGGCTAGGCTCCAGGGCCATTAACCTAGTACACACCTATGAACATATGAATCCAGAATTAAAACAACTGGGGCAGTCAGAGAAATTTTCGGTCGCAAAGAAAATTAACAGCAGGTGGGAGAAGAGGTGAAAATGTACCAATTCACAAGGGTGAGGCAGTCACTACAGCAGAGTCATCTGATATCCTGAGTAGCTTCCCAGACTGCGACCCCTGAACCCAAAGTTGAGGGCCCAAAAACGGTCTTCTGGTGTTTTGTAACTATAGCATACTGGTTGCTACAGTTGTAAAAAAACACCTCACTACAGTTACTACCTTTAACTGTGATCATAAATGCAGTATCAGCATTCATTTATGAAGTTGCAGTGTTCTCATACAGGCATTCACTTCTGAAGCTAAAACACGTCCCACACTGGCACCTGTTCCTCACACCCCGTAACAGCCTACAACTCGGGCATCTGCTCCAGTCATCCTGTTCCAGATTAAGCTCTAGCATGGACTACTATGTGTTGCTCCATATGGCGGACTTTCTCCACTATTATCATCCTAAATGTTTATATACAGGAGTTTAACTGACCTGGTTGAGAAAAATGCTGAATATATGTTCAAGAAAGCTCAGTTCAGTTATTTCCTGCAACTTTAAGTGACCCAACTGCATGCTTATAAAATATGAAGAAACACACATCAACACCTTTACTACTGACCTTTTCCAAGAACGCCGTGCCCATATTAACAGTTTTTGGCAATTTATGTTCTTAGCATTAAAAGGGGTTTTGGAATTAAATGTCACTGTTAAATGTATTATGACAAGAAGGAGCAGCAGTTTTACCAAGTGATTTACGACTTCATTTTTCAGCAAAAGAGGCACAAGTAATTATGTTTCATCTATACTCTACTCTAGATGGAGTACCTGAATGAATGCCCAATATGTACATACTGCACTGCTTGAGATACTTTGAGGTCTTCAGCAGCTACTTGGTAAAGCACATCTGTACAAGTCACATTTATAACCCATTATTAGAGGGTAGGGGGGTTGGCTACTTAAGCCTGCAATTTCCTGCAGTTTTGCAAAATATTTCTACACTTTTTAATTACATTTTCTGTAGTTTTGTAGTGGCCCTGGTTATGACCTTAGATTCTGCAGCCTAAAATTTAAAGGCATAAACAACCATGAAAACATTTCCAAAAGGTAATAAAGGCATTTGATAAAACAAGGGGCGGCAGGCGAGACTCTGCTACCAGCTCATGTTACTGTAACATCATAATAAATCCTCCTAGTCAGGCTGTTCTGTCAGAGAAGACATCTTAGGCGATAGCATTATACACCAATACTGTGATATTTTTTTTAAATAAAATGTTCACTTTAGAATTTCAATATTTTACCTCCATTGACGTTTGTTCATTGCAGGCCAGTGGTCAATAATTCCTTCTAATATAACAGATTTTTGAGGAATTAAGTAATCTTGCTTGAAATGTTCAAGAGATGGACAGCATTCATGGATAACCTCTACATCAGGCTCGACTGCTTGTACTGAAACCTCTGTTGTCCATTCCTATTACATAGACAGGAAGATTTGTGAATATGATGATGCAACACTACTGAAACTTCATACAATCACTTAGGAAGAAGATATGGCAACAAGCAAAACAGTCAAATAACTGAGAGATGCAAAACACACAAATCATTCATCTCCATAGAAAACAAAAATTCTCCCAGCTACAGTCTGAAATATTTCAGGCAGTACAGGAATACAACTACTTTATTTTGTTGTTTTAACAATGCTTTCCACTTAATACAGCATACAGACTTTATTGAAATACAGTCAAAACAGATGCAACTATTAAGTAACATATCTGCATAAAAAGCCTTTGTCCTTAGGATTAAACAACACTGTAAAGCATGGAGTGTCATGATTATGCTCAAGAATCGGAGAAGAAAACAAACCTGATACAATTGGGTATTAGTTAACAGCAGCTTGTAACAGCACTTTCAAAGGTCGGTAACAAATGTTACATACCCCCTAAATGCTGCTACAGTTGGGTAGAAGGGAAGAGACGTTCCTTCACTCTCAGTGGTCCCTGAACATCCATCCTCCTGTGTCCACCTAAGTAATTTATTTAAATTAGGGCAGTACTTAAAAACGGTCATGATTTTTTCCCTTCCTTGCTGTCTATGCAACAGCTGGTAAAACACTTTATGTACAACTTGTTACAAAAAAAAAAAAAACAAAACAAAAAAAAACAAACCTGGAGTACGTAAAACTCCATACACTACAAAGAGTTATGATCGGGTCTCACTGATCATAACCAATTATAGTGTGTTTGCAACATGGATGCTAAAGTTCACCGCTGAAGTTTCACGCTCAAGATGAATTTCTTGGCATCCATGTCTCCCACACATAATAATGTTGTTACGACAGTACATCCAATCATAACCCTCCATGTCTGACATGTCGCATAATATATGCAGATTTTCCCACTCTAAAAGTTTATTTATAACCGCTATATTCTCTGTTTATGTTTTTCAGTTGACTATGAAGAACGAGTCTGTTGCATATTAAATGAAACTGTAATGTTATACGTTGATTAACTGAAGTTACGTTTTTGTCAAATATTAAAAAAAAAAAACTCATCTAAATCAATTTGTAGTTCATGCAGCATGGTAACTATAACCTGATATCGGTAAAAAGAGAAATCAGTTAAGAGCTACTATAAGTGCTACACCCAACTTTAGCAAATGTTAAGCACCCCCCCTTAACTTGTTAAGGTCGGGTCTCGCCCTAGGCAAAAGACAGTGACAGAATAAAAAAAACACATTTGTTTGTCTCATGTCTGTACTGGTATAATGTCCCGAATTCTGTCTGATGTCTGTACTGTTATCGTGTCCCTGACTTCCGTCTGATGTCTGTACTGGTATCGTGTCTCTGATGTCTGTCTGATGTGTGTACTGGTATCATGTCCCCGACTTCTGTCTGATGTCTGTACTGGTATCATGTCCCTGTCGGATGTCTGTACTGGTATCATGTCCCCGACTTCCTGTTATAAAGTTAGAAAATAGCTAGAACAGCAGCATGTTATTTGCCTGCATTTCCTGAAGAATACAAAGTTTGCCTGCATTTCCTGAAGAATACAAAGTTTGAATCTCAAATCCATATCATTATTTACAGATTTCAATCATCAGAAACTTGTTGATGCCTACACCTTTGCTTCTGGCCTAGCTTGTAAATGAAAAAAAGGTTTGTGCACCACTTAACACCCAACCAATTAATAAATGTTAAATGAACAGACATAAAATGAAATGTTTGGTCTTGCAAGTTAAATCTGGTAATAGCTTTCTTTTATGTTAAGAAAGAGAAAAAATCCTAACAATGTACCTTAGACTTCATGTAAATGAACTATTGGCTGGTTTTATGTTTTAAACATACCCGTCAACTGTCCAGATTTTTGCCTCCTATTTTGGTCTGTTCCTCAAACTTTGTGGTTTTGCTGGTAAATCATTGAGGACGGTGGTCACTAAATAATGACAGATATTCTAGTTTTAGACTTCATGGCCTTCAGAAAAAGCATGCTAGTGCAAAACCTGTTAATTTAGCAACATTCCAAGAAAAGAGCAATAATCAAAAGCTTTCCTGATTTTGGGTCTTGGCTTTGTCCAGATTTCTTGTGCTAAGCGGCAAACATACAGGGTCCCAAACACAACACATTGTTATTATGAACTGCAAGGTATCACAGACTGAGTGCACCAGAACACAGGGATTTAAGGATTTAGTACCAGGTAATTTTGTGTGTGCGTTTTTCTTTTTACGAGTGTACTACCTGGCTATTTCATACTACTGCCATTTCAGCAGTTAGACTTAACAGAATACTGATTACTTGTTGTGGCAGTGTAAAAGTGAAATTGCCTTTTCCCTGTTTTTTTTATGTGAAAGTGTCAGTGTGTACGGAGCTTTCTACTATCAAGGAGATTCCCAAATCAAGGGAATCAAATTTAGAAAAAAAAAATAGAAATGGGACACTAGTGTGTCCAAGATGGAGGTGTTTCTACATAAATTAGGAATAAGGGATCTATGCCTTTTTGTAGTTATCCAGTCCTTATTTATTTATTACTTGGTTGTCAGGGTTTACTGGGAAAGTCTGACTGGACAATACCCATTTCCAGCAGAGGCCTGGGGAGAAAAAGCTCCATTTACTTACACTGCATTATACTAAATTCCTGTTAAGCACCAACTACTTACACTTCTATTTACATTTTATACACATAGTTAAATTTATACATTCTACTTTTTTACACAAGTGGAAGTTACTAAAGAGAAAGTCCACGTACAACTTAGTGGCTTGTACAGGTAGCAGTTATGTACAAAATTGTTTTGTCATCAGTGAGAGGCTGACAGTATTCTGTTTAAGAGTATTGCACTGTCAACACAAAGTCTTAACCTTGTGATGAACATGCGCAGGACCAGGATTGGTTAATATGTTGTTTAAGCAGAGATTTAAAACTATGGAGTTTGTCAATTTTATTTGTGTGGCGACACTATTATATTATAGCAATGTATGGGGAGTACAGCAAGCCTCCTGAAACATTATTTGACTTATCTGTAAGTAATAAGAATTTGTTAATAGAGCAGAGGTCCCTTGCTGGACAGTGGGGCAGTAATAAGTTTTGTAGTGCAGGGCATTTTTCTGGATGATGAATGAGTTTGTGTGCTGTAGATAGTTGTGAAAAGGTTAGGTAGTTGTGTAATTCAACCCACTTTAATTGCTTTAAGCTATGACAATGGTGGGTCCCATGAGGGAGACTGGTGGCAAATTTAGCTATTTTACTGTAGCAGGAGGCAAGTTTAAGACAGGTGCAGCATATAAGAGAGTTGGCAATAAGAAGGTGGTGGCTAGAGTTTTTCTTGCAGTATCTGTAAGGAATCCGTTGATCCTATAAAGGGAGCCTCACTTCTGGTGTGTAGATTTAATGGTGTGCGCTATATGCTTGTCATACTTGAGACTATCATCTGTTATCATGCCTTGAAGTTTACTGTAAATTACAGTTTTGACAACAGTATTTGCTGACTTTATGGTGAAATATTGCTTTTGATTTTGGCAACTTTTTAAGGTAAAAAGCATTAAATGACAGTTTTCTTGGGGTCGAGTAGGAGGTTTGATTCTTTGAGACGGGTTCCTACAGAGGTGAAAGATTTTTGGGTAATGTCTTGGAGCTTATTTACTTTTGAGGCTGTACATTAATGCTGAATCGTCTTGCATACTGAACTACAAGTGGAGGTGTGGAGGTCACTAACAAATATATTAAATAAGAGACGACCCTGGATAGAACCCGGAGGGACACTTGTAGCAAATGGTTGAAAAGAGGACTAGGTTTTATGTCATTTAAAGGCTTGATGCCTTCCAGATAGGTAACCAAGAAACCACAACAAGTAGTACTGCAAAAATCCTATTGAGGAGAGTCGAATGAGCAGCTGCTAGTGTGAGACAATATCTAATGCCTCTGACAAGTATAAGAACATGGTGGACACAAGCATACCACCATTTCTATGTTAGTTTATAATATTGGTAAAATGTAGTAGAGCAGTAGTGGTGCTGTGCTGGGGCCTAAAGCCACGTTGTGTTTCTGGAAGCAGGTTATTTGAGATTAAGTATTGCATCAGTAACACATGGATGTATTTTTCCAATATTGTGGAGGGGGGGGGGGCAAAGCATCGCTATTGGTCTGCATTTATTAAACTCTGTAGATGTGCCGCCTTTGTGCAGTGGTAGGATGTATGATTTTTTTTTTCCACAGTGATGGGATGCATATTTCCACTAAGGACCCATTACTTAGTATGGTCACATGGAAACTAAAATTTACTTACTTTATTATTTTATATATTTTTATAATTACTTTTATTTACATTTTATACAGATTTTATTTACATCTACTTATATGTACTATTATTTACAATAATTTTATTTTAGGTTGTACTACTTCAGAAAATACCTGGAATCATTCAGATTACTTGAAAAATATGGCTCTTGGACACTTTAATCTTCTGATTACTGTTATGACTGTAAAATAAATTCTGCAGACTAATTCAAGAAGCATATTTTGCCTCCCTTCCAGGAGTAATGAAAGTAAGGGGAATTGTGATGACAAAAATAAGGACTATACTGGGGAAAATGAGAATTCCTCATTGCTGGAGCTGAATTTGGGTGTTAAAGTGGGTTTAACTGGCATGATATTTTGAATGGCGATCAAAGAGAAAGACAAGGTAGAAACAGTTCACCTGAACAAATACTTGAAAAGATTGAGGAACACTGTGTGCCTAACGTGGCATCTGAAACCTTTAACAACTTGGACAGAATTTCTACTGCACCAGATAAAGTCAAGGATTTAAACCTCCTCCTCCCCCAATTTTGAAAAAAAAAAAAAAAAGTGTTTCCAACACCTGTCACCAGTGAATTTAAAATAATCACAAATTCCATTCAAATAATCCAAGAATGTATCGTGTAAGTCACCACCCTTCCACAAAATAAAAACATCATCCAAAAATCTGACGTAAATTGACAAATTTCCATTGTAAGGTGACCCAAAAATGTACTCTGTTTCCCATTTAAACATAACAAGGTTGGCAAACAGTGGGGGGCACAACTGTTTCCCATGGCTACACCCCTTGTTTGTCGGAAAAACCACCAAAACAAAAAAAAGTTGTTTTTAAGAATCACTTCCATCAATTCCAGAATAAAGTTGATCATACTGTGACTCAAACTAGTTTTTTCCACCAAAACATCATAAAAGAACTCAAGCCCCTTGTCATGTGTTATTGAGGTAAAAAGGTCAACCACATCTATGGTGGAAAAACAAACATTTTTGTCCTAGTACTGTCCCTTAATCCTCCTGAGAAAATCCCATGAGTCAATTAAAATATGGTCAATAGGTACCAATGCCTCTCTGACCATACGGTAAATAAATACTCCTAATGGGTAGGTAATACTGTTCGGGCCAGAAAAAGGCATTGTTACACAGTGAGAAGGGGAAAAGAGTGCAGTTTGATGCAGCAAAGTGTTTATCCATGTAGTAATGATATTGAGGTTGTAGTCTGGTGCAGTAAGATATTCCAAGGCTACTCTCCTGTAAAGACCGAGCAACTGTGCAACTCTAAGTGGGAACAAAGACTGAATGCATGGGCTGGGGGATAGTTTAAGGATCACAAGCCACATAACAAAATTTTTTATAACAATTTGCTACTGTGGAGTGCTGCCCACTTCTGGCTGAGCAGCTTGAAGCAGCCCAGCCAAAAACTTTGGTGGGCAAAGAACAGTAATAACAATCAGAAAACTATTTGTTTTTATACCTGGTGGGACTAGACACCCAGAACACAGACAATTCTACCTTACTGTCCATGAAGAGCTCTCAATTTACCAAGATAAACTAGGTCAAAAACTTCTAAAAGGCACAATAAGTGGTAACTTAAATTAGCACATTCAGTAGTACTTCTAAATGGGAACAAGACAAAAAAATCAAGTTCCCCGACACTGCAGGAGCTGGTTATAGGTCAAATCTGGTAAAGTAGGTCTCAATCGGTAGGCACACTTTTTAAAAATTAGGAAATGCTTGACATTTGGTAGTCCTGGCCAATTGCGAGTTAATCACTTTTTAAATACTCCTACTTTACTTAAAGATGCAAGCCAATGTGTATTTTGTGAAGTAAAGGAAGTCTGCAACTGTAACACTCATCATTATTTGCAGACTATAAATCCACAATGTTTTCTCAAAAACAAGAAAAATAAAACTCTTGCAAGAATGTTATAATTTTTTTTGCCAAACTAAAGCACGGTTTAAATTTACATCTGAGACCACACTTTTCAACTTCGTACTGCAAGAAATACAAACACAGCCAAAAATAAAAGTAGTAAAAGTCCAAAAATAGGAACAGATTTAAATATTCCTCTTATAAAC
This sequence comes from Protopterus annectens, assembly GCF_019279795.1. Taxonomy (NCBI): domain Eukaryota; kingdom Metazoa; phylum Chordata; order Ceratodontiformes; family Protopteridae; genus Protopterus; species Protopterus annectens. The sequence goes on from NC_056728.1 coordinate 944,121,797, forward strand.
GTTGCTAGAATAACGCGTTTTGCGCCAGCATGCATTTTCTGAAGGATATTAAGTGTAAAACACAAATGCCTGGCATTACTTGCTGAATTTGATGCCTTATATTTGCTAACAAACCACAATTTTTGAGTAAAAGACCAAAATATGGAGACGAAAATCTGGACAGTTGAGAAGGAGTCCTTAAAGAGTGCAATACAGCTAAATCTCAGATGTGATATAGATGCAGTCGTATACTACAATGTACCAAGATTCATTACTCATTATAAAAGTCAGTTACAGCCACATGTTCGTACGTAAATACTAGGCTATCAGTTGGCAGACTAGTCAATAACCAGATGCAAGAATCAAACCTTGTACCTGTGAGATAAAGATCTCAATTATTATGCCAATCCTGCACATTATACTCAAAAAAATCAGGACAAAGCCACAATTAATGGGGGACAAATCCCCAAACATAGGAACAGATTTTAAAAACTGCTCTCAAAAACTTTAGACAACTGCTAGAAGGATATTTAGCCTGAACCACAAATGCTTGTCATTTAGTGACTTCAGTACTCACTGACATGCCATAAAACTCCAGAAATCTACAAATTTTATGAGGAACAGAATATGACGTAAAAATCTGGGTATTCTGCGAAAATCTGGACAGCTGTATGCACGTTACTGAAATGCGGCACTGCTATCAAAAGAAATTTAAAACGCGCAAGCTTAGTCTGGGCCTGACAGGCACCTCCTGATTATAGTTTACTTTTCACCTTTCCTGCCGATTCATCTCCTTGCGGAGTCCTGCGGGCTGCCATAAGATGTGCCTGAAGGATGCCGATAACCCTACCCAGAACGTTGTCCATTACTTCTGCGCCCATGATCAGCCCCATGTCACATGAGCGTACAGCTTGGAGCAGACTGGTACCCGAAACATTATCAGAGCAATAAGCCAACGCTTGAAACAGGCAACCCAGGGAATATACCCTCCGCCATTCCTTATCCACGTCTCTCCAGTTACCGCTGTTGAGTCTTTCCCACGAGTAATCCACGATAACTTCCGCCAACTCACTTAAACTGGCGGCAGTAGCGGTCCCAACAGCCTCTTCCGAAGGGGCGTACAACACCTCTCTAGCACCCCTAAGTAGTGAAACCAGGCTTTCAGGCACCTTTTCGTTAAACTGCAGGGGAAAATCAGCTTGAGTTGGAGGTAGGGCTCGTCTGAGGTCAATCCACAGAGCACTTGACATGGCTTTAAAGTAGAAAAAAAAACAATTCGCAGATCACGTCATTAGCACATCCTCAAATAAAATTTGGGAATAAATAAAAATGTCAACATGAATAACGATTCATCTCCTTGCGGATTCCTGCGGGTAGCGTCGTTCTCGGGTGCGTCATTTCCGTCGCCGGATGTGCTGTCAATCGTTCCTTTTTTTTCATTTTGTAGCCTGTTGTCTTGGTTAGGGTTGGTGGAATGTTTTTTTCTTTTCAGTTATTATTCTGAAGTCAAACGGTACGTTGTTTAATAAAATAATAGCTGCACTCTCTTTAGATGTGAAATATCTGAAAGTGTGCTATAGTTAAATTTCTTGAAGCAAGGACGTATTTGTTTAACAACAGCTACACTGGCACCAAATGAGTGCTTAGCTCTGTAAGTGGGCATTGGGTAATTTGTCCTTTTCATATTCTGCGGCACCCATATGTACTAGCATTGCAACCTTACAAGAGTTAACACAACATAACTTTACTGAACTCTGCATGCGCTCCTGACTTTCGTGTGGAAATAGTAGGAAGCTATATGTATATTTATTGCCTGCATAGGCGTAACCTCACTTAGAGTCTACTCATACCTGCTTGCACTCCTGGCAATACGAGTGGCAGCGGACACAGGAGGATTAATCTTTACTTTTGTCATTTGCCCGCGAAGTATGCCGTGTTTTACCAAACAACGCATAATCTCTAGCCACTCACGTGGAACACCTTCTGGGTATCCCAGATATCTGCAACTACTTAGAGTGTACCACTGACTACCTCAGATCAACTAGGCAAATAAACGGCCAAAACAAAAAGATTCTGCAACGGCTTAGTTATTTTTTTAACAAGCACAGCCTTACAAAAATTAGAATTATGTGCTTTATAATACTGCAGTTAATAGGCGTCTTCACTTGCGTACGGACCATGAAATGTGCCCGCAACTAGCCGTTAGCCGGATAAACACTGAACTGGTTTAGACTGTTTTAAAGGCATATAGAGACTGTTTAATTGTAATTATATTAGTGCCTTTTGTATTTTGTGGGTTCTATGTCATCACTATTTTAGGTTCATAGGTTCGTACTAGGCTATTTATAAGGCTAGCCAGTGTGTGTGTGGCTTTCACCACCCCTTAGGATGAGAAATACGAAATACTACGCCCATTTAGGGTTTAGTTTACTGTGCCTCTGTCTAGTACATAGAGATGACCCCCGGGGTAAACCTACGATCTCCCATCCACTCGTCAAGATTTCTCTTGAAGAGAGTTAGTGAGGGGCTCTGCCTAACATGGACTGGGATTCTGTTCCAGAGTGTAGGGAGCCTCTGGGTTATGAATCTGTCCCTCCAGCACGTCCTATTTATTTCTGTGTTGAGGTTCAAATCTCTTGCTCTCGTGGCTCTGATGGATTTGGATTTTCTGAGGTGGAGCATGTCCATTAATTCCGGATTGGACATGGCCTTGTACGTCAGGCATAGATCACCTCTGAGTAGGCGGTATGTGACTGAATAGAGCTGGAGTTTCTTCAGCCGGGCAGCATATGACATATGTTTGAGACCCTTTATCCTCTTGGTGAGGAACTTTTGGGGTCTTTCCAACTGCTGCAGGTGTCGGGTAAGATACATCCCAAATGGGGCATTGTACTGAATCATGGGCCTGATAAGAGAAGAGTACAGGGGCACAATGACCTCTCTTGATCTAGATGTGAATCCCTTCATGATAAGGTGGGCAATATAGAAGGTCTTCCTAACCACTTTGGCAAAGTGAGTGTCAAATGAGAGGTTACTGTCAACTTGGGTCCCTAGGTCCCTGATTACCTCTTCCGTACTTAATGGATTACCACCTATGTGGTAGTTTGTGGGTACCTTGTTTTTCCCAAAGGGTATGACTATACATTTTTTGGCGTTCAGCTTAAGGCCATGGCTCTGGCACCAATTATCCGTTTCTATGAGGCCTCTCTGAAGGATGCTTGTGTCCGCTGGAGTATCAATTATGGCGCCCAGTTTGCAGTCATCTGCAAACTTTGTCAGCCACAATCCTCCTATGTTTGCCTGCACCTCGGCAAAATAAATGCCGAACAAGAGGGATCCCAGGACTGAGCCCTGTGGGACACCGCTTGTGACCGGCTTAGAGTCTGACATGGCTCCAGCAACTCTGACCCTGTGGGTTCTGTCCTTGAGACAGTTTGCAACCCATCTTGTGACATATGGGTTTACATTTAAGCTGGTGAGTTTGTCTATGATGCCCGAGTGGGGTATTGTGTCGAAGGCTTTTGCAAGGTCAAGGTAGGCTGTGTAAACTGCCTTACCCTCATCAATGGCCTTAGTGACTGTTTCAAATAAGTCAACCAAGTTCAAAAGGCAGGATCTGCCCTTGACAAAGCCAAATTGGGTAGGATCCAATGTCTGTATGTCCCCAATGTCTTTGTTTATGAGTTCCATAATGATCCTTTCCATAGCTTTGCAGACCAGGCTCGTCAAGCTTATGGGGCGGTAATTCCCAGGGTCTGTAGAAGCACCGCCTTTGTTGTGGAGTGGGACCACTGTTGCTGTACGCCACTCTTTGGGTACGTATCCTGTAGTAAGGCTAAGATTGAATAGCAGCCTTATGTGCGGGTTTAGTTCCCCTTGGAGTTCATGTAGCACACAGCCTGGGACACCGTCCGGTCCCATTGATGCTGTGTTTTTAGCTTTGGAGAGGGCGGCTCTCACCTGGGCATCTGAGATGTTAGGGAGGCTACACTCTGCTGGGATAGATATTTCTCCTTTTGGGGGGGGAGGGGGAGGAGAAATTTGCACTGAACCTGTCTGTGAGAATGTTGGCAATTTCTGTGGGTTCAGTGTATTTTGTGTCATTTTGGACTAACTCTGAGCATATCTGGGAGTTTCCACCCAGGTTTCTAACATAGCTAAAGAAGGCCTTGTGATTGTCTTTTGTGTCTTTTGCGATTTTTCTCTCAAAGTTGGCCTTGGATGATTTTATGAGTGATCGTAGTTTTTTGCTAGTACTGATCAGAGATGCCTTCCCTTTTAGGGATTCTGCTCTGTCATGTAGTAGCTTCCTCCTCCTGTTGTAAAGTTTGTTAATGGCTGGGGTCCACCAGACAGGGCGCCTGCCTTTGGGGGAATGGGTCTTGGTTTTATTTGGGATTGTATGATCCATGCATTCTTGAAGGTGCCCGTAGAAGGCATTTATAAAGGATTCAGCGGTGTGGATTGTGGTTTCCACTGGCCCAGGGGCCTTGAAGGATACCACTTCAGTCTTAAGAAGTGTGAAGTTTGCTTTTGAGAAGTTCTTCACTGTGGTCTTTTGTGCAGGGGGTGGGGGCGGGATGTGGATTTCCAGTGAGATTAATTTATGGTCTGATCCCACCAATGAGGGGTATACTTCCGGTGTGGAGCATTTTGTCCCCATGTTTGTGATGATCAGGTCTAGTATATTATCTCCTCTTGTGGGAATGGTGACTAGTTGTTCCATCGCATTTGAGTTTATGAATTCTAGGAACCTTTGGGCTAGGGTGTTGGGGCTTGAGTAATGTTCCCAGTCTATGTTTGGGTAGTTGAAGTCTCCCAATATGATGGTATTTGGAGAGACATTCATACTCTCCAGTGTCTTCAGGAAGGCTGAGTGGGGTTCCTGAGTTTGAGAGGGTGGTCTGTAGCATGCTACAAACTGTAGGGCAGTTTTGCCTATGGTTAGTTGCACCTGGATGGTCTCCATTGCCACTAACCTGGAGGTGTGGGTATCTTTGATGAATATGGATACTCCCCCTCCTTTTGTGGTTCGGTCCATGTTTTGGGGCCGGAAAGCATGATATGAGGTAAAACCTGGTAGTGCTGGGGTGCTCTCAGGAGCCTTGAACCAGGTTTCATTCACTGCACAGACATCAATGTTCTCCATACTGAGGAGGGCTTCGAGAGCGTGCATCTTGAGGTTTAGACTTCTGGCATTGAGCAGCATTACCCTTTGTTTTTTTCCACTTGTGTTTTCTAGGGAGGTAGGTTTGTCTTTTGAGCCTTGCCTAAAAAAGGCACTATGGGGGTGGCAAGAGCCTTGGCCAATATCCAGAAGCCCAGGGGTGACAGGTGCAAGCCATCCCTTGCAAAGCAGCATGGCTTGACAAGCATGTCATCCCAAGCAGACAGACATTAGATCTCCTTAGAATGACACCAGTAATTAAGCCAATTGTTAAAACTGATCATTTTGTCTTTGTACTGTGGCATCATTCTTGGTGAGGGTAAGATGCTGCTCAGGGTCAGGGTCATACTGGCCTGGGCAACATAATCAGAGAGCTCCTCTATGTCTCTTTTCATGTAGTCCATGGAGGTACGTCTCAGGTCATTCACACCGGCATGGACAATGACTGAGTCATATTTGTACTTGCTTTGGAGTGACCTGAGTGCTTGTGTTATGTGGCGGATTCTAGCGCCCGACAGGCAGCTTACTGTAACCTTTTCTTTGTTCAGTCTGGTGAGTGGGACGTCAGTGTGTCTGACTATGGAGTCACCTATTACAAGTGTGTCTGGCATGTTGTTTGGCCTTAAGGGCTGTGACTGTTTAGCACACTGATTTTGTGAACTATGTGTTGCATGTGCTATGTCTTGAGGCAGTGGTCACTTGGGTGTCTGCTTTGGAGGCCTCTGTTGTTTTGGTAGATTTTTAATCAGAGCCTCCGAGTATGTTTTTGTGCGTTTATGTGTTTGGTTTGCAGTTGTGATAGGTCTACGTGAGACTGGGTTTGTGGTGTGCGTGGTTACCTTCTCCTCCTGACTGGTTATGCCAGTACTGAGTTGAGAGAGCTCAGCCTCCAGTTTGGCTACATAGTTGCATCTCTCACATATATTTGTATCTGTTGGGAGGAGGAGAGGGTTGTCTGTGTACATGAGGCAATTGTAACATTGCCTCAAGATTCCCAGATTCACCACCTGAACAGGAGAGGATGCCAGCAACTGACCCTTCGACATGCTAGAATAGTGTAAAAGATTGCTGTGTAACTGACTCAGAAAGGACCTATAGGGAAATGGGTACTCAAGGGGATTTAGGTGAATGAGGTATTTTCTTTTTGTTTGAGTGCTTTACCTGTATAAAAATGCTTTAGGAGCAAGTGCTTTTCAGATAGAGAATAGGCTGTTTAGATTGCAAGTAGAGCAGTTCTAAGAGAAAAATTGAAGAGCAGACTTTACAGAGCCAGAAATAGTTTAAATTTGATTAACCGGCGCTGCCCAATGCTGCTCTATGAGCAATTTCGCAAAAAAGCGCGCAAAAATGGGCTTTATAGCAGGGGGTTGAAAAGAGCCAGGAATGTACCCAAAACGGCCAATAAACTACAAGTTGCTGGGCTGGAACCACTCCTCTAGGGACAAATAGGTTGCTCAGTGCTCCCCACTCCCACTGGTGAACAAAGAAGCTTCCTCTTATCCAAATAAGGATATGGATAGCACAGGAACTATGACAAAGCCCAGAGATCAGCAAAATCTGAAGACTGGACTATTCTAGTTCAGTAAGGCGGGAAAACAAGGATTTTTTTTTTATTTTCTTTTTTTTTACAGAGACAATAGAAAAAGATACAGTAGCAAACAGTAAATGCTATAAAACGGCTAGCGCACTTGAGTGTGTTAGCCTAACAGTTAAATTAAACAAAAAATACTTTTTAAAGTGCAAACAGTTTAGAATCAACACAGGTACAGTATAAACAATATGCAGAGCTGTTTTTTAGGCAAAATGCAGTCGAGATACAGTAATTAAAACGAAAGCCAGAAAAAATACTTAAAAATCAAGGAAAGTCACTCTTTCACTCTCTGCTGCTTGTAGAACTCTGCAGGACACCATGAGGAGCTGTGCTGAGTCGTATACAAGCGCAAAAGCACACAAAAATGGGCTTTATAGCAGGGGGTTGAAAAGAGCCAGGAATTGACCCAAAACGGCCAATAAACTACAAGTTGCTGGGCTGGAACCACTCCTCTAGTGACAAATAGGTTGCTAAGTGCTCCCCACTCCCACTGGTGAACAAAGAAGCTTTCTCTTATCCAAATAAGGATATGGATAGCACAGGAACTATGACAAAGCCCAGAGATCAGCAAAATCTGAAGACTGGACTATTCTAGTTCAGTAAGGCGGGAAAACAAGGATATTTTTTTGTTTTTTTTTTTTTACAGAGACAGAAGAAAAAGATACAGTAGCAAACAGTAAATGCTATAAAACGGCTAGCGCACTTGAGTGTATTAGCCTAACAGTTAAATTAAACAAAAAATAACTTTTTAAAGTGCAAACAGTTTAGAATCAACACAGGTACAGTATAAACAATATGCAGAGCTGTTTTCTAGGCGAAATGCAGTCGAGATACATTAATTAAAACAAAAGCCAGAAAAAATACTTAAAAATCAAGGAAAGTCACTCTTTCACTCTCTGCTGCTTGTAGAACTCTGCAGGACACCACAAGGAGCTGTGCTGAGTCGTATACAAGCGCAAAAGCGCAAAAACGGGCTTTATTGCAGGGGGTTGAAAAGAGCCAGGAATTGACCCAAAACGGCCAATAAACTACAAGTTGCTGGGCAAATAGGTTGCTCAGTGCTCCCCACTCCCACTGGTGAACAAAGAAGCTTCCAATTATCCAAATAAGGATATGGATAGCACAGGAACTATGACAAAGCCCAGAGATCAGCAAAATCTGAAGACTGGACTATTCTAGTTCAGTAAGGCAGGAAAACAAGGATTTTTTTTTTCTTTTTTTACAGAGACAGAAGAAAAAGATACAGTAGCAAACAGTAAATGCTATAAAACGGCTAGCGCACTTGAGTGTGTTAGCCTAACAGTTAAATTAAACAAAAAATAACTTTTTAAAGTGCAAACAGTTTAGAATCAACAGAGATACAGTATAAACAATATGCAGAGCTGTTTTTTAGGCGAAATGCAGTTGAGATACAGTATTTAAAACGAAAGCCAGAAAAAATACTTAAAAATCAAGGAAAGTCACTCTTTCACTCTCTGCTGCTTGTAGAACTCTGCAGGACACCATGAGGAGCTGTGCTGAGTCGTATACAAGCACAAAAGCGCGCAAAAACGGGCTTTATAGCAGGGGGTTGAAAAGAGCCAGGAATTGACCCAAAACGGCCAATAAACTACAAGTTGCTGGGCTGGAACCACTCCTCTAGGGACAAATAGGTTGCTCAGTGCTCCCCATTCCCACTGGTGAACAAAGAAGCTTCCTCTTATCCAAATAAGGATATGGATAGCACAGGAACTATGACAAAGCCCAGAGATCAGCAAAATCTGAAGACTGGACTATTCTAGTTCAGTAAGGCGGGAAAACAAGGATATTTTTTTTTTTTCTTTTTTTACAGAGACAGAAGAAAAAGATACAGTAGCAAACAGTAAATGCTATAAAACAGCTAGCGCACTTGAGTGTGTTAGCCTAACAGCTAAATTAAACAAAAAATAACTTTTTAAAGTGCAAACAGTTTAGAATCAACACAGGTACAGTATAAATTATATGCAGAGCTGTTTTTAGGCGAAATGCAGTCGAGATACAGTAATTAAAACGAAAGCCAGAAAAAATACTTAAAAATCAAGGAAAGTCACTCTTTCACTCTCTGCTGCTTGTAGAACTCTGCAGGACACCACGAGGAGCTGTGCTGAGTCGTATACAAGCGCAAAGCACGCAAAAACGGGCTTTATAGCAGGGGGTTGAAAAGAGCCAGGAATTGACCCAAAACGGCCAATAAACTACAAGTTGCTGGGCTGGAACCACTCCTCTAGGGACAAATAGGTTGCTCTGTGCTCCCCACTCCCACTGGTGAACAAAGAAGCTTCCTCTTATCCAAATAAGGATATGGATAGCACAGGAACTATGACAAAGCCCAGAGATCAGCAAAATCTGAAGACTGGACTATTCTAGTTCAGTAAGGCAGGAAAACAAGGATATTTTTTTTTTTTTTTATAGAGACAGAAGAAAAAGATACAGTAGCAAACAGTAAATGCTATAAAATGGCTAGCGCACTTGAGTGTGTTAGCCTAACAGTTAAATTAAACAAAAAATAACTTTTTAAAGTGCAAACAGTTTAGAATCAACACAGGTACAGTATAAACAATATGCAGAGCTGTTTTCTAGGCAAAATGCAGTCGAGATACAGTAATTAAAACGAAAGCCAGAAAAAAACTTAAAAATCAATGAAAGTCATTCTTTCACTCTCTGCTGCTTGTAGAACTCTGCAGGACACCACGAGGAGCTGTGCTGAGTTGTATACAAGCGCAAAAGCGTGCAAAAATGGGCTTTATAGCAGGGGGTTGAAAAGAGCCAGGAATTGACCCAAAACGGCCAATAAACTACAAGTTGCTGGGCTGGAACCACTCCTCTAGGGACAAATAGGTTGCTCAGTGCTCCCCACAACCACTGGCGAACAAAGAAGCTTCCTCTTATCCAAATAAGGATATGGATAGCACAGGAACTATGACAAAGCCCAGAGATCAGCAAAATCTGAAGACTGGACTATTCTAGTTCAGTAAGGCGGGAAAACAAGGATATTTTTTTGTTTTTTTTCTTTTTTTTTTTACAGAGACAGAAAAAAACGATACAGTAGCAAACAGTAAATGCTATAAAACGGCTAGTGCATTTGAGTGTGTTAGCCTAACAGTTAAATTAAACAAAAATAAGTTTTTAAAGTGCAAACAGTTAAGAATCAACACAAGTACAGTGTAAGCAATATGCAGAGCTGTTTTTTAGGCGAAACACAGTCGAGATACAGTATTTAAAACGAAAGCCAGAAAAAATACTTAAAAATCAAGGAAAGTCACTCTTTCACTCTCTGCTGCTTGTAGAACTCTGCAGGACACCACAAGGAGGTGTGCTTAGTCGTCTACAAGCGCAAAAGCGTGCAAAAACGGGCTTTATAGCAGGGGGTTGAAAAGAGCCAGGAATTGACACAAAATGGCCAATAAACTACAAGTTGCTGGGCTGGAACCACTCCTCTAGGGACAAATAGGTTGCTCAGTGCTCCCCACTCCCACTGGTGAACAAAGAAGCTTCCTCTTATCCAAATAAGGATATGGATAGCACAGGAACTATGACAAAGCCCAGAGATCAGCAAAATCTGAAGACTGGACTATTCTAGTTCAGTAAGGTGGGAAAACAAGGATATTTTTTTGTTTTTTTTCTTTTTTTTTACAGAGACAGAAGAAAAAGATACAGTAGCAAACAGTAAATGCTATAAAATGGCTAGCGCACTTGAGTGTGTTGGCCTAACAGCTAAATTAAACAAAAAATAACTTTTTAAAGTGCAAACAGTTTAGAATCAACACAGGTACAGTATAAACAATATGCAGAGCTGTTTTTTAGGTGAAATGCAGTCGAGATACAGTAATTAAAATGAAAGCCAGAAAAAAATACTTAAAAATCAAGGAAAGTCACTCTTTCACTCTCTGCTGCTTGTAGAACTCTGCAGAACAACGAGGATCTGTGCTGAGTCGTATAAGAGCGCAAAAGTGGGCAAAAATGGGCTTTATAGCAGGGGGTTGAAAAGAGCCAGGAAATTACGCAAAACGGCCAATAAACTACAAGTTGGTGGACTGGAACCACTCCTCTACAGACAAATAGGATGCTCAGTGCTCCCCACTCCCACTGGCGAACAAAGAAGCTTCCTCTTATCCAAATAAGGATATGGATAGCGCAGGAACTATGACAAAGCCCAGAGATCAGCAATATCTGAAGACTGGACTATTCTAGTTCAGTAAGGCGGGAAAACAAGGATATTTTTTTGTTTTTTTTCTTTTTTTTTACAGAGACAATAGAAAAAGATACAGTAGCAAACAATAAATGCTATAAAACGGCTAGCGCACTTGAGTGTGTTAGCCTAACAGTTAAATTAAACAAAAAATAACTTTTTAAAGTGCAAACAGTTTAGAATCAACACAGGTACAGTATGAACAATATGCAGAGCTGTTTTTTCGGCGAAATGCAGTTGAGATACAGTAATTCAAACGAAAGCCAGAAAAAATACTAAAAAATCAAGGAAAGTCACTCTTTCACTCTCTGCTGCTTGTAGATCTCTGCAGGACACCACGAGGAGCTGTGCTGAGTTGTATACAAGCGCAGAAGCGTGCAAAAACGGGCTTTATAGCAGGGGGTTGAAAAAAGCCAGGAATTGACCCAAAACGGCCAAAAAACTACAAGTTGCTGGGCTGGAACCACTCCTCTAGGGACAAATAGGTTGCTCAGTGCTCCCCACTCCCACTGGTGAACAAAGAAGCTTCCAATTATCCAAATAAGGATATGGATAGCACAGGAACTATGACAAAGCCCAGAGATCAGCAAAATCTGAAGACTGGACTATTCTAGTTTAGTAAGGCAGGAAAACAAGGATTTTTTTTGTTTTTTTTCTTTTTTTTTACAGAGACAGAAGAAAAAGATACAGTAGCAAACAGTAAATGCTATAAAACGGCTAGCGCACTTGAGTGTGTTACCTAACAGTTAAATTAAACAAAAAAAAACTTTTGAAAGTGCAAACAGTTTAGAATCAACAGAGATACAGTATAAAAAATATGTAGTGCTGTTTTTAGGCAAAATGCAGTCGAGATACAGTAATTAAAACGAAAGCCAGAAAA